>NC_061533.1:19235000-19575000 GCF_022379125.1 Scophthalmus maximus | reverse complement strand
GATTGGGCCTTACACAACAGTCTACAGGCACCCGCTGGGCCAGAGCTGTGATAGATCAACCTGTCATGACAAAAACACGCGAGCGCGCACGCACGCACGTATATGTGCTAAGGGAAGAAACTTAGAGAGCACTGCATGTGAATCAAAAAGACAGGTAGCGTAGAATTTGCTCCAGTGGGGGCAGTGCACCCCCCCAGAGTCTGCTGTTAGCTAAAGGCAGCTCATTAACAGTGTGTGCTGTAAGAGGCTTAAGCTTACACCCCCCACTTGTTTCCTGTGCCAGCCTGACAGCTCCTGGCAACAGGACAGCCGCTCAAAGGGGGGGGGGGGGGGGGGGGGGGGGGGGGGGGGGTTATTAACTGGCACCGAGCCAACACCTCCTAGGATAACCTTGGACATGGGTTCAGAGGTCTCTGCATTTCATCGCTTAATGGTGGCAGTAGGACAACAACTTCGACCCCGAGCCAGAGAGGAAAGGACAGCTGTTTACAGCCCTGTCATTCTGAAGGCCATATTACTCAGAAAGAATAACTGTGATACCAATGCTTTATTGAATAAAGGGGGTTAGTAAGAAGCATTTGCGGCCAATATACTGTAGTTCTTTTCAAGTTTAATTTACAGGATAATATTCAAAGGACGTTATTTATTTATGTGTACAGGGACACTTACGGGGTAAAAAAGTCACTAAGACATAAATATATCACCCCAAATGTGATATAAATATGGCTGTCTACATTAACACTTCAGTTCAATCCATTCTTGAAAAGAAAATATGATCTATTTCACTGATATACGACCCACTTTCAACAACTATTGATATAAAAGAACACGCATCTAGAAAATCTGTGCATCATCCAGCAAGTGTGAGTAGATGTAGAATATCCACAGTCATACTGTAAAATTAATAATACCTGTAGAAAAAGAACTACCATAACAAGAAAATGTGATCTTCATGTCTGAGCTGCTGGCGTCTAAAAGCTGCTGCACACCTACAACCTGTCAAGTGTTAAAGTGGAAGAGAGATTTCCGCTGAAATATTCATCATGGCCACTGAGGAATGGAAAGCTTCTCAAAGAAAGACGAGAAGAACCATTTTCCTGACTCACACCAGGACGAGTGAGACACTTGACAATTATCAGGGACAGTTAGACTCCTTCCAACCTGCCACAGTGTACACAAACTTACACATGCTCAGATAAACACAAACAGAAGCATAGTATCACACACATTCAGACAACTCCGACAAACACTTTGCTGCACCAACTGAACTTAGAGCAATAACACTGCAATTCATTCACAGAAGTTTACTTCACTGCAAGCACGTACTTAAAGCACAATCCCAAGCAGCTCTGGTTGACTCAGGGCCTTAGTTGCTGGAGCAACACACATGGAAAAAACATCCAATCGTGGGCAGCAATACTGAAGCAGGTGGTAGCCTCACACCCAATCACGACACAGTATTCCCATTAGCTCCTCCCAAAGAAAGTCCAATCAGCACCTGGTGCAGCCAGAAAGTGGTTCTTCCTGTCTGTCACATGCCTGTCACTCCATCCGTCATGTCATGGCCCTGCTGTGGATAACACTATCAGACAGTCTGATCTCTGGAGGGCCAGTCGGGAAGCTCTTCAGGGCTGGGCCTTCCGATCCAGAGCAGAGGAGATGAAAACAGCTCAGTCTCGGCGCTCTTCCTGCCAGCTGGCTTGATACTTGAGCCGGTGTCAGGTTGACGTGTTCCAAAACAGCACATGCTCCTGGCCTCTCCCCTCCTTTTCCTCCCACTTTGTCCTCCCTGTGCTTCGGTGAGTGCTGCTCTGTTCTGCTCTGCCGTGTCTCTCCCCAATGGCGGTCGTCTGGGAAGACTTCCACAGGAAAGTGGGACTGTAGGGCGGTGCTATGTACTCAGCCTTTCTCTCCCCTCATCTGATCTCTCCTCTATCTCTCTTTTTTCCCTCCCTCCCTCTCTCCGGTCTGTCCCTCCCCCTACCTCCCTCTGCCAGCAGGCACAGCAGCACGCACGCGCACTCAGACACACGAGTGAGTACACATTCTCTCTCTCTCTCTCTCTCTCTCTCTCTCTCTCTCTCTCTCTCTCTCTCTCTCTCTCTCTCTCTCTCTCTCTCTCTCTCTCTCTCTCTCTCTCTCTCTCTCTCTCTCTCTCTCTCTCTCTCTCTCTCTCTCTCTCTCTCTCTCTCTCTCTCTCGTTAATACTAAAGCACACAGGCACAAACACACACTCAGGCAGTCCAAGAGTAAACAGAGAGCAGAGAGGAAAGAGAGAGGCCAGAGCAGAGCCACTGAGCTAAAGAGACAATAGAGAAAGGGAGAGGATACAAAAGTGAAGAGTAAGCAAAGAGAGAAGAGGGGGGAGACAGGAGGGGAGGAGAGAGGGAGTTGATGTTGATACCATGAGAAAGCATAAAGGCTTTCACATTTTTCCTGACTGACCTGCTTTTCATCTTGAATGTGACCTCTCACCAGTCTATAACAGCACAGAGTGATGGGAGAGAGAGAGAGACTGAGTGAGGGAAAGAGGCGCTTGCCAAATCTTCCACTGTTCTTGCCAATCTGGGTTGTTGCCATCTCCCATCCAAGAGAGCCGGACAGAACGGAAGGCAGAGATAGAGCAACAGTGGAGAAGAAAGAGAAAAGATAATATGGTATTCTCTCCTTGCTGCTCCTTTAAATGGGCTCTTCCAGCAAGCAGAGCAGGGGCCGTTATCCAGCTGCCTGCCTGCCTGCAAAGCCTGCCAGATTAGTGCACTTACATAAACGCCAGCCAAGAAGGGTGCACATGCAAACACACACAGCTCGGACCCAGCGCACACTGACACAACCTTTGCTACACAAAGCTTGCACAAACGCACGCGCAGACAGAGCTAGTGGGTTTATGAGAGAGGCTTTGCAAAGATTTGGCCGTCCCTTGTTTGAGGTACCAGTCTTTATGACCAGGGAAGACAAGGGTGATCTATTTGGCCATGCCATCTTCAAAGGTACTGCAGCACCGACTGGTATGCTGGAATGCCCCTGTCCAGCCAGGCACTATAAATGCCATTATTCAGATCTGTTTAGTTCAAGGCGATAAACACATTAGTATCAAGACACCTAAGCCTCTTTAAAGCATACAGATGTCATGCACCTGTAAGGGAGAGCACATAGACAAACTTTGAGTTCTATGGGGAAAAGGGTGGCTGTGGTTATGATATTGGAGTGGCTCAGTTCTTGGAAGGGGAATCCCTTTGAGCAGGTGTGGGGGTGGTTAATTAGGTACTGATGAAAAACACCAAGAGCTGCTCCTCCTCTTCGGCCTTTGGTACTGTAGCTGGGGTTGTGTGGTTGTAGTTACATAAACCCTTCATAGAAGCCCTGCTCCCAACAAGCTGCCAGGCTAATCCTCTAGGATGGAGCCCCCACCACTAATCCCACTGCAGGAGAATGTAAATGAAGACATTAACCAGGATTACTACACAGGGCTGTTTTCGAGCCAAGCCAGCACCAGTTATCCCAAAATAACCCCTTAACACACAAACGCCTGCATACACAAACCCCAAATAGCAGGAGACACCGCACATGGTGACATGACATGAGAGAGATGTGGCCACTCCTCTAAACAAAATTGGTTTCAATATCGCATTCAAGCTGCTGATAGCCGATTATAAAAGGCACTTCATCCTCTGTTGATTACAGGAAAGGACAGGTTAAATTAATCAGAAGCAGAAGTGAGAGTCACACTAAGCACGATGACACATCATGTACCAAATAGCCACAAAGCAGCTACAATGAAGTGAAATTGCGTTGAGTCATGTGCAGAGAGCAAGACTTAACATTACAAAGACAGTACTCAGCCACCTAAGACCTAGATTTTTTTCAATAGCATCCATAAAAAGATGCATTTTAAATACACGGCTCAGTCTGACTTAATGCAAAAGTGCCATCACCTTTTCTTGAAACAGGTACCACTGTCAACATCACTAGAACTAGACTGTCTGGTGTAACAGATCAGTGAGGAATCTCTAACAAAAGATTTAATTAGTAAAAATTAGAAGCCACGGAGGGTAGAGGAGCTCATTCAATCAGCCACCAAGACTCACGCACTGTACGCAATAAACACAGTCAAACACATTCACGCAGAGAACTGGTGCAAGGAAAATAGGCAGAATGTCATCGACCTCTGAGAATAGGCTTCTGGGTAATCTTCAGTCAGAGACAATAAACAAGCTGAGTTAATGACTGCTGCATTTGCAGGGGCTGGCTGATAAGAGGCAGACTTTACAGCCTTTTGATAAAAAGAGACAGGCTGCCTTGACCCAGAGAGACAGGGAAATGGCTCCAAAGAGCAAAAGACCCAGTCCAGGCAGACTGACACACACATGCATAGAAACAACCTAGCAGCACGTGGCAGCTGCTGCCTCACTAACAGGAAGTCACAGCCGCATCTCTTGTCTACACTCTCGAAAGAACAGTGCTTGATCTGCTGCCAATATTCTTTCCTTCGATATCTCGATTATCATGCAAAGTAACTGCGATGAAGTTATATTTCATGGGGAGAAGACATTTTATATTTTATTACCTTTTTTGGCAGTTTCCATCTCTTCTTCAGTCCAGCGAGAGCTCTCATTCATTTCCAGATTGGCTGTTTGAGAAAAAAAAAAAAATAGAGAACCACCAAGTTAGAGGAGGCGGGCAGAGGGGGTGGGTGGGCAGTTGTCACAAAGTCAGTTAGGGAGTGACTGACAAGAGGAAGGAGAGAGAGAGAAATAACAGAAGAGAAAAAAAAGAATAAGTAAGTGGGGGGCAGGGGAGCTTGTGTAGCTTGCCAGTTAGACACTGTCGCGAGGGTTGCTAGGGACTGTTTGTTTTAGGTGGAGGAAGCAGGAAATCCAAGGAGAGAAGTCAGTTAATGATTATAGACACAACAACTGGCTTCTTTCCCTGCACAAGCCGTAAGCCAGGCCGACCCCTGGCCGTGCGTGGCAGGCGGTGGAGCGGGTGTCTGTGCTTGTGTCCTCTATGTGGACCTGTGAAGGGCACAGTCGGCAGGGGAACAAACAGTGCCAGGGGGGAAGCGAGTCACCTGGGGATTCCCTGTGACTAAAACCTGTGCTGCAGGAGCAACTGCAGCATATACACACAACTGCTGAATAATCAAAAAATCTCAAGAGTATTTTGTACTGCCAAAAAACAGGATTATAACTACAAATATCATACAGTCAAACAAAATTCACCATTTTGATTTATTATTATGCCATTTATGAGTTACTTTTTGGCAGAAAGCAATGAGCGAATGACTGAATGTGAATAAGTGAATGAGGAAAAAAGGTACAACAGTGCACTCTTGTGGTGTGGGACAGGAGGCCACAACTAAATCCAAGTCTATCTTGTGTGGTGTTTGACAAATAATTCCCCTGTGAATCCTCTGTTGTTAAAATATTCCTGACAGTTGCATATTACTCTGGCCTACACTGTCCTACAGTGGTTTAAGCAATATTCAATATCTTTTGCACCTAGTTTCAAGTTTCCTTATGATGAATATGAACCGCAATTTGACCAACAATTCATTTAATAATTTATCATACTATAAAAAGTAACAGTTTGAAAGGTGCTGCATGCTCAATGAATTCTGTTGTTTAAATAGGAGACGTGGCACTAATTTGGTGCAGCGCTGTAGAGACTGACCAAGCTCATTGTTGAGCGGGGGTGTGGTGGTCTCCTCCACTTCACTGGTCATTGAGCGGGTGATGCGGCCCTTGCGGCGCCCCTGGCTGTTGGCTGTGCGTCGACCCTTAAATGCCACAGTGGGTTCTTTGTCCTCTGCATCTTCTCCAGAGGTGTCGTCCCTGCATTTGACAAATGACAACAGTCAGCAAGAGATGCACACAGGCTGTTTGAACATAACATAGAATTTCTTTTTTTTTTTTAAATAAAAAATAATTTAGACACAATGAACAGTGGTTCTTCTGCCAAACAACCATATGTTCTTAATCAAACGGGGCATGTGTTTCACTGCTGAAAATCAGACTGAATCATGAAGCCCCTGACATTAGTAGAACAGACAAGGTCGGGCATCACCATGGAAGACGCCAAATGTTGGCTGATGACTCTGGATCACACATTTCCTTTTCATTGAAAATCAAATATTAAATATGAAACTTCAGATTGTAATGTATATAAATATACAATTCATTCCTGAACTATAGTGAACTGAAGCAAATGTACCCACTATCAGATAGATGACACGCAGTCATTGTTTCATTTCAGACACAATTAAGTACAAAGCTAGCAGCAAAAACGATGTGCCACGGTACATGATATGATTATTGTTCAAAAATCATAAAAAAAATATTATATTGTATTCATAAAAAAGGGATGAGGGAGATTCCACTAGTGAAATAATATCAGTTGAATATTTTCTGAGATGCAAATACTCAGTGAGAGCAGAAGATTAAATTCAAATTTGTCACCACCATGTCCCTGATGCTGTTGGCCTCTACACTGCATTTGCTTTAGTGAGTCAAACCTGGCCATGTGCGTACAGACAGCTTTTTCCTTTTGTCCCCTCCCACCAAGATAATTCATTGTGTCAGCACAGTGCCTGCCAGGAGAGAGCCATTGAGTTTGAACCCACTGCTTTTCTATTCACCTTCCCCCAGCTACATTAATCTTGCTGAGAGGAGCTGGTGGCACCCTAAATATAGCTAAGCCAGCAGTGCCAGGGGTGACAGGCAGGTAGCAGGCTGTGTTTGGAGTCATAGAGAACCCTGGCCTCATCTCAGAGCGGAGAGGCAGAAGGGGATGCTTCATCTTCATCTTCATCATCATCCTCCTCCTCCTCTTCTTCTTCTAATTTGGCACAACTTCTTATGAATATGAACTGTTATCACTTGAAACAGCTGCAGTGCACAACCACAGCTGATATCATAAAACACACACAGACTGCTGTATTTATCATCATGTACTCTCAGGCAACTGAAATCAGTGACATTCCCTATGTTGTTTTGTTTTCTTTGCTGACACGGGGCCTGAACCTCCGTCCACCAGCTCGGCACCCACCCGCTACACCCTGACAGCCAAGCTAACCATACTGCTTAGTTTCCCCCATCAACCCCCCCCCCCCCCCCCCCCCCCCCAGACAAACAAAATAAGCACAGATTTTTAAAAATGACTTTTGGCATCCTATTGGGAAGGGGAGAAGCATAAACAGGAAAACAGCTGTTTTAATAGGAAGAAAGAATGGACTCTTGACTCTGCTGTAGGTGGAAAGTTTTGCTGGAGGTGAGCGAGAAAGAGTTCAAGGGAGAATGATTGAATTTCCAGATCCGTTCCCCCAAGCCAAAACTTACTCCTACTCCATTTGCCTGAAGTGGAACAATTCTAAAAATCGGAGAAATGAGTTGGAAGATAGTAGCAGCTGTAGAGATCAGCCTCATATCAGCTGAAAGGTTTGCACTCTGCCCCATTTTTTCCTCTCTCAATGTGAGTTCAGACTTAAAATTGAAATATAAATTGAAATAGCTTAAATTAAAAATTAATTGTTTGATTAAAATATTTAGCCAGTATAAAAAAGGGACTCACTTCATTCCATCTTCTTTGTCCTCAGCTTCATTTTTCTCTTCATCCCTCTCACCCTCCTTCTCTTTCTCTTCCTTCTCCTTGTCCTCCTGGCTGCTGCGGCTCACTTGTTGCTGCTGTTGCTGCTGCTGGCCATGCTGCAATGAGAGACAGAGACAAAACAAGGCACTCTATTACACAGATAATCCCAGGTAACTGGATACACACACTTACAAACAAACAAACACCACAATATCTCCTGTAACCTGTATACCTTAGACACACACACACACACACATCATTGTGTGGATGGACAAACATAGAAAACACATGGAATTACCACAGATGGGTTTGTCTGTGTTAGGAAAATCATTTTGTGTTAACAAGATTATGCCATAATCAAGTCATTGTCCAGTGTCTTTTTATTTTTTTTTCCTGTCACTTCAGTAGATTACTCCATTATTTCTCTATAATTAGAGATGTGTCCTTTCATCTAATTTATACTTCACATGTTTGCAAACAGTGATTGAGCTGATACAGTGAGTGAGCTTCTGATAACATAACGTATTATGCATTTGCATATGAAATATTAAATAATTCCTTAAGTCACTTCCAAAAGGTAGTTTTCTTCTATCTTAAACATAGAAAAACCTTAAAAAAAATTCTGTCCATTTTCAACAGGAGCATAAAAAGCAAAACAGGATATGAAACTTCCAAAATTACAGCAACACATTTATGCAGTATGACCTTTGTTCCATAAGCACACAGAACCACTTCCTTACCAGCTTCCTGCCTGTCTGGGCTTTACGGGTTAGAGTTCAGATGAGTTGTCAAACAGCCTGATCAAAAACCATAAACACTGCTTTAAACTGACAAAGAAAATATATGCCTCAAGTGGAGCTCTCACACGTTTTCCTTTCCCTAGATGCATCATCAGTCTAATCTCATTCATTCATTCATCGTCTACCGCTTTATCCATTTAAGGGTCGCGGGGGGTCACTGGAGCCAATCCCAGCTAACATTGGGCGAGAGGCGGGGTACACCCTGGACAGGTCGCCAGCCTATCACAGGGCCACATACAGACGGACAACCATTCACTCTCACATTCACACCTACGGTCAATTTAGAGTCTCCAATGAACCTAACCCCATTCTGCATGTCTTTGGACTGTGGGAGGAAGCCGGAGAACCCGGAGAAAACCCACGCATACACGGGGAGAACATGCAAACTCCACACAGAAAGGCCCTGGTTGAACCGGGATTCGAACCCAGAACCTTCTTGCTGTGAGGCGAAGGTGCTAACCTTCCACGCATACACGGGGAGAACATGCAAACTCCACACAGAAAGGCCCTGGTTGAACCGGGATTCGAACCCAGAACCTTCTTGCTGTGAGGCGATGGTGCTAACCACCACCGTGCAGCCAGTCTACTCTCTAGATAGATCTGTTGCGACTGCGTCTAAATAGTCCCAAGCTGATCCAAAGACATATCTGCATAAAGTGTAGATAAAGGAGACACCATGGCAGCCACTTCACTGCCTCGAGACTCAGCAAGGATGAAAACACATTAACATTTGCATTAACCGATTACTTATCTTCACCATTTCGCCATTATCCAAAGATATTATCTATTAGCATTTACAGTCATTCTGACATATAGCACTGCACTTTCTGTTCCTCTTGTGCTGCCACCTCCCACTGTTACTGTGAGCTATTAGGGTTAGTTGCTGCCAGGTAATGAGCAGAGGTTTCTTCAGGAAAGATGAGGGAGACGCCATTCTCATACCCACAGGAAAAGGACACCAGTAAATTAATCTCCTGCTACCATGACGTTTAACAGCGAGCACCTGATCTGAGGCTAAGTAATAACCAGGAGCTCATTAGTAGATCATTAATAGAAATGACCTGTGTTTAAGAAAAGCCTTCAGTATGGAAATAGTGTGGGGTTGAGTAATCTGTGGCATTACTAAACCACCTTTTGTAATTTATGGCTTAAACTAGCTCACTGTTAGTAGTGAGATTATGGTCATGTTCATGCAGGACCCATTTTCAGTAGTTTTCAAAGAGCTTGAATTTTTCATACTGTACTTGCCCGCCAGATACATCACATTTATTTGTGTTGTATGCTTTGTGAGATGCCCCATATAACCAAAGTTAAAAAATTACAAACTCTACATAGAATCTTGAATAACTGTGTTGCGGTTGTAGCCTCTGTCAAAAAGTAAAGTTGCCATTTACGTCCATGCCTGAGCAGATTCGTGAGATATATAGTGAAGAAGGAATTTAATGAAAGGTATGAAGTGTATTTTTTTATCATAATTCGTTTAAAAATTGAAATGTGGCCAAACACGTGGTTTGTGAGGTCACAAAGGCCTTGAAATTTGACTTACAAATTTCTATCAGTTCATCCTTGTGCCCTAGTTTCTGCCGGATTTAAAGAAATTCCCACCATGTGTTCCTGATTTATTGCATTCACAAGAACGGGATGGATGTGAGGTCCATAAAAATGTAATCCGTTCATCATTGAGTCCAAGTGAAAGTCTGTGCCCGGTTTTTAAAGGGACCATATTGTACACTTTTCTGGTGTTTCATTTGAAGTATTGATATCCTTAAGAATATATATTTGAGTTTTTTTGTCAAAAAAACATGTCAATATGGTTCTGCTGGGGCAGAAACGACTGCGGACACGCCGCCGCAGTCACAGCGGCCAGTGAAGGACCGGCCACTCCGCCTGCTCCTTCACTGTCCAGAACAGACAGTGGTGTAGCTTCCTGATTTTTCTTGTGTTGTTGATAGCTCAGCAACGGAATGATGGGTGAGTGCTGGGGCCAAGGCTGAAGGCAGTGTTTACCTCGCTATGACATCACAAATCTGCGAAGTTCTTGGGCCAATTAATTGGACAATATTGGGCTATCACAGATATTTTCTGTTGTCTTACATGAAAATGTTCCTTAACAAAACATAATTCAGAAATCATGTCATCTATCATATGGTACTAGTTACTGTCATTAGATAAGTTAGCAAGGTGACTGACAGATCCTGACTTCTTGGTTGCCTAGTGAGAGCAAAAGGAGAATTCCAGTGCTCCTGCTTGTGTAGCTCTTCTTAAAAAATTGAGTGGTGCACTTAACATTTTGAAGCATTTAAACTGTGAGCTTTTGAGGGCGTGAATACCTGGCTTCTTCCACGGCGCCTGTAGTTCCTCCGCACTATGTTCTTATAGTTTTCATTCTTTTTGGTCAGGTAGTAAAACAGCACACACTCAGCCACCGTCTGAAACGTGAAAGAAAAATTGTTTTCCAACAACCATTTCCTGAGAAGAACGCAGAACAACACAAAGAGAGAGAGTCTGAAAAGGAAGTTGAATAAATACCTTTCTCTCCAGAAAAGATGCAATCAGACCAAAGTTTTTGGGGTGCTGGATGAACCTGTGGGAGCAGAAAAAACAAACATTTGCAACTGACTTAATAATTCAAAATCATTGGCGTTAGACGAAGGACTCCAAAAGAAGATCACAGAATAAGAAAGAGAATGACTGAGGAGTTGACGTCAATAATGATACAGAACAGAAATTCAATGTGAAAATATATCTTATTTAAAAACTGGTAAAATGGTTGCACTAAATACTAAATTTGTGAAATAAGGTAGGTAATGAATTATTTCTGATGGAAAAGGTTAGAGAGTACTTTCAAAGAGCTTGGATATTCATCAGTCCACAGTTACAAACAGACCTTGATTCTTGAGCCGCGGTTCAGTTAATGACTCTTTTTGTGGGAGATGGGATAACAAACGGTATCATTTGATACCTGAAATGTTTTCTGTTTGTGAGAGGAGCCCCCTGTTACCGCAGACTTTTTACAAAATGCCATTATCTAGTAAAATTGAGTACACCCCCCCACAAAAAAGCAACATTATAGTGATTTTACTCAAGTGTCCTGCTTACTTCTCTCTGAAAGTGTCCTTCTCCTGCTCGCTCCACATGTTCATAACCTGCCGGTCCTTATACACCTTCATGGGGTCATCCATCAATCCATTCATGTTGATGAACTTGATGCGTTGCTGCTCAGCGTCAAACAGCATAGGAGGGATGACTGCCAGCTGTCGCATTTGCTTTTCTGTGTTCTGAAGTACACAAATGACACACACAAACATCACGCCACTCTTGTTTTGAAGTGTGTAAGAGCTCACAAGACAGGGCGTCTTGTTGGCTCAAAATACAAATGTAAACTTCCCTTAAAAAGACATTTATCCTGTCACTCAAAGAAAAAAACCTTGAAAATAAAAATATCTGAGATGAGGAAAGGATAGTGAAGGAAATACAATGGTGCTAGCTCAAAATGTCTGGAAGGTAGATAGTATTTCCTGAGATGAGACATGACAACTGAATTGGACACTGCTCCGTTTAATGGGACATGGCTGACATGACAGTAACTGGTCTAATGAGTGACTAGTGGATAACATAGCAAAGTCCACTCACAGCCCGGTCCTCCACCACTATCTGACAACATACGCACTTCAACAAGTGCAAAAAAAGCTACTGTGTAGGATGAGACTGACACGTTTGATGCTGAAACTTCTACGAACGCGGCCAAATCTTAAGCCTGTGATTTGAAGCCCATGCTGACACTTATCACATTATAAGTTGAAGTTTTGATTGGTCATGGAACTACTATCATGTTGACATGAGTACAGGGACAATAATTACTGGTGTACTTGTGGCTGACGCTATGCGTTGACTGCGCACAATAACGCAGTAAAAAAAAATTGTCAGACTATCAAAGTTTTGGGAAAATTGCAATTGAAAGCAGATATGTTCACCTCTGGGCTACTATTTGGCTTTGGCTAGCCCTGCTAACTTGGCTACCGCAAATACTGAAGTGGCGTACCAGTTGAGAACAAGCACTTGGTGCGAGCTGGTATCTCTGAGTTGAACCACAGTTGCATAAGGCTGATCCATATGCCAATGAAACATTAACTATGTTATAGTGTTCACAGAAAGCTTGGGCTACATTTAATGGTTGAGTGGAGGCCGTGTTCTTCAGGTCCTATATGTTTACCGCCAATAATATTTTGTTTGATTTTTATGATGCTGTTTCATTATATTCACTACTGTGTGAAAATGAATGAAAGAAAATGAAACTAAATAACATATATCTTGTAATATTTTTGTATAAGGAAGTCAGTAATGGATAATTTTATAGAGACCTGGCATACACGATTTCTCTCATTTACTCTTTCTGTTTTTAACTCCGCCACTGTCCCCTGTTTTATTGGTTTGTTTGCTTGTTTGTAAGTAGGATTAAGCAAAAACAACTGACCAAATTTGCACTAAGCTTGGTACAATGATGGGCAATTGGCAAAGAAAGACCCTGGCAATTTTGGCAAGGATCTGGACAAAGTACCTGATCTAGGAATTGTTTTATCACTTTCTTAAACATTGAGAGATAGTGTATTTTGACATTTTCACAGATTTCCCAGGGAATAATAAATGGATCTTGGTTTAAAATAAACCTGATATCTATGAGTGTGTGCAATTTGGTGCGGATCCAAATAAAAATCTGGATCAAGCAGGATTTAAATGTGGTTTCATAAGGGAACCGTTGGGTCTTTGCGGAGGTATGCGCTCTACCGAGTGCCATTCTAGTATTTTCATGTTTTAAGTTGTCAGCGACCACCAAGGCTGTCATTCCTTGCTGAAGTGCCAGCCTTTATGGATATTCCATTCAATATAAGAAGAACAAATGAAAAAAAATTAAGTGCCTGATAAGTTGCCAGAGAGAAGGTGGAGGGCAACCCATCTTAATAATATAACACAACAAGTTGAGCTTACCTCATGCTCGGATATTCCATCGATGATCTCTGAGACCTCATGTTCACTGCGAGCTGCAGATGAGCTCAGTCCACCTCCTCGCTGCCCGACACGACTACAAAAGGAAAGATACAGAAGACCTGTCACTCAAAACTGAACTACCCACTTAGTACTGTAACTGAAAAATCCTGTGATCTCACCTCTGCATGCGCTCCTGCATCTCTCTTTGCTTGCGGATCTCTGGGAACTGTTTCTCGTAGTACTCCCGCACCTTACTCTCCTTGGCTCGGCGCCGCGGATTGTTTTCGATGCGCTCTACCTTCTTCTCCCAGGCTTCCATCAGCTGGTCATAGCGCTGGCAAAATTTCTGTTCCTAAAGAACCACAGAAAGAAATCGATTCACAGCAGATCCAATGAATCATCAACATTATTTATTTCCAGGCCTTACATTTGATTTTAAGACCCAAAACTAATGCATCACTAAATCTGAAGGAAGTACAATTATTGGTCACCCAGAGAGCAGGAGGATTTGGTGCAGGGTATAGGGCTTTTGAGCACGTTGTGAGGTGGTGTAGTGTTGTGTAGAATGGTGAGGCTGCAAATTACAAGCAACTGAATATCCTGCCCCTTGCCCCACCCTCTCCAAGTGTGTGGAGAACCTGTGGTGGCCTACAGGTACCATAAAAACACAAATGGTCTTCTCTAGAGCCATTGTTTTGTTTGTCCATTCCAGTGCAACATTGTGGTCCCCCTGGAAGAGAATGTGGCCCCAATATAAATATAAAGGGCTCATTCTATGCTAGCGAAAACATAATTCATAGCAACGGGTAATTACACACTAACGAAAAAATAACTATGAATACTATTTTCCATTTCAGTCGAGAGATGCCCCTAAATCCTAAACTCTGCAACTTTAACAGGCACCGCTCAAACAAGAAATCTGCCAAAAAGCAGGCTGTACAAAAATTCAAAGCTTCCTTAGCTCTCAATCTCTCGGATGTCTTTTACCATGTACCTCTACACATCCAGAGGGGGCAAAGTGATATTTTGGTATTCTATGGGGAGTCTGGCCTTGAGCCATGGATATGACAGACGACAGCCCACTGTGTTCCTAGCTTCCTCACAAGCAGGCTGTAAAGCAGACCATTAACCCTGGTGCAGACACAACGCTCAGGAGGCTCATAAACAACAAGGTGATGTCTCCCCACACAAGCTACCTCCCTCACTTAAGACACAACACAGGAGAAGACTGGACACTCATCTGTGACTCATGTGCTTTTGCTAAAGGCATTTGAAAACCATCCTTAATGACTTCACATAAACTTTCAATACAAAATAAATGCAGAGCTATGGGACAGTTGTTGCTGGCACGGCCTTCAAAGTTGGAAACCTTTTTTGTAAATGATTTTCATGGTAAAACTTTGGACTTGATTTGCAATAATGATTCTCTATCAAGCCAGTTGATTTTAAGATTTGTGTCTTGTTCTAGCATCAGAGCTCAACCCATTTATCTGTGCTTTATTTATAGTCATGCTCTTTGGCTCAGTTTCGCTTATCACTGGCTGGCAAGGGCGACTACTAACCCTGTACACTGCTCATTATAATGCTTGGCTGACAGTGAATTCAGCAAATGTATTAAATATCTAGCGTTCTCTTTCATGGTGACAGTATGAGAGGATTTTTTGTTATTGTTGTTTTTCATAAGCAATCGTTTTCCCCTGAGCACAGTAACTTTAATAACATAAGATAAGGCCCGAAGCTCTATTCCTCTTTGGACAGCCTAACATGGCTATCAACTTCAAGAAGCAGCTCTCTTTGGTCATCTGTAATGGGCCCATAACTGGCAGAGTGCCACAAATGTTGAGTTCTCTACTTACCCACTGCTTACGAGCATGATTTCTCCTCTTGAAGTATAAGATCAGCTTCTTTCTCATCGCTTGGTTTCTTAGAGGGATAAAGAAAGAGAGAAAACAGAGGGGCATAGAGGGATGAAAAGAAAAGGATATGGTGTGGGCATTGACGATAAAACGTTATTTTTACATACATGTTTCACTAACATGTTCCTCCTGCTGGACTTTTTCTGCCAAACATCTTTATCCAACAAACAAACAAACAAACAAACAAACAAACAAACAAGCGCGCGCACACACACACACACACACACACACACACACACACACACACACACACACACACACACACACACACACACACACACACACACACACACACACACACACACACACACACACACACACACACACACACACACACACACACACACACACAATGGCTGTCCTTGTATGCCACCACTCGATAAACTCAAACTTGCTTCTGGGTTGAAAGGACAGCAAGGGGAGCCAAACTTATAAAACTTGTCTGGGCTGGGAACAGCCAGCCACAGTGCTTCAAATAAAGGTCAGGGCCAGTAATCTCCTTAGGCAGCCACTCAGTTTGTGTCTTTCTCTGCTGCAAGACAGAGTTTTATTCCTGACACTTAATCTGTCAGTTGTAAGGTCAAGTTCCCCGTTGATTAATGTAATCTTATTCTATATTAGTCAATTCAGCTGAGCCGCCTGGGTCACAGGCAAGGAGAGGGAACGTGGAAGTGGACAACTCATGACATGTATGTTTCGGGAAAATTGGAAGATAACATGAAAACTGAAGGATCAAGAACGATAAAACACACAGGATGACCCTTTCTTTGTTCACAAACATGCCATCTGCAATAACAAACCCACATTAAATCTAAACAGCCTTAACCCCCAACCTACATAAACCCTTCCAAACACCCACACACACACATACAAACAGACACTTGCTGAGCCAAGCTATTGCAGCAGAAAAGATAAATACTGCCAAATCCAGCTAGATACTCTGGATATCTAGAGACCCTGGCATATAGTGGGTAAGAATTAACTTGCTATGGCAAAAACAGATCTAATAGATTAAGCCCTTTAAAGACAGAGATGGCATTGTCCTCTGGACACCAGATGGCAAAGGGAAAGATTAGCAGCCCTGAAGCCGAACCAAAAGATCCCTTTGTCCTGCTCTAGGCCTGTGCCATTTCTGAGATATCGGAGAGCACTCTAACTTGGCTTAATACCTCCAAGACAGGATGGCTGAAAGATTTATTATACACATGCTTGTGACATACTTTCTCCAGAGGTACACTCACACAGAGCAAAAGCTATTCAGACTTAAAGGCTTGCTTTTGTCTTCATAGTAGTCTGCATTTATCATCAGCTGATCAGCCCATAATAGCACTGGGTGTGCAGGGAGGGGATGTGGATTCTAGTGCTGAGCACTATTGGTACTCATCTATCCCAGCAGGGATGAGTGCCAAGGTTATCAAACCGGTTAGCAGAACAAAGAAGTAAATTGTGCTGGCTCAAAGCAACATAGTGGTATTTTATAACACACAAATACACATGGAGGGACAGGGGAGAGTTTTCAATTAATTGCTTCGAGGCAATAATACTGATCAAACGGTGCAGGGATCAAAAGGAGTGAAGACAGAGCAGTGTGTGGGTAAGAGGTCAGACACGTCTTGTGGAATGCTACTGTGCCCAAACTACAGTGCCAACAGTGGAGACAAGCCCCTATTACTCTCCTGCAGCCCTTTGATGTGCCTTCGTGAATACTGCTCCTTAAAAGATAATGATCGACATAAGTCTTATTGATAGACATGACAAGGCCATGCAATATTTTGAACAATCTGATCCCCTCGCTGCAGATATCCACAAACATAATTGTTTTTACATGATTCATTTATTATTCACCTTATGCAACCTTGGATGCTAAGAAAGTAATCCTGTAAATATTTCATGTTATAATATCGGGGTCAAAAATGGCCAATGGTCTCCTGATAACTGATAAACTGTCTCCTTTCTACTGATAATAATACATTTACAGAAAAGAATACAAGGATCATCTCAATATAGTTTTTTAACAGTTGTCTCTGAAACTCTAGCAAGAATGTTTGTTGTCGGACTCTGGGCCTCTCTTCTGGTTGGCTGACGCAAAGACGCACAACCACAGTTAACGGCGGCAGCCTACTGCTTTAGCTTGGTGAAATTCACCAGTTAATTCCAATAGTTTTTGATATTTATGCAATGATAAACTTAAGCTACTAGACTCTTATATTACTGTCCTCTGGGAGATTTTGCAATGAAATAATTGCTTCCTGATATCCAAGGATTGTGTAGCATTTCATTTATCTGTCTTGTAGTTTGCTAGCTCAGTGACTGAATGACCGCTTTGTGGTGCTTTGTTAATAAAGTTAAAACAACGCCCCAAAAAAGGGTCAATATGGGCCATTCTGGGGGATGTGACTCTTAACAAGTGACATCCAAAATTACGGAAGCCCTGACTGTTCATTTGAAGACACGAAGATCGCTTTGGTACTTTCATAGTATTTATCTAACCTAAACCTGCTTTACATTTAAGAAATGCATGAATCTCTATTTCTACAATATGGGTCCTTTAATGGCCTCAAGTACTGGCTCAAAGTTAGTATATGTTAACAAACAAATAACTCCAATAAATTCAATAAATAACAGGTCAAGTTCTTTGTAAGAAGCATTAAGTCACGTAAAGTGACAGACTCACATTTTGATGTTCTCATGGTACTGCTTGGTATCAGAAGGCTGATTGTACAGAGGCTGGAACAGGACAAAAAACAAGCAAATCACACAATCAGTTATCTTTTCAGTTAATTGCAAACAGTTCAATTTCAACATCTAAATGCATCTATGGTTCTGTTTGGTGTGAACACCTGTACGTCGAGATGTCCACGTGTGATTAAATCACCCAAGACATGTTTATGTAGTGAATGAATAGGGCATTAGATACTTGATCATTTGTTACCTAGCTAGCTGAAATGTTGTGAGAGATGACAGAAATGGAGCCGATGTGATTGCCATTCATTATGAATTAAAAAATAGTGAATGTCACAGTGACTAAAAGCATTAATGTGATGAATGGATGAGTTCATGCTTTCATGTCACTAGCATTGGGAATATACATGATAGGCAATTGACAGATTTACTCCAACATTGATTCAATGTGCACTTGACCTTGTAAAATAAATGTAGGATTGCAATGTTTGCATAAATAGTCATTCAAATATGGACAGTAACTCAAAGCTCTGAATGACAGAAGCCAAATAACAAGATCTAACTCAACCCAGAGAACTGACTAAAAAATGAATAGGGACAGAGACATAAACTCTGTTAAGTGTTGCATCTTGTGGCATCCAAAGGTAATTTGTTGGACAGAAGTGGTCAAATTGAGTCGGGGTGTGTGTGTGTGTGTGTGTGTGTGTGTGTGTGTGTGTGTGTGTGTGTGTGTGTGTGTGTGTGTGTGTGTGTGTGTGTGTGTGTGTGTGTTTGTGTGTTTGTGTGTGTGTGTATGTCTGTCATTTATGACAAGTAATATATTATTGTAAATAAAACTACAGGTTTAATGTGAAGCAGAGCAAAAGTCCAAATTCTGAAAATGTAGACAAGTAAAGTCTTCTGTGTGCTTGTGTGGTTGAAACATCTCGTATTGCCTTCTCACTGCTCAATATCAGTATGTTCAATATTGATTAATTGAGCTTTGATTACAGAAATCAAATACTGTACCTTCATTCTTTTAAACCAGTGATGAGGACGTCATGTGATTCAGACTCCTTTATTCCTCAACAAAATCTTCCAACATGTCAATATCGCAAAGATGTTAGAGTGGGGGGAAAAGAGTACAGAAACATTAAGTCTCCACTCACCAGTTCTACCCTGGGTCCGAGTCCCTCCAGTATCCTGTGAGCTTCCTCTGCCTTTTTCTGGTAATGGAACACAAAGAGTAGTAGTACATTAGCCAGCTGCCTGCACCTCTGCCATCTCCACGGCAACGTAGTGAGCTACATCACTGCTCGCTGGACAGACAGATGGACCGCTGGAAGTATGGATGGATGGAGAGATGGATGTACTGACTGTTATTAGAGCTTTTAACTCTAGCTGGGCCACAGCTTCCACAGCTCTCTGGGTGATCTCTCTGCATTTCCACTCCTCCATACATTTATATTTATCATGCCACTCTTTTCCTCATACCTGTCTGCACACTATCTCCGCCTCATCGATCAAACAGACCCCGCTTGGTGACAAACCACATGCTCTGTCGCTTTCCATCTCACTTCATTTCCTTCAGTGATCATGCAGTGAGACTGTCAGGACTGACACGTTCGCAGAAAGGATGTCCAGGGAGAAAGGGGGTGGATGGAGGGGAAGATGTGGCAGAAATTTCAGAGCTGATAACAGAGGCAGAACCTGCCAGTGTGCGTATGCGTGTCAACCTTTATTTTTCCCCACCCGTCATGCTGCTTTTCTTGTCCCTTTCACTATATCCTCACTGTAGAGGCAACACAGGAGGTTTATGTACGCCTAAGTTTACTCAAGACTCACGCTAACAGTCATGGATGTAAGACCCCAGAGGAGCACACACAAACAGCTTAACCTAACACAACTAAGTCTACAAACTACTACTACAAACACCTCTGATGGAAACAATGACATGGCTCTATTCTTAATAGTGCCCTGTGCATTTCCTCTATGTCATAAGGCAAAAGGAAGGACTGTTGATTTACATTTGCACAAACTCTATGCCAGATGTGTACTGTCAAGGCAAGCAAGGGAAGCACTGCTTGACCTGTTAAAAGCAAAAAAATAGGCATCAATTAGACAATGCTGAAGTGGAAGCGATATCTCTCCTTACATCTCATCTGCACTTGTGGTGGCAGCAGGCTGTTGTCCGTGGAAGCCAGCTTGACTTTCAGGCGTTTCGTTGACAAAGGCTAGGGCTTGTGAAGCGAAGGGAAGAGCACTTTCACAATAAATTACTTTTGTTTTAACCACCAACATCTGGTTTTATGTTGCTACCCTTTCCCCTCACGAACTGCGTTGTAACAGTCAGTAGATAAATGATACAGGTCCGATACGACACCTGCTCTGTATCACTACTGCTACATTTACGCTTGGCATCCACACTACTCCAGAGACGTTTGGGAGTGGTGGCGTCGGTTACCCGCATTTGCTTCCTCGACAACCAGCGATGAAGGCATAACGTTGTAAACACTTCGTATTATCTGTAAGTAAGCAGCTGCAGAGTAAACAATCTGATTCCTCTTTCCGCTGGCACCCACATGCCCAGTGTACGTGAATGGTGATTGGTCACGTGATATACGTTTTCAAGTGTGGACAGGGATTAAAACTGATTCGGGGCTAAAACACTCATTGGGACGTTTTAAAACGCCGTTCTGAAATGAAATTGTAGTAGTATGGATGTAGCATCAGAGAGCTTGCTCACTACAGGAGCAGTTAGTGAGCAGCAAATATTAAAAGCAGCCTTTCAACCTCAGGGAGTAAAGAGGCTCCAGGATTTTGCTTCATTTCCTGGCCATGATTATTTTATCAAATTTAAATTTAAAAAAAAAAAAAAAGAAAGAAAAAATAATTAATTATATTGACCACAAAAATGTTGCTTCGCATTACAAACTAGTAAGGACACATTTAGCAGTCAGGGGAGGGGGGTGGATGAGATGAGGCTAGCTCCATTACTTCAATCATGCGCCCTCCATGTGGTAGCACAAAGGACTGGTACTGTAGCAGTGGCATTAAAAGCTGAAAATGTCCGCAGCTGCACTGTTGTGCATGCAGCCTTCTGTCACAAAACTGTTTCCCCAGGCGATCACATGATGCCTTAAATTAAATGGTTAATATGAGAAAACCTGGGACAAATGAAAATTACACTGTCGGGACTAATGTGACTACAACCAGTCTACTAACGTCCCATGAAGGGAACACAGGAAACTGACGGAGGCAAACACACACACACGAGAGAGAGAGAGAGAGAGAGAGAGAGAGAGAGAGAGAGAGAGAGAGACAGAGAGAGAGAGAGAGAGAGAGAGAGAGAGAGAGAGAGAGAGAGAGAGAGAGAGAGAGAGACAGAGAGAGAGAGAGAGAGAGAGAGAGAGAGAGAGAGAGAGAGAGAGAGAGAGAGAGAGAGCGCTACAAGGCCATGTTAGGATTAGACATGAGGATTTAGCATAGTTCAACAGAATTATGATAATGCAGTCTCAGTGGGGCTGTCATTTCTTGTCCTCATGTCCATGACTGCTATGCCCCAAATATGAAAAGAGTGAACTTGGTAGAGGCATCCCCAGGCTTTTACAACGGGCTGTCAGTAGAAATGTGGCTGTAACCCTGTCTGAGAGCTGGTGACACTGAGCCCAGAGGGGACTGATGACACCACTGAAACATAAACTCAAAAAGGCAAGCTGAAGCTGGAGTATTTATAGCCATGTTCTTATCATTCATATATATATATATATATATATATATATATATATATATATATATAAGAAATCAAGAAAATACAAAACTCTGTCTATTCCTTGATTGCAAACAGTTCAATTTCAACATCTAAATGCATCTATGATTCTGCTTTGAGTGAACAAATGCACTTGGAGATGTTCACGTGATTAGATCAGCCAAGACACATTCATATCGTGAATGAATAGGGCATTAGATTATTATGAATTTTGAGTTATGAATTAACAAATAGTTAGTGTTATACTGCCTAAAATAATGAATGTGCTTTGATGTCACAGTTGCACTGGGCTCAGAACCAGGAAGTAGCTAGTGAGGCGGGACAAGCCCCCTGCTCGGCAGAGGGAGGTGGAAAGTGTGACAGAGGTCAGGCTACATTGTGGAGTAAGTCGTGAGTCATACTTAAACTTCCAGCCTTCCAGATGAGTCTTGAGCAATCTGCAGAGTACACACCCTGTACAGTGGTGTTTACTTTTAAGGGGGCTTCTTGGGACTTTGGGGTGGTTATCTGGGTGGCATCTATGCAGGTTAGAGCAAAATGTCACAATACAATTCCTAGAACTGTGATGGATTTGGCCTCTTGCTCAATGACACGAAAGCAGGGTGAATGCTTACTTGCAAACATGTTTTTTTCTAACTAGGTTCTCCATTTTCAGTGGAGTTTCTCCTATTGAAATGTTTTACCTTGAATGTGTCAGAGGGGCTGTTTGCGTTTCCTCGGAACTGTGAAAGGTTTAGCTGTAGTTTCTTGCTTGTTTCTCGCTTGTTCAAAGAGGTTTGAGAGCTGCTTTTTATACACATTTCAATAAAAATGAGACAGCATTTCACCACTAGATGGACTGAGAGCACTTACAATCACGCTATCATAAAGATAATCTTCTGCACAGGGCACTGCTGCATGTAAACATAGCTGTGTCTTGGACCGACTCAACACTACCAAATCGCTTCATAACACCCCTCTACTAATGAAAAATCCACACTTCATCTATATTGTCTGTGAAATATAATGAAACAAAAACACAACATGACTCTACTCATTTCAGGTGCTGTACTTTACAGCACCTGAAATCACTTTACAGGTGCTGTAAAGTGATTTCCAACACCAGCTAGTCGCCTGTTCCTGAAATGAGAAATACCAGGCAGCCAACAATATTCAGGGCCTTTGTTAAATTTTCAATTTTACATCAGCCTAGAGAAACAGTACTGAAACACGGGGAGAAATTATAACACTTTTGTTTTTGCCCCCATTTTTCATGAGCTGAACTCAAAGATCTAAGACTTTTTCTATGTACACAAAAGCCTTATTTCTCTCAAATATTGTTCACAAATCTGTCTAAATCTGTGTAAGTGAGCACTTCTCCTTTGCTGGGATAATCCATCCACCTCACAGGTGTGGCATATCAAGATGCTGATTAGACAGCATGATTATTGCACAGGTGTGCCTTAGGCTGGCCACAATAAAAGGCCACTCTAAAATGTGCAGTTTTACTGTATTGGTGGGGTCCGAGAGGGGGGGGTCCGAAAACCAATCAGTATCTGGTGTGACCACCATTTGCCTCACGTAGTGCATCTCCTTTGCATAGAGTTGATCAGGTTGTTGATTGTGGCCTGTGGAATGTTGGTCCACTCCTCTTCAATGGCTGTGCAGAGTTGCTGGATATTGGCAGGACCTGGAACGTGCTGTCGTATACGCCGCTCGTGAGCATCCCAAACATGCTCAATGGGTGACATGTCCGGTGAGTATGCTGGCCATGCAAGAACTGGGATGTTTTCAGCTTCCAGGAATTGTGTACAGATCCTTGCAACATGGGGCCGTGCATTATCATGCTGCAACATGAGGTGATGGTCGTGGATGAATGGCACAACAATGGGCCTCAGGATCTCGTCACGGTATCTCTGTGCATTCAAAATGCCATCAATAAAATGCACATGTGTTCGTTGTCCATAACATACGCCTGCCCATACCATAACCCCACCGCCACCATGGGCCTCTCTATCCACTACGTTGACATCAGCAAACCCCTCACCCACACGACGCCATACACGCTGTCTGCCATCTGCCCTGTACAGTGAAAACCGGGATTCATCCATGAAGAAAACATCTCCAAAGTACAAGACGCCATCGAATGTGAGCATTTGCCCACTCAAGTCGGTTACGACGACGAACTGCATCAGGTCGAGACCCCGATGAGGACGACGAGCATGCAGATGACCTTCCCTGAGACGGTTTCTGACAGTTTGTGCAGAAATTCTTTGGTTATGCAAACCGATTGTTGCAGCATCTGTCCTGGTGGCTGGTCTCAGACGATGTTGGAGGTGAAGATGCTGGATATGGAGGTCCTTGGCTGGTGTGGTTACACGTGGTCTGCGGTTGTGAGGCCGGTTGGATGTACTGCCAAATTCTCTGAAACGCCTTTGAAGACGGCTTATGGTAGAGAAATGAACATTCAATTCAGGGGGAAACAGCTCTGGTGGACATTCCTGCAGTCAGCATGCCAATTGCACGCTCCCTCAAAATTTACGACATCTGTGGCATTGTGCTGTGATAAAACTGCACATTTTAGAGTGGCCTTTTATTGTGGCCAGGCCAAGGCACACCTGTGCAATAATCATGCTGTCTAATCAGCATCTTGATATGCCACACCTGTGAGGTGGACGGATTATCTCGGCAAAGGAGAAGTGCTCTCTAACACAGATTTAGACAGATTCGTGAACAATATTTGAAAGAAATACGCCTTTTGTGTACAAAGAAAAAGTCTTAGATCTTTGAGTTCAGCTCATGAAAAATGGGGGCAAAAACAAAAGTGTTGCGTTTATAATTTTGTTCAGTGTGTGTATATACATATACATGTATATACATACATATATACATATACATATACATACATGTATATATACACACACACTGCATAAGTGATCAAGTGAAAACAAATTCAAATGCAAGGTCATTTCCACTTGAGCAGTTGGCCCCCGACTGGCATGTGTGGGTGTGTGTGCAGTCTACTGACCCTGTTCTCATCGTAGATGATCTGCACCAGGCTGCGGTGCTTGGCCTCACTGGGTGGCGGCGAGATGGGCCGCTCTGGCTCATGAGGCTTTGCAGCCTCCTCCTCCAGCTGTTGCTGTAAACACAGAAACACAGATGACAGTTAACACTTAAAAGGGCCCTGATCTACCAGGAAGACTCACCAGTTCCTATTGCGAGGTTAAAGAGTGTGCGTTAGAGCAACCGTGCCCCCCCCTCCCCGCTCTCCAGCAGAGACAAGGCTAACTGTCCTATTAGATGTAATAGCTATTAACTCCCCAGGGCCTAGTTAATCAAAGAGTTACCACAACAGCCTGTAAACAAACCCCCCCCGAATTGGAACCCCCCACCCGACCAAATTTTTTTTTTATTATGCTCAATATCCATTCATTTGGTTATAATCATTGGTGTTTGGGAGTCTCTGTGCGGCATTGTCCTCAAATGAGTCAACCTCTTTGTTGTTGCCTGGGAAACTCTTGACGTGATGCAAGTACGACTGCATCACATCAAGAGTCCTTTCATTTACTGCAGAGAGCCAGATAGCAAGCATTTAGGATTCAGGTCAACGGCGCGCATGACACTGCCTAAAAATAGAAAAAGTTGTAACACAGGGGACAAACAACCAAATATATCATAACTTTTGTCTCTAAAACTCTGCAGCCAAGCAGCCAAGGGCTGCAAACCTACTAGTTAGCAGTGCAACTCACTGTCTGTGCTAGTTATTTGTTAGCAAGCTGGCTAAACTGTTTTAGTTATCCAGTTAAACATTGACAAGAACACATATGAATCAAATCATGTCTGAATTCCATCTGATTATTAACCTAAAAAACGCAATGAAGCAATTTATCATTCAGGTTAAAAACCCTTTCAGTGAAAGGAACATTGATTTTCCTGACTTTAGTTAATTATTTTATGAAAAGACCAAGAGGATATAATTTTGAGAAAAATCAATCAATCAATCTGTTAAATCAATCTATCTTAAGCACAATAACACAAATAATTTATTTTTCAAACCCTTAGCTAGGCTGGTTGGGCCAAGGCTACCTGGTTAGCATGCTAACTTCAGTAGTAGCCGAGTCGCAACCCACCATGACATCACCCATTGGTTTGTGAACTGCCGATTTCAAGCCTTGAGTTTAGCATGTTAATGTCCATTTACTCTAAATGAACATTCTGCTGTATTAAAGAAGACTTGAAACTAGCGATTAAACCATAAACTTCCCTTTCCAGACCCGCTGACTATGTCCATTTTTTACATACAGTCTATGGTAGTAGCAAAGAAGTGATTGAAATAGTAGCAAAAGGAAGATGCTATGTTGTTGTCTGTGTAGCAAAAGCTAAAATTCAAACATACTGTAACCCCTTCAAGCAAATGCATTTCATTCAATATGTAGCCTATAACTTTGACAATCAGAACAAAACTTGCTAGGCCGGCATTAAGAAAAAACAAAAAGCTAAACTTGTGTCTTAGATATATATGATACTGGATACAGTCTTTGTGTTGACTGTACACTGGAGACAGAATCCATATGTAACTAGCTGGAGGCCTAGGCCTACTGTCACTGGTGTGTGTATAGCTGGTCTACAGTTAAGTCAGCCCCCTCCCCTCCAGTCAGGGAAAGAAGGCCTCCTGAGGTTCCACATGAGAGCAGAGCAAGATGGACAATCCTGTGCCATAATAGGCCTGGATAAGCATCTGGTGAGGGAAACACAGACATTCCCATAGATACACCCACCCCACTTCCCTTCCCTTTCCAAACCCACCACAGAGTAAAATAAAATAAACCAACCATCCCGAGCTTGGCTGACATGACACAGGCTGGCAGTAACGTAAGCCCTAACCCCAAACCATGTCACAACACTTTTAAATAAGGTTTACCCTCCACTTCATTAGTCCACATGTTTTAATGCTTGAAGAGTCAGATCTTTAAAAAAAAAACTTGGTTCATGCTTGTAAGCAGCTAAGCTAGCCTCTTAATATCAAATCAAACCCCCAAGGTTGGAATTGGATAGTCAGTTTTATTTCAGTTTTTGCAATTTGGTCAAATACCAATAATAATAAATACTAAATATGTTCTATTAATAAAGAGTAATGTGCAAAACATTCAGGTAGCAGGCTTCTTACTTTTATCCAACAGACATCGATTTAGTAGGTGTAATATTACCTTGGGCAGATTTTATCACCTCCAACTAATTCATATTAACTGAGAAAAGTATGTTATTTGAAGGCAATTCTAAACTAATCTAGTTCATCCTATCTTATTATTTTCAGCTAGCGTATACTACTCTGATGTTAAAGCTTATCATAATCAGTACTTTGAGCATATCAAATCAATGGCTATGAACCTTCGGGACTTCGAGCTGTTAAGTCTCTTGACTTAGCACAAGCTGCTGCGGTGGACAGATGTGAATGGTTTAATAAAGTGGTCAAGAGTCATATCATTAGTTCAAATACTGTCAGACAAACCTAGCCAGAGAAAAAAACAGAAAAGCATGTCACGAGTAAATTTACTTAACACATGTTTTTTTTTTATAATAGAGTTTAATGAACTGTATAATGGCATCCACGGTGGATGCTTTAGTGGAGCTTCTCCACTAAACATGGCAGGCTGCCAAAAAGGAGACAGTGTGGCAGGGATATGAGTGGTTCTGCATTCAGAGAAAAGAGCCTCCACAATAATCCTCCTCCTACCCCGGAGAATCTGTTATTTATAGCCTTATATAATTTAAACCTACGTTTCTCCTAAATAAAAAGCTGCAGAGAAGAGAAGAAAAGAGGGAAGACAGCTGCCTGGAGAAGTGTACAGGACGGTGGTACAGTGAGCGAGAAACACCTACAAGCTTGAATCCAGCGATTATAAACAGCAAAACCTGTTTATGATTTTACTGCACCATGGCCAACTGTAGCCTGGCAGGGCACGTCGTACTGGAAACACTGCACATTTCAAATAAGTGGAACACCGCCACTGAAAAATATTCAACAAGGATACCAACACTGGCTAACACATCTACAGGCATGAAGAATAACTACTTAGGTACGTGATTGCGCTTTTAGGCACGCCTGCCTGCTAAAATATGTGTAGAATGTACATGAATTACATAATTCACCTATCATCTCTTCCTACAGGTTGTGCACAAAAATAACCTCAAAGCACCTGGAACAACATTGCTATCACTTCTAAAAGGGTGGGTCAAACTCAGCTGCATGCAATGAGAGAGTATGTTTTGTATTCTAGCAAGGACACATCTACTGCAAAACACATTTTTGTCACATTCCTATCCCAAAGTGATTGAACGAATGTAAAAAAATCCTGCATTACTGGTTTTAATTCTCATTATTTGTCCTCTTTTCAGTATTTAGACAAATTTGTATTTGTAATCTAGTTTGCTAAGCTATTTCTGGCACATATGTTCCCTCTAAATCATCCATCAAGTGCTGTAGTGGTGCTACAATAATATAACAACTCCATAATGCACCTACAGACTGTGGAACTTCAGCAATCATAACTATTTTGAAACCACACTGTGCAACATGGATCTAATGAACAACATTAGGGTTGGAGCAATGTCACCCTAAATTCAAAAATAGAAATGAATTCTAACGCTAGAGGCATCATAGTGAGACCTGCCAGGATTCCTCAACATAAGTCAAAGAGCTAAGCAGGTAAACGTAAGATGAGTTTGCAATTCCTAAACACGAAGCAAGCCATTATGATGCCAAGGTTACAGTCAGATTCAGAGGTATGCTGACCTGTTTCTTGCGGAGCTTGCTGATCTGCTGCTCCACCATGGTGATCTCCCTGTCCACACGATCCATGTTCTGGATGAGCTCCTCCTTGGAGAAGCGAGCTGGCACAAGATCCAAGTCAGGGTCCATGTGGACTGGACTCACGGGGGAGATGGGTTCCAGCTTCCCCATGGCACTCCCACGCTCCTACGGATGCACAACACAGAAAATATGGCATGGTTTGATGTTATATATATATATATATATATATATATATATACACTGATCAAAATTATAAACGCAAAACTTTTGTTTTTGCCCCCATTTTTCATGAGCTGAACTCAAAGATCTAAGACTTTTTCTATGTACACAAAAGGCTTATTTCTCTCAAATATTGTTCACAAATCTGTCTAAATCTGTGTAAGTGAGCACTCACCTCACAGGTGTGGCATACCAAGATGCTGATTAGACAGCATGATTATTGCACAGGTGTGCCTTAGGCTGGCCACAATAAAAGGCCAGCCTAAAAATGTGCAGTTTTATCACAACACAATGCCACAGATGTCGCAAGTTTTGAGGGAGCATTCAATTGGCATGGCATATATATATCATTATAGACTGAGGGATTTTCTATTTCATATTCTAACAAAAGTCAAACAATAAATTAAACTAGATCGCGAGGGAGTGGGAAGAATGAGGAGAGAAAAATATTTCTTCAAGAAATTTAACATGGTAGGAAAAGTCTCCATAGGATAAAACTTATACTGTAGTCAGCAGAGCATAAAGACGCACTTGATATGTCTTGTCCATGTCGAATTAATGAACTTGCACATTTCCATTTCTTGTCTTTCCTGTTGAAAGCTTCTCTGTCTTCCTCTGATTACAAGTGTCTGCAGGTTACTCATTTGGTGAAATCATCCAAATGTAGTCTGTGTATCCATTTGGGAAGGTAACACATAAAAGTCCTCTGGGTAATGAAAGTCAGCGTAGTGTCTCAGTGTCACTAGACCACACTAATGAATGTGAGGTCATAGTCGCCCTCGCTAGGGTTATGCAGCCGAGCTCTCGCAGGTGGCTCTGATTTGGAGATTTTTTTTTTTACGTGAAAAACTCTTAGGGTGTAAAAGAAAAAAAACTTTTAAATGTTATGTAAGAATACACACAAGAACCCCCGTATACCGGTTGAAGCCCGCTGCGACCCGCCCGGACTTTCTTTAACCAATGCCTGCAGAAGCGAGACAAAGGAACCCCCTCGTGTCTCAACAATCGTCGACTGCTGTTCCACGCCCGGACAACAGCCCCGCCGTTAACGACTATGCGCACAGTCCCGGCCATCGTCCCTCACCCTAGCCCCTCGTGTCGTGACGTCACTTACGCTGTTACTTCCGCCATCTTGTGCCTAGTCACTCGTGTTTAGGACGTGCGCGCACACACGCACGCACACATTCACAGATTCATATACTTACCTACAGATAATTGCACACATTCCATACACACACACAGGGAGCACGCACATAGTCTATTTACGCACATCTCTACCTCCACAGATCCACTAGAAGCGGATTGTTGTTATTTGTGTTGATTGTTTGCGTAGTATTAGTATATAATAGAGGTTTATTATCATAAGTGTGTTGGTTGTAAATTGATTTCACTGTTGTTAATAAATTCTGTTATACTTTAAAGAGAAGTTTCCTAGTGTTGTTTACATGTATATTGTGACGAAGGCTTGTTGACAGAGTCAGTGCTTGAATTCACCGACCTTCCCTGTTCAATCTGGAATATCAATATCATAAATATTGATCTTTCAGGTGAACACCCTTTTGAGACTGAGATCACAGGTTTTGACAATTAGTCCCTGTTCACAGGCTGGTGCCCCGATTACTGATTTCAGTAATAATGTTATGAATATTCATATTTATCATTAATTATTAATAACTTGCTAGTTGCCAAAACTGCTCCTATCAATGCACAACATGTAACAACAGCACACACAAATGCTAAGACAGGGTCTTGCTCTGCAATGATAGGATTCACACAAGTCCTTCAACTCATACGAGGAACTATGTCGTATGTGTTTAATGCGACCAATTCCACCGTTTCCTAAATTAGCGCCACTACAGGTGACAGCTCATTTCATTTGCTCTACCAGACTAAGTCTCGATCCCCTCCTCTGGAAAATTATTTCCCACCGGCAGAAATCTTGCTGCTCCACTCACAACCTGTGTGTTCATTTTTAGTGGAGCACAGTCTCGATTCACAGAATGTATCTTACATATGCAAGCATGATTATACAATTACATCCCACATAAATGACTACAGGTGTGATCTGGCTAGGGGTTTGTGTTGTGTTCTTTTTGAACCCTTAAATGAATGTTATGTAAATGGCTAATTTGGTCTAGGCAGGCTGCCTTGTATCCTCGTAGACCTGCTGTGAATGGAAAAGGTCAGTGCCAGAGGATGTCCAAGGGCTGTTCTAGATTAAGAAACTCAACGTTGCCAAAGCAATTTAGTCACAAAAAATCACAACACATGGATGCAAAAAAAGGAAAATTGCTCCCTGGATGGCAAGACTTTGTCTAAAACAACACCCTGCTAACCTGTGTTAGCATCCCAGAAATTTCTCTCAGGGGATGAATTTATGGGTATTGTAAAAACAGATATTATTATGTGCACATGGTGTCATTACAGTTACGTGGGAGAGATTCAGAGCATAATCTTGAAAAATGTCAAACTAATTCCATCATTTTTGCCTTTGTTGCTGTAGTTGCCTGTTTGTAATTACATATCTGGATTTTTTTAAATATAACTTTGCCACCCTGTTCTGCGGTGAACTCAGAATCTGTTTAACCAGGAGGGATTTGTGGTATAAAAATACCATCAATTCAAAAGTAGCCTATGCCTTCTGAGACTTACATTTTACACCTGGTCTTGTGCCCTACGCCGCCCTCTGTTCATGTCAACAGTGCAGCAGCACATAAACAGCTACTACACCTGTGACATAGTGTGAAAAGGTCACAGGCCAACAGTTAAGCCTCTGGTCCAGCACAGCTTACAGCTTATGTGCCCTCGACAACCCCGGTCACATTTAGAACATTCAACCACATGATGTCTCCGGCTGTGCATGCATTTTTTTTATATAACCACTTGGGTGTTATAATGTGTCTGTGTAAATGTGCTCTGTTTAGTGAGCAGCCTGTGTGAATGAGTCACGTAGTCTTGAATGACAGCATTAGAATAAAAACATCCAGTTTTTGTCATCCTGTTCACAATGGTCCCACTGGTTTGGAAATCAAGCCCACTGCAGCAGGTGCAAGAAGCTACTAAAACTGAGTAATGTGTAAGCATTCTTAAGATCTCACAGTTGAATCTCATCATAAAAAGGGAATCAAGAGTATCAAAATGCAATATGCAGTAAAGGTGTTCTCAATGAGGGTCTAATGTCTAAAGAAGGTTGAAATTTAATGCTAGATGAAAATCTTTAAAATGCAAGAAACTTAAATGTGTAAGTTTCTTGCATTTTATTTCATTGACAACTTTTTCAGACTTATGTTGCTGCTACCCTGTTTGAGCATTGTTCCAATGCCAACGCCCTAAATGTGGACTGCTATTGACAGATTTGCCGCATCTGCCTTGTATACAACCATACTGATATGTTTTAAATTTAAAAAGAATCACTTTTGCTACTTTTTCACCTGGTCCCTGAGTTTTTTAAAGTTAGCATATAAAAAACAGCTCCACCTCATTGTGTGTCATAGCAAAGAAATCCCTGATCCTACTTTTTAATATTGCAGTTCCTATGGAGAGCAATAGACTCAAAATGGTCAAAAATGTGTATCACATGATCTACAAGCGTAAAAATGTAGGCTACAAATGTGTACAATAATTTGTGCATAACTTTGGGTATTCACAAATACTTTACAGATTTTAACTTAATCTCCAACAATGTAATAATGTTTGCTTTCAAATAACTTCCTGTGAGTACAAATGTCTAAAATTATTTTTCATATTTAGTTTTTAAAGAGTTGTGGCCAGGATACATACTGAACAGGACATTTTACCCTTCAAAGAACACATTTATCACACTGTTAGGCAACTCATACACTCGTTCAGATGCACACCAATGCACATTTCACCAGGATTATGGTTTTGGTCTAAATGGGACACTAGTCAAGTTTGTCATATGTAGATGTCTTCACTAGCATAAACATTAACACCAATGGCACCGCTCATTCTTTAAACCACAAAACAAATATAATATGCTGAGAATCACCTTGTAAAGGCGAACACCGATTCCCTCGTTCTACTCTGATCTTTTTCTTCTTCTCTGTGACCAAACTGAAGGACACAGAAGAGAAGGGCAACCTTTGTCCCCAAAGCTGTTCAGCTCCTCAACTCTCAACCATCCCTGCACTCTCCACCACCCTGCTCACCCACTTCATGACTCACATCTACTCAACCTCCACCCACACACCCTCCTAACCCCGACCCCAACCCCACTGTGTACTGGACACTCACTAAAAACATGAGGTTTTAAGTGCTTCTGCCATTTCACGATGGACATACACCATAATAATAAACCTGTAATATTGACCTCACTATGTAAAGTGAGACAATGTATGTTGTGATATGGCGCTATACAAATAAAATTGAATTGAATTGACCACCCCACTTAAATGCACCTTAAACTGTAACAGCCGCTGTATATTTAAGCCATCTCGTTGATAATATATACCACACTGCCACAATGCACCTCACATTATATTATCATTGTAGCTATCCGCACTGAATATTGGGACTGATGCTGGCATCTTTTTAATTTGTACAGTTGTTTGCTTTTTTTGCGCTGTATTTTGTGTGTACAACTACCCTATGTGCTTTTTAATTGCCCCTCTGGGACAAAAAAAAGTTTCTTGAATTGAATCATCCTGGTGTTTTTTCTTACCATGACTGTGGTGTACAATGGAATGACATGTTGCTTTTGTCCTCCTCTGATTCACAGCCCATGTGAGTCATCATGCAACCTTCAGCTTTGTCTGATACTACTGGCTTACTCGCTCTTTTTCTGTCAGTCTTTGTCTCTTTCTCCCTCCCTTTCCCCCTTCATCTGTGCCTCTCTACGCTTCCCCTTTGCCTCATTTCCAGTAGCATCTCCCCCTCTACCCCACTATCATTTGGTGCACTTGTTCCATGCAGTGATTGCATCTGACATGACTTATATAATGGGTTTACTACAGCCCTTGCTGCTCTGAAGGGAATTACTGGTATTCCTGAATATTTGCCTGCTAGCTTAAAAGTCAGTGGGTTTTTTCCCTGTACCCTCTGTTTTTGGTGTATCTATTTACCACTCCTTGGCTGTCTGCCTCCAGTGGCAGTCGAAAGCACTATGTTCAATGTCAAGAACACCTCCACATCAGCAGTTCTATACTGCAAGCAAGTCGTTTTGCTTTGCAGTTCACACACTCTCTTCCTCAGTCTTTTGAAATCTAGGTCAGCTACATTATTTATTAATTGCTTTTTCACAACTTCCTTAGTCTTCCCACGGCTGCTCACAGAGCTCCAGCTCCTACAATACAGAATCTACTTTTACAACTTCTGGTGCAGCATCTTTAATAACATCCTCTGTGGCTCGGAGGGAGGCCGGATGGATTTATCCAAAAAAGACAAGATCACAAGATCTTGAGAACAGTCTGAACATGTTTGAGAAGAAGAATCCACTTTATGAATCATAATTTTTCAAAATCCTCTTGTGCATGCGCAACCCCTTGAGGCACTAACAGGGATTTTTTTTTAAATTCAAATGCTTTACAGACTTCGAAGCATTTACTAAAAATTGCCGTGATAAGCTCACAATATATTTGAAAAAAAAAAGTTTTGCTCTTTAGTAAGTGTTTTGTTGTGTACTTATCATTTGTCATTTGTTTGTAAACCACCATGCAGTAATATGCCCTGTTAAATGCTGTCCGGTGTGATGTAGTGACTGCTGACCTTTGCCATATCCTCAGCCCCCCCCAGGGGCAATTGTGGCCTGTGGGACGAGGGCCTCATCAGAGACTCTGGTCCCATCTCTAAACGAGGCCGTTTGACCTCCGCATACTCCACCTCTGAATGGCTGCTAGGCTCTGGCAGATATATGTGTTCATAGCGGATATGCTGCTCTTGTCCTCTGCAACAGAAAAAACACAAACATAGCAAATTAGCGAAAAGTAGAGAAGGCTACTGAAAAACTCATGACAGACAGTAGTTATTAATTTAGGGCTTGATACCAAGCTTGGTTCCGATGATGGATGTTTCTGAGGTAACTACAGATGAAAGAAAAACAAAAGGTAGAAATACACAATTTCACCCTTGATTTCCACTGGATGCGGAACGGCGGCGAATACGCAGGGCTTCTATTTTTGCCGGACGCCGGAGCACACCGTTGCAATTCAGCACAAAACAGGTCGTGCGGGACAGGAAGTCGAGCACAGAAACAAAAATAAAACATACTTTAACTGTCAAAATAAAATACACCGTGCTCACGGATCATATTTCCCTGCACTACACCTTGAAAACGTCATAATGGGTGGAGACAGCCCTGAAGTCAACAGGTCAGAGGTTTTCAGCGACCAGTTCACCCCGTTGCCACCATGGATGAGGAGATGCTGATCATTCAAGTCCAAAATCACCGAATCATTTATGACCCGTCGCATCCTTTTTATAAGGACAACATAAAAAAGGATATGACATGGAGAACAGTGGCAGGAGTAATGGGTGTGGATGGGAAGTCACTCATTTTGTCCAATTAATAATAAAAATTATAACTATTGTACTTAGCATGGTAAAAACACAATAATCTCCACAAAAAAAGAGAGAGATCAGCAGGTCAGCACCGAGTTGTTTCCCTTCTACTCTTCTTGATGGAAATAACTTGTTGTTGGTTTGCGGTTCTCTTTATAGAAACTACACCCTGTTATATCCCGCGATCACACGTGAATTCGCGAGATCTCGTGGGTCCTTGTGACGTTGTGGCCGCACCACTGTGGCGGAGGCGGTGGGGATTGGCGGACGGCGAAACACGCAGCCGACACACTGCGCCGCTGCTCCGCCGCTGTTCCGCCGCTGTTCCGCATCCAGTGGAAATCAGGGGTAAGAACTACATTTTCCTTCATATGCTAGATGTTGGTGTCTTGTTTGTGATCGATTAGCCATGATCACCTTGATGACATTTTGACGAGCAACATTTCATTCAGTCATTAACATGCTCACTGTAGGCGTTTAAACATACAAACGTTAGCAAGGATGTACTATACATACTGTCATTCAGAGCAAAGTGAAAATAGGGGAAAACTGAAAGTGAGGCAAATGAATTACAGCTGAAACTGAAGAAAGCTGAGCCAAATCTGATACTGAAGGAGGGAGAGACTAGTCCCAATGAAAACCAATGAAAACAGAAGATAAGGACCATGTGTGAAGTTTGGAAATCTGACTGTTGTGATCTTTTGCCTGAAATACTGGACCAGACCTCAGAAAAAACATTTCAAGTGAAAGCTGAAACAAACAGAATGAAACATTGAAAAATAACTATTCTATGTGCCATGTCAAACTTTTACTGTAGGTTAAATAATATGAGGTGTGAAGACATAAGTAAGACTATACTAATCTTCTGAGCAAGAGATGAGACACAATCGCACAAAATGACAATTACAGCCACGGGCTGACCTAAATCTTAACTGTCGTGTTCCGGGACACACACAAATGGCAGCTGGCTTGCTTTATTTCAAAACATCATTGTCATCATAAAGTAATCACCAAAACCCATTTTTCTACAAATTGGGCACATGTTATATGTCACTAAATAGAGGAAAGTGGAAGAAACTGAAGCAAGAACATTGGAACAGGTGACTAACTGTAACACTATAATTGAGTAGTTAAATATTACATCTTACAGTAGAGCGGCTCTTGTGTGGAGCTTTGCAGGCAATATTAGGTAGTCAATGGTCACACAAAGCTGAAAGGTGCTAAAGAGAGTTATGGCACTTCCCATAATGTTCCCTAAAACTACATCTGGTCTGGATTGGCTGGGAATACTAACCATTACACTGACAGCCAATGGAGGAGGGGAAAGCACCACACTGCAGTTTGATCTGATCATGATCTGTTATATGTGCGGTGCTAGCATAAACCACGGTCTGAACATTTTCATCATGTTCATTAAACTCATTACTCCATTCAGGGGGAAAAGATCCAGCAAAAAGCTACAGTGCACCAGAATAGCTCTGCTGTGTAATCAAATGACAGCTTCCGAATGTTAACTGCACCCACTACTTAGATGTGGGAAATTTTATTAGCCCACTTGTAAATGCCTCTCTGTTCTTTCTAAGGGAACTCTTTTCTTAAGTCTGCCCCAGAGGCAGATGCCATAATGTCAGTGACTTTGCTGCCAGTGTCAAAATGGAAGTGGCTTCTTAAGAGAAGAGGGAAAACACAACCATAATTGCTGGTCCAGGCCCACAATGGCCTAGTGTGTGGTTTCGCTATGCACCAAAGAACATGGAGCCTGTCTGTCTAGTAGGGTGCCGGTGGGGTGGTGACACAATCAAGACCATCCTCTGACTAAAGCAGAGGTTTTCACACAGGAGAGATAAGTTGTTTTCTTTATGTAATAACAAGTGCCGTGGGGTGTCAAGGAAAGAAAGTCATTGTGGATGATTACCTATGCAATTGCCTCAATAGTACCTAGAAAAATAGGGGGGGGGGGGGCAAATTAATACCAAGTTGGTGTGTGAGTGCTCCCTCCACACACATTTTTCTGACTCATTCAGTCCACCATTTCCTCATCTCCATAGAGGGCTGGCACTTACATAATCACATCATCAAGCTCCAGCAACAACCCCCCCCCCCCATCCCTCTCTCGTCCCCTATTCTTCTCCCTCTTGTGAGCGTGCAAAATAATCTCATCCCTGAGGAGGATTTATCTGGAGGATGAGAATGAGAGAAAGAGATGTGTGTAGATGTGGTGGGGGGGGGGCGTGGACCGTGAGGGGAGGAGAGGGTAGGGGGCAACGCAACACAACTGCCTATAATAGCTCCGTCCCTTTCTTTCTGGCTTACGCCCTATTACAACAAGAACAGAGATCATGTGTGCCGATTGCAGCCTGTTACCGCGAAAGCACCGCGCCACAGCTGTGAGCCGTGCAGGGGAAGCTAGTGCCTTAGACACACTACCAGTTTGCAAAGTTGTCAGATCGCTGTACCGTTCATACTACACAACATGCTGTCTTGTAATCGGAGGCTTTCAGTCGGTGTGCTGTTCACACTACGCGACTCATCTGCGACGGGGGGTTCACACACTACACGATCCTTCGCCGTGAGAAATGTCTTCAAAGCATATTTTTCACGAAAACACACGCGAGAAGTGACACAGGTAAATATGTGATACACGTGTGAAACACAAATTGTTTGTTACTTTCACAGTGGACGTCAAAAAGAAACTATTCGATATATCGCAGGATACTCTTATGTTGAAAGATCAGAAACAGGAAGTCTGCGGACAGAGAGAAATAACCTGACAGGTTAATATGTGGTTCCACATTTAAGTCAGCTCGAGATTACCCTCATCATCTGTTGCAGTGAAACCGCACAAAATGACAAATGAAAAAAAGCCCCGCATATAGTCTGCTTGATGATTTTTTTTCAGACACACGGAAAAGGCAGAGAATATGGATGAAGAGTGTTGTTGTGCTACAGTGTTTTACAGTGTCCAGGTGTCACATCACAGCTCACACTGCAGGAGATGGGTTCCCCGACTTGTCCAGATATTTAGCATGCTAGATATTTGAAAAATGTCGGCGAGGCCCCGGTGAGTCACTTTGATCGCGTCTTTGGTAGTTCACACATAGCGATCGAGTGTCGATTTGCGTGGCCCTAAATAGGGCTAAAAATCGTGTAGTGTGAATAGGCTACCGGATTCAAGTTAAACCGCGATATCAAAAAGGCAAGGTTCCGAAACCACTTACATCTCCCGTCAAACCGTCCCGACGCCATGAACTGTCTTTTAAATCCTTTGCGCTGAGCTGCCCGGTGTTGAATGAGCGAGCGAGCGAGAGAGAGAGAGAGATTGAGAGAGAAAGAGAGAGAGCGGTGAGCGTGTGTGCCGTTTGTTTGGCTAATATTCTAACGTGCAGTGCCAGTTGCAGTCTGTGTCACTTAAGTTTAAAGAAGACGTCGCTGTGCGTCGGAGCGAGGCGTTGATTCCCTACTACAGTACGATCCGGACTCTGGACACCGGCTGCTCCGGAGAACTTGATTTGCCGTATGGAGCCAGAATTGGGTCATATATACAGCACACAAAAGAAGGACTCACGAGTGATGTATGTGACTTCACACGCGCATATATTCACCATCGCGAATCAGGCGACATTCGCGTCACCAGACGTCTCGTCATCGTATCATGAATGGAGGATCACTACTGTCGCTGTGTGCGTGCAGCCTGACCGGGTTGATATTTGCATTATGACTGGGTGAAGAGGGAGAGGGCTCGGCAGAAAGTGAACAAGGAAGCTGGACACTAGCTAGTTGTCCCCAGTTAGCACAACCACTTTGTGTAGCTTCCCCAGCGACACTCCCGTCTGCCTTTTTTTCCTTCAACAGTTCATGTAATGCGATGCGAAAATTTGCGTCGCGTCCAGTGTGAACGCACCATAAGTGTGAACTCGGTATAACAGGGTGTCTGGAGCCGGACTGACTGCACCGCAGCTTGGATGAATGAAACTGAGAAAGAGTACAGAAGGATGGGATGATATGTCCACCACCTGTATTTATTAAAAACGAAAGAATCAATAATACTGAAATAACCGAAAGCTGCTTTCTAAAAAAAATTGTCTGATAAAATGTGAAGAATGGAAAGAGAACTTTGGGATCCGCAATACATTTAGTGGTTAGTCAGTATTTAACAGGTTTTCTTTCTAAATAATTAAAAATGCAGTTAAAACAAAGGCAGATGTGAAAAGATTGTACACAAACACCAAATTAAAATAACTGTGGGTAAATACACAAAGAACCTTGTAAATAACAGCAATAAATCAATCTATTCATCTTAAAATGGCATTACAAAAATAGCTGTTCATTATGACATGGCATAAGAATCAAGTATAGTGGACAACAGAGCCATATTAGAAAATATCTGGAAAATGCTGGCACACTGGCGACACAGAATACAACTTTTATTCACTGCATTATTTACTCACGAGAACAATCAAAGGAAGGGAACACTCATTAATAAACACTTAATTTGTATTACTGCACCATATTTGTTTGTTTTCTCTCTGTTCTGAACAAAAGTGGCTTCTCTATATATTCTTACTATAAAATGTTTTCTCTCCCTTTCTTGAGTAGCCTGAGATCACCTCAGATAGATTGGAAGATGGGAAGAGGCGAAGTGACTGAGATTTCAGAGGAGGATGGAACAAACAACTAGCACAGTGGCTCACCAATGATTATACTGTTGTGGTGTTTCTGACCTGTTATTAGGGTAAACTTGAAGCATTAACTGAAGGGCACATTTTCACCTTGCCTTCAGTGTTTTATAATTAAAGAGCAGATGAAGGACGCGTAGATCTATCCACTGAAGCAGAGACAATGCCTTTCTTAAAAGGAAAGCAAAAGATTATATTAGTGCTAACATTTACTGACAGAAAGTGAACAACCCTCAGTTTCCTACAAATGTAGACGTGGTGTGCACAATTACTGAGACTTGTGAAAAGACAAGCACACATATGAGAGGAGAATAGATTGAAGGATTGCCACAGCCAGAATGACACTATTCAGACTTGTAAAGTGAGGGTTGTAGATTGGATTCAAAAGCCCTCTATAGGAATGCTGAAAGGCCTGATATATTCAACTGAAAGCCTCCCCACCAACAGACGCCTGCCAGCAAAACTAGCAGTATATTTCAAATTCCAGAAAGACAAATGGGCTAACTGCTCCTCTACCCTTTCGATATGATGGTTATTTTCGTAACTGGTGGAAAAACAACATCACTGTTCTACTGTTGACGGTCGCACATGGCATCTGTCTTGGAGAAACCGACATTATGGTTATTGAGCGTAACTGCCAAAGCCCCTGTGATTGAATGAAAGGTGTCAGCAAATCAGGAGCTGGTGAGTAGCAGTCAAATAGCATGGAGTTAATGACCCAGTGTTCCCACACTGTGGTCTAGGCTAGGCTAACCATTAAACCGTGCCTGCACATTGCTTTTTTCATTGAAGACCCTAATCCCATCTGATTGATACTTAAAGACAGCTACTACGCAACTGCAACACAAACCGCTGCAGTCATACTACCATCTGCTGTCTGCTGTTGTAATCTAATTGTGTTCAAGACATCAAATTATTTGATATATCTTGAAAGACAGCCCCAACTCCCCACCTGGCTAACTGTTACTGTAAGTATCTGACAGCTGATTTCTAGTAAAATCCACTCTTCAAAACTAAATGCTGTGCCCCTTGCATGTTTTAACATACGCAAGAAAATCTGCCCTGAGATTAAACTGAGGAGCAAAAAATATCTTCTGGAAATCCTCATGCAAAATTCATGGTAAGCATATATATTATTCACAAGTACTCATCAAGACTCATCCTCAAAAAAACATGTCTATATAAATAATAAACAACCTTGGTAAGTACAAGACCTGAGTCTCCAGAGAGAGAGTACTATTCATACAATGCTTTTGCCTGACTTACAGTTGGTCTTTTGAAGATGGCAAAACTCTGCAAGCTCCATTGCCCCGCAGAGCCTTTTAGCACAACATTACAGAGGACCAACTTGCAGAAGCCAATTACATAAGGATTACACTGGGGGAGGGTTCACAGGCAGAGGCTTTAGTAGAATAATACTGCATAAAAATACAGCTTCATGTGAGTGGTTACTTCTAACAGTGAAAACCACATTATGCATTGATATGAATTGGCCTCTATCAACATATGACATTTTGGTCAGCTCTACTTTACACTGTAAATGCTGCACAGACGAATGTTACCACAAACCGTGTTCAACACGGTAGGTAATGTAAAAATGGCAATGTAATAAAAAGCAACAAAAAACTAAATGATGGCAACAGGTTACCAGTGGGAGAATAGCCCTTATATACAGTATATGAGCATGGTGAACCTACCTCTCATTCCCAGGCTGAAACTCTGAAAGCAAGGATGGCCTACGGCGATGAGGCTGGACCAAGTGGGAACTGTATTCTCTGGCATGAGGGTGGTAGTCCACCAGTCCCATTTCCTGGAACACAAACAACAAAATGTTTTCAGCAATGATTCTTTCTCTTTGACATTGATGCAAAGACCCCTGAATTAAAAAAAATGTTTTCCTACATTCCCCGCCTTGTTTCCTCTGTAATATCCAGTCATTTTCACTCCTGCTCTCATTCTCCTCATTTGTTTCTCACACAAGCTGGGTAACCTATACAGCTACTGTAAACTTGCACCTCTGCCGACCGAGGGTTTGTGGGACACAGCCCATCAACCCTCATCTCCTCCTGAATGTGATGACAAGAGGGAGTGGAAGGATTAACGTGTGCAGCTGTGGGGATCCTGAAGGGGTTAAGCCTTAGGCTCTCCCATAACATATGAACAAGAAAAAAAAAAAGACTTGCAAACACTGGAGGTCACCAAATGAACTTCTGCATCATCTTTAAGTCACTTTGAAGCACAGACAGCTTTGTCCGTGAGACGTAGAAGAAGATAATCTTGAAAATTAGGAGATGTGGGTGGAAAGAATGGGAAAAACCTTACAGTGACACCGTCATGACAACATGAACTTTCAACTCAAACATCTAATGAGGGGTTTGTGTGCACAACATTGTAACCGGGGAATGTTTCTGTTGGAAAAACACCAGTGGGGGCCCATGGGGTCAGACCCTCTCCAACGGTAATACCTTGTTTACTAAATATCCACCAAGAGGGCAAAGTCTGAGCTGCAACTACAGTAAAATCTCTCAAATGTTGAGGCACTACAGCTGGTGCCATTAAACACATTACGCGCCGTGCCCCTTACCGTGTGTGCCCGTTGCAGCTGCAGCGGTAGACTAGCCGGGCTGGGCAGGTGCCGTGTGTCCAGTCCAGTCCTCCTGCCCGACGGCACTGAGTGGGGGTGAGAGGACATGCTGGCACAGCCGCTTCCTCTACAGGCGGGAAGTTTGTGTGGCTGCAGAGCAGATGTCGTGCATTATCGGCTGCTTCTCTTAGCCAGAAACCTGTAGAGACAAAAAACATGAGCCATTTTTTTGTAGCTGAGCAACATCATATGAATTGCCTGAACAATTTATAAAATGTATGCATAACTTTTGCTCTGAAACAATTTTGTAGCTAAAACTTCCAGAGTAGTTTGAGAAGCAAGTGTGTGTCTGTCTGCTCCGGATATCAGTGTCATCGCTTCCCTACCACAGCTGCTCCCCCCACCACTGCTCCTAGTAAAAGAGTGAGAGGGCCTGCACCTGCTAGACTGAGCCCCTCCCTCACTGCTTATTGAATGGGCCACTGTCCGCACACTGAGGGCTCACAGACAGAGACCAGCCAAATCAAGCAGCTAGCTGGTAAACCAAAAATACTCTTGAGTTTAATGGGGCTTTAGAGGCAACATAAATAACTTAATGACAGATAGAGATGTAGGCCTCGAGTCAGGCACTAGATTTTTAATTCCAGATAAAATAATGCTTGTAGAGTGTCCCCTTCTACCAGGAGTGTAGTGGAGAATAACGATGTAAGTAAAATCAGACAAAGCTTCGCATTCTTCTAAATGGCACGGACGCATGAAGCCAACGCAGACAAACGTGACAAAAATGAATGTGACACAGGAGTCAAAATAGATGTGGTTTGATACAATAATAAAGTTTGTCAGTTGACAAAGTCTGTCATTGTGTAACAGGCTCAACAACACAAAATAATAAACCTACATATGTGCATTAATTAGGGCCCAAGGGCCGACCAGCAGGAGGCTGGCGAAGGCCCTTTTGTGTTTGCTCCTATTATTATTTTTCTCCTTTGAGCTTTGCGCTCATTTTTGACTGCCTAACATGTCTGAAAGTTTGCTGGGATTTCCACAATTGCCAGTCTGGCGGTATAATTTGCGATAAGAATTATATGCCATGGACGTTGCAAAATGCCTCTATATTGCCCCCTTAAGAGATGCCCCAGCATTGCGTTTATCAGACATGTACACAATTTGGGGGGCACATGTAACATGTCTAGACCTACCAAAAAAAAGCCTCTTGGAGCCATTCCCTATAACCAACAGGAAGTCAGCCATTTTGTTTCAAAGTCTCATTTTTGTAATTTTACACGTTTCATATAAGGGCTGAACGATTAATTGCATTTGCGATAATATCGCAATATGATAAACGCGATTTTCTAACCGCAAGGGACGCGATTACACAGGTCAGGTGATACGCGAGTGAGTGGAGCCTTCGGTTCCAAGAACAAGCATCCGTCACGCTGCACTAACCTGGTGCGCAATGTCCTCAAGCTCGACAGAACAGTTGGAAACTGATACAGCGGAGACTTTAGTCTCGAAGAGGTACAGCACGTCGGTTTGTTGTGCAGAACATGCCGTGCTACCGTTGCTACTTCACGGGGCAACTCCAGCAACCTGTATCAGCGCTTTGCACAGCGCCACAGCAGCTTCATGACGAGTGTACGGCCAACAATCAGTGACAGTAGTGACGAACACAGAACCACCCGAGAGTTGTTTGAGACTGTTACTCCGCATGAAAATGTCTTACGTGGCACCGTGACAAACACTACGACAATTCCCTCGTTAAAGAGACAGACTGCTAACAGAGAGAGAGCTCTCTCCCCTTATCCTCTTCAACACATCTTGCTCTGTCAGTGTGCGCGTGTGCACGCTAATTATAATCGCAAATCGCAATATCTGTTAAAAAAAAATCGCGATTCAATATTTTCCCCAAATCGTTCAGCCCTATTTTATATTTTAACTCCTCCTCCTACAGATTTCACACGAGCAGCTTTAAAAGTAGTGTGTGTCCAAAGACCTATTGGATGAAAAGTTATCAAAATCCTGACTTTTCTTCAGAGGGCATGGCCTTGACAGCGTGGCGAATTTCGATCATTTGCCATGAAACAGGAAGTTGAGTGTAATTGAAAGTAAATGGTCCGATCTGACCCAAACTTTTCAGGCATGATAACGGTCTCGCCCGCAACACATCTACAGGTCAATGTTGGCCAACCGCCAATAGCGCCACCTGCTGGCAACAGGAAGTGACATGTTTCATATTTTTACGTCCTCTGCGTTGAAGGTTTACCAGATCCACCTCTTAATTGCTCAGAAAACCTAAAACACGATGATGTGATATACAGTAATCTGTGACCCTTCGTCAGATGCCCTCTATGTGGCATGGTGGCGAACTTCGATGTGCCGCTATGAAACATTGGACTGTCATAACTAGGCCATATATGGTCATATCTTTACCAAATTTCTCAGGCATGATAACAGTCTCACCTTCAACACATTCGCATGTCAATATTGAACCAGGGTTATAGCACCAACTACTGGCAACAGGAAGTAAAACGTTTTGTACTTCTATGTCCTCTGCTTTGAAGGTACACCAGCTCCACCTCAAATGTGGTCAGTAAAGTTGTGAGACTCTAATGATGTCAAATTATGAAACATTTAAATAATAAAAGATATATTTAAAAAATTAAAAATTTGAAATTAAAAAAAGAAATTATGAAACATTTGACCATGTGTTTAACGGTGTTGCCATGGCGACCTATAGTTCGCCATTAAATACAAATGTGTGTTTGATGGACTTGGGATGCTTAGAATCTCATGAAACTTGGCAGACGGTTTAAGAGGGGCTAATCCTCATGTCTGAAATGGCTCTTTAGTCTAATGGTGGCAAAAAGGCTCGCTAGCGCCCCCTGTAACATTTCAAAGTCAAGGCCCCCACCTTTAAATTTGATGTAGATGGACTAAATTTGGAATGCCCATGTATCATGTGACGCCCTACAAAAAAGCCTCTGGGAGCCAATAGCCCAGCACCAGAAGTCGGCCTTTGAATCAAACATCACACGATCATAACTTAACCATATGTCGTCATATCTTCACCAACTTTCTCAGGAATGGTAACATTCACACCCTCTACGCATGTCAATATTGAGCCATGGTCATTACGCCACCTACTGACAACAGAAAGTATGACTCGTGCCAAACATCATCCTATTTACATGATGCACTCAACGCATCATGTAAGCGTACGCAGGATGTGAAAAAACACTGTGCGCAGCTTGAAAAACATGGGACGACTTGCTCTAGTTGTAATTACTACTGCATGCTGAAATTGGGTAAGTTACTCTGTTACTTTTTAAATAACTGTATATAATTTCTCATTTTCAGTCACTTGCCCATCACTGGTTATAAAAAGTCTGACACAGACCAAAAAACAGTACATTGCAAACAATACTACAGACTGGTCCTTGTGCCGGCGGCAAACTATACGGCAGAGAATCACGAAGATGGAAGGAGGTGAAAGCCGCTTATGCAACTTACATTTGCAAAGACATTGCCCCTATTTTTTACATTGAAGATTTTACAAAAATGTGCTTTACAGTGATATGTCTATCTAGATATGAGATGACCTTTATTATTATGAGATTTGGGGTTTTTTGTCACACAATTTATTCTTATGTGTGTAATCTCCTGTGTGTCTGTCAATAACGCAGCAGCATTATTATGTACTCGATGATTTTTTCCCCTCATAGTATTTCGACTTGTGATAAATTTTATAGGAGGAATATTTTTTCCTGGATCATAGTTTCACATCCACATGTTGCTTTTCTCCACAGACGCTGACTTTGCTGGGGGAACAGCTGAGGAAGGAATATTCAACGCACCTACTGTATTTTATTCATGTGCCAAATAAGGCTTGACAATATTACATCATTGTCTACTAACTAAAGAACGTGTTATAGTCTAGCAGTGTCAACAGTAGTCCCTGTTAGCTTCTTACCCGTGGGAACGTGGGAACGTAATGTTACGTATCTGGACTGGCTTCTGTTGCAATGGTAGCGTGCGCGGGCACGGCGGACTGGGAGGAGCTGTGGAGGCAGAACCGAAGTGCAGCGGAGTGGGAGGGGGAGGGAGCAGGCGCTGAGGGATTTTGAATTCTGAGACCACACTTCTCTCAATCCTACCGACAGCAGCTTTAATAGGGTTGGGTACCGAAAATCTGGTGCCAGCCAGGTACTGATTCTAAAACAGCCAGTACATAACGGACCGAATCACAACACAGATTTCTGTGCCTCAATTTGCTGCCAGAGGTATGTGATGAAATAGTTGCGCTGCCTTCAGGCAACATTGCCCACATTGCACATGCCTAGTTAACATTATACTATAGTGGCAATACACTCTACATGGCTCTGGCAGCACATTACATTAGCTACAGTTAGCTGGAAGCTACTTACTACCAGCCAAAGTAAGTAAACAAGACATGTATTTAGTGTTAAATAATTGGAGTTCAGTTCGGTTTTATTTATGTTAATTTCTTTTGCACTTATTTATATTTGTATATTTAAATATACTTTAAAGTGTTAATATTATATTATTTATTTATTTAATTTGTGAAATTTCAAGTTCCAATTTGCCTTATTGTTCTTATTGTCAACCGTCATTTTGTGCTTTTTTTAAGGAAAAGGTATCGGTTATGGCACTGTTTAGGCACCGGTACAGTTTTAAAGGTATGGATTTAGCACCAGTATTGGAAAAAACCCAAACGATACCCAACCCTATCAATTGAAAAATAATTAACACTTTAGAACCATAACAAACCAGTGTTGCGGACATTGTCATTCCTTGAGGTCTAAAAAAAAACATGTTGAATGTCTTGCCTTTCATATTAAAAGGCAAATAGATTTTTTTTTTTTTAAATTTTTAATATATATATATATATATTGATCTGTATAAAAATATTATGATACTTTTAGCCATGTTTTCTGGCCTCAAACCTTACCGGGAATGAATTTTTGGATTTTCATGATCAAGACGATGTTGAGCTCTTTACTATGACTGTACTATTCTCAGCCTCTCCAAAAAGCCTGTGATAGTAGTAGTAGCTGGACTTATACTCGTGATATGTGTCCCTGAGACTCCTGCCAACACAGAAATTTGGTCTCCTGCCATTTCTATGAGCCACTGACTAATGACGCCTCTCTCCCACAGCTCATGTTTCAGCAATGTGTGGGGCACACAACAAGAGGCCCGGTGGCAGAAATATGGTCTCTCAACATGGCACTGATCGAAATCTGGACAGAACATCAATTTTGTTAACTGAATGGAAGACCCACCACTACTGAGTCCTGGAGTCCTTTAAGTCCTAGAAAAAGATCGATGTGTATTTCATAAAGCCCGACTGATTTAACGGTTGGCCGATTAAAATTGGCTGATATATGCCTTCAACATATCGGCTTCCTTGTTTCTTTGCTGTAGGCTTGTCGCCAGAACCGACATTACGGTACCAAGTTGGTCCAAACATTCTGAAAATGTGACGGCCCTTTTTTTTCCTGCAGTAGCTTAAGTACCGTAGGAACCGAGGTAGTAATTCTTCCGGAACTGAGGGGGTCAGCATTTACACCTCAAGTGTTGTAGTCTGCCCTCAAATAGTAAGGAATTAGAAGAACACCCCTCAGCACACTGGAAAAGTTCGAGCGGAAGATGGCAACAAGTTCTGCTCCGTCCCGACAACAGTTGGATGCATTTGAGGCGGATGAATATGACGTTATAATTAATGCTCTAAAGCCAATATGCATCGATGCTATCATTGCCATCGTGCATTTTAAACCAAGGGAGTTAACAGCTGACAAGGCATCCAGATCAGTTTAAATAATTCAAGGCGAGTGAGTTTCAATTCAGATTAACATCATATACAAAATGTTAAAACTTCTAATCTGTATCCTGAAATCGGCGCTACATGTTAACACGTTATCTGAGGCAACTGGCATTGTTGCTGTGAAACCTCCTCACGTTCTGCTCCATACAATGTTAGCAATAGCCGTTTGCTAACAACGCTACCGCTACCTCGTAGTGAGCTAACATCTGTTCAGTCTATGTCCCATCAACAACATGTTGCTGATGTTCAGAGTATATAAGGTGTGCGTCTCGGCGAGTGTGTGCTGTGTGTTTGTGTGTGTGTGTGTGCGCGCGCGTCTTTGCGTGTTCGCGTGCCTTAGTACAGTAGCCTCAACTGTTTTCTTAGTCATTGTCAGACAGTATGTTTGATAACTGAAATCTCTCTCTTTTTTCCCAGTAGCAGCCAGAGGATGATGCACCCAGAGCAAAGTCAGTAAACCATATCAGAAGCTCTTCTGAGGTACAGAAAATATGATTTCTAAATCTAAGCTCAGTATTGTTTTAAATATTTGAAGGCTATATGCCACTTTTTTCTTTTTTTGCCATATAAAGAGGTGCTTTATTTTATTTATTATATCTAGAAGCCATGACTTCCAATGGCCAGGTTTAAAAATGTTAAGTATGTGCCATAAAAAAAGTAGATATTTTTTGTAATGCTAAATTGTTTCTTTTCATTTATTATTTGAAGGCTACACGCCACTATTGTTGTTTTTTGTAATGTTCAAATATTTATTTAGTAATAGGAGTAATTGTTTAAGTATTATTGTTTTTGTCCTTTTTTTATACCGTGGTATCAAATTTGGTATCGACTGGAGTATCAACTAATATTTTTCATATCGTGACATCCCTAGTTTGCCGACATGCTTCCATCGAGTCTGCGTAGACTATCCACCCTGCGCCCATGCTAACTACGCACGCTCCAGACAAGTCAAGTGGGTGCTTGTTTCGTGTAGGTATGTACTCTTCCTTTCCCGTTCTTGGTCCTATTCTGGTTAAGCTAGTCATTTTAGGCTTTTATATTCAGTTTAAAACAACAAAGTCTGCAGTCAGTAAATTGCCATCATGATTTTTCATGGAACATGTCCGCATACACATAGCACCAATGAAAGCATAAATAGAAGCGTACCCACATCCTCAGTCCCTAATCCAATCAAGGGCAAGCAAAAACCATGATCTGGCCTAGAGGGGTACAGCTGTCAGCGTATAACTCCAAAGCAGAGGAGTTTATTGGCATCAGATAGCACTGTATTACTTTTTGTCTCTGTACAAACTGTTGTTGTATTAAAATAAATGCCGGTGCTGACACATGCACAAGCACCTTGTCCATGAGTGATAACATGCATCATTCTTTGTGAAGATACATAATATCTTTGGAGACACAATTAAAAGTGCAATAGACAGGAAAGTGCCATTAAGTTTTTGAAAATAATATTTTTAAAAAACTAAAACAACCCTAACCCTAAGTCAATTGTGGTCTATAAGCTGTTGAACATAAGCTCACAGGCTAGGTCAACTATCCCAATTGGTAGCCATAGTTCCTGTTAGAGGTAATTTGAAAGTCTCCAAACCTTCCCAGGACCTCTGCAACCAGGCATAAACAAGCACTTTTTATAGCATGCGCCTACATCATTGGCAGAGTATAGCGGTGTGCCAAGTATGGTGGAGTGCCAGTGTGCCAGTCTCCATTGTCTCACTCTAGTTTTGACTCTTTTTTTTGCTGCACAAAAAGGGGCACTATATTCCTACTCCTGTTCCTTCCTGCTGGACTGTCACAAACACAGAATGTCACTTGATTTCATTTACGCAAAGGGCTCTGTTATGAAAAGCTGAACATGGCTCTGCTTTTAAGGAACAGAGTAGCTCTGTAAACATTGGCTCAGAGAAGCCAATGGGTAGGAAAAACACTGCTCAAAGTCTCACAGCAACTAGACTCTCTGCCTTTTGTCAAGTAGCCTTAACTGTGGCTTTAAATATTTTCAAGAATCTAGTGCACTGGTGCTAATTTTTTGCTTAGAAAAACCTGGATAAACACAACAAACAAACGGGAGTGCTGAAGTCCTTGAGTAGGTCTCAATGCTGGCGAAATATTATATGAGGAAAAGTCCAAATATGTTATATAAATACAAATATGCTCAACAAAGGGCAGAAAAAGAGGCCAGCAATACAAAGAGAGAGTGAGATAAACCATCCTTTGATGACAATCCAGTCCAGAGAGATTCGCCTGAGAAGGAGGAAAACAAATCTGAAGGCAGTCACAAGATCTGCAGAGGACAAAAAACCTGAATCAAGATGAGAGGGCCAACACAATGAGAGAGCTTTGACATAAACTCTGAGGCGAATGGGGCCTTCCAGACGAGAGGGCCAACACATGCACTGGCACTGTTACAGACACCCACAGGCAAGTCGATGGCTGACTGCCAACACTGCGAATGAACTCAGTCACCTCACTCTCTCACTCTAGCGTGCTTCCCCCCACCACCTCTTTTGCTTCCGTCTTCTCCACAGAGTAGAGTGGGCCTCAGCCTTCAGAGGTGCAAGCCAACATTTCATCCTTTTATCCCCCACCCCCCACCCTCCCTCTCCATTTTAGGAATGGCTGTGGAAATACTAGCACAGAGAACACATGCGGCGTCCAGTCTGCCAAGGAGAGCAGGAGGCCGACTTCAAACAACTGTTTAATTCCACGGATATAAACAGTTAATCAGAACGCTGTCTAGTTTGGCTTGGTAGGTTGACATTCCAGCTCCAAAAAGAGTATGAGATATTCAACCATCAATAACCATCAACATATTTTGAGCCTTGATAGCATGGCATGGACTTTGGTATAACCAAGCATGTGATTGACTGTAACTGCAATAATGCAGTGTAAATTATATGTCCATAAATATATTTTGCCTGTATTTTTACATGGGGAAAAACACAGTATAGAGCTGTCAAGGACGGTGAGTGATGATGAGTGTACAGTAATGGACACAAGGCTTGGTCTGGGAACAACATCAGAAGTCTATAAAGCAGTGCCCTACAGAGTTGTGCTTAGGGGAGGGGGGCTGCTAGGACTCTCAGCCTAGGAATGTGGCACCCTGTCAGGTCTCATAAGGATTTATCTCCCTGGAGCCTCATTACCGAAGGGCCCAGGACAAGCAGGCTCTCGCTCTCTTACCCTTTCGCTCACTCACCCTCAACCTTAATACTGAACTGCTCCCAAACACTATGCCTGCATGACAACACATTGATTTTCAAAATCTTTACTCGGAACATGGGTGGTCTGCTTTACCTTTGAAGGTGCAAACAAAAAGTCACTTGCTATTCGTATCCCTAGAAACAACTTACAAACTTCATAATTTGGAGGAACCAGAGGTCTTTTCCATCTACGTATATTCAGTGTTATTAAAGTAAACACTTAGCAGCCACTACAATTCAATTTTGAATACTTCTGCAGAGTTTATGTCTCTTCCCATCCACTCAAATTTAAAGGAGAAATATTGTATTTTTTTCTGTTTCCTCTAGTGTGTTATATAGTTTTTTTGTGCATGTTAAAGGTCTGCAAAGTTAAAAAATACGAAAGTCTGCAGTCTCTCCCCAACAGAAAACACTGTTCCTGGAGCTCCTGAAACGCCTCATCAGCAGTCAGGCCAATGCTTCCGTAAGATGTTGACACCAACATATTACGGATGCACATAAAGCATCTCTAGCGGCTAGTCCGACACGCCCCCAACAGAGCTGGGTAAAGGGAGAGCGAGAGAACGTCCTACACTGCGCTGAAGTTGTTGACCAATCATTAAAAGGGGGTCAGCTGGCCAATCAAAGCAGACTGGGCTTCAGGGGGGCCTTAAAGAGAAAGAAGCTAAAGTCAAGTGTTTCAGACAGAGGTTGGAAAGAGGAGCGGACAATATGAGGAAACTGATGGGTTTACTGAACCTTTTCAAGTAATAACCCAAATTAAAATTATGAACCTGAATAAGGGGTGGGAGAAATAATTTTTGAACGATTATGTCTCGATGCACAAAAATTCATAATCATAATTTTTGCAACTCAATTTTCAACATTAAGATGCAACTTAACATCACCAAGCTTCAGACTGTATGGTGGACTGCTGCAAGCGAATGAGGCATGTAAAGTACATCCCTCCGACATCCACTACGTTCCTCACAGCTGAACGTCACGGACGAAGAGACCATTAAGATGCAACTTAACATCACCAAGCTTCAGACTGTATGGTGGACTGCTGCAAGCGAATGAGGCACGTAACTTACATCCCTCTGATGTCCACTACGTCCCTCACGACTGAACGTCACGGACGTAGAGACCATGGGCGCCGTGTTTACGTTGTAAGCTACATGATTGTTTTTTTTACTAAAAGGGTGCTGCGACAGGCACACTTTTGTTGTTGTTGTTTTTTTGCTGGGAAATATATTGGCAAATATAACCTTCCAGTGGAGACATCAAACACAGCAGACAATTTAATCACATGCCTATATTTTTTCAAGTGTGAGAGCTAATCTTAATTCTTTTTTTAAATCCAAACTATTACATTTCTCCAACCGTCACTGGACAAAAAGGAGAGCAAGATAATGAGTTACTCACAGCGAAGTAAAATCAAATGTTAGGTGACAAGAAAACGGCCACAATAAGCAGAATGTGATAAAATTATTAGTGTAACTCCCGAGAGGCCAGTAGCAAAGTGAATTGACAGAACATCCCAACACCCAAAAACTGATCTCACCCATACCTCCCCTCAACTTTAGACAGGAACTCTGCGGTCACAACAAATATCTAAATCAGCAACTGAAGACGCTGTGAGAAAAGTGTGAGAAAAGTGTGAGCACGCCATCAACTTTGACACCGCTGTAATTTCTCTGAGGGTAAGAGGTACAATCATGTCCCTTAAGCACAGCCTGTCACACCTTCCAATTTTAGTTTGGCTGAACACAACCACAATAGAAGCGATAATGAAACCGAAAAATGGTGGAGGTATTGTTATGTAAACAATGGTAAAATCATCTTCAGCATTGACAGACATGGCTCAATGTTAAACTGCAGCTACAGGTTCAGAATCAGAAACAGTGGAACATTGATTTTAAAGATTTTTTTAGAGGATTATAAGCAAAAATAGATGTTAAATATTCAACACTAATGTTTTTTGAAATGTGTCTAAGATTCACAGCATTTTGTTACTTAAAGTATGAGGTACTTATGCATAGTTAATAGGGCTGGGACGACTCGTCGACGTAATCGACTACATAAATTCGTCGACTCAAATAATTTGCATCAATGAGTCGCCCCAAACAACTAGATTAACTCTTGTTTCGGTGCAGAAGGCTGCGAAGGCTTCAAGCTCTGGGTTGCAAGCACAGCGTTTTACACACTCCTCATACTGAGGTTTATGGCGATGTTTTAAATGGTGGTAGAGATTCGTCATGCTCAAACTTTTAGTTGCAACCTGTTTGCAGGATTCTCTACACATCTGAAACTTGGAATCCATCTCCAAATGATCGAGCCAGTATTTGTAATAATCTTCGGCTGCTTTCCTCTCATTTGTGTCTGTTTCCGTGTTGGTGCTGCATGCAGGACTTGCGTGTGTGTGAGTGAGCGGGTAGGCGAGGGGCTCAGAGAGGAAGAGGGGCGGGGCCAGGCAAAGTTGTGTGCGAGGGACAGACAGGGAGAGGAGAAACAGGCGAACTGACGGCTCCGCGAAAGAAACTTGTTTACGTTTCTTTTACGTTATTTTGACGCAAAATAAATCTCGATATACACAATATTGTCTTATCCTATATCGTGTTTGAAAATATATCGATATATTTCAAAAACTCGATATATCGCCCAGCCCTACCAAGGAGTCTAACGCAGGCGCGAGTCAGAGGTCGCGCTACTCAAAACCCCGTGGTGCAAAGAAAGTGCGGGCCGGCGCGCGACGGCTGAGGTGGGATCCCGGCTCCGCGGGGCTCCGGGCGCACCACCGGCCAAAAAAATGTATCATTAGATTAGTCGATTAATCGAAAAAATACTCGCTAGATTATTCGTTTGAAAAATAATCGTTTGGGACAGCTCTAATAGTTAATATGCTACCTTATGGAGATGGTGATCAGCACAGTCATTTTAACGGAGTTTGGAGAAGTGGATGTAGCGAAAGGTGCAGAGGAAACCCCCGAAAAATGCCTTTTTTCGCCACATTTTTAAAAAACGTTAACCTTAAAAAAAATGATACGAAGATATGCCATTCACTGTGGACGTAGGAGGATACCTTTATGAGCTATGATTCGAACAGCTAATTTGTAGAGTGATACGCTGATTTTCTGCCCCGGCGTGAGTTGGTGTAGTAATACATGGTCGCTTGAATACAAGTACGCCTTTTTTTTTTAGGTAAGCATTTAAAAATGTGACGAAAAGGACGTTTTTCTGTGGTCCCCTCTGCAACAGTGGGACAACAACTTTCGCTACATCCACTTCTCCAAACTCCTTAAAATGATGGCGCTGATCACCATCTCCATAAGGTAACATATTTACTATTTATGAATACCTCATACAACCCCACTTCAAAACCACTGAACTATCCCTTTACAATGAGGGAAGTATTCTGCCGTCACCAAAATATTTGACATGTTGATGGTTTAATGACAGAAAGGATGTATTCAGACCAAAAAAAGCCCTGGTTTAAAAGGCACATAAGATTGTGCTTGTGGGCGTGTTGTTTCATATACCAGTGAGACATTGAAACATGATCCAGGGAAGTCCAGTTGAAGGAATGCCTATGAGTTGAAAAAGACGGTTAAATGCGAAAACGCAGCACAGTGATTTGGAATACTCAGGCAGGATTTTACAACTCAGGAAAGTTACCTCGGGAACAACTGTTTTGCCTTTCGTAGCAGCAATCTTGAGGTAAACAGCAGATATTCAGAGTTCACGTCACAAAGTAATCCCCAAGGAATGCGCACTTACATGTCTTATTTACTGCAGCAAAAGTAGATTTCTTATTGCCGCATAACTTTTTTGCAAGCATGAGCTGAAGGCTTGGGATTTTATGAATTGGATTCAATTACATGACTTATTTACTGCAGCAAAAGTAGATTTCTTATTGCCGCATAACTTTTTTGCAAGCATGAGCTGAAGGCTTGGGATTTTATGAATTGGATTCAATAACTGATTGAATAACACTTCTTTTTATTTCGTTTTGTGTGGAATTTTCACATCACAGATGGTGTGCAAAGGCATGAAGACATTACAGGAAAATGTGCGACTGGACACGTAAGCGGTCAGCGGAGTATAATGTGGGTCAGAGCTCTGCTATTATGAAGGACTGTGGTATAACTGTGTGGAGGCTGAGAATATATTTCTTATCAAGCCTGTTAGGGTGATCTTTTAAAAAAAAACATCAATAATAATGCAGAACAAAATAGATTCTTGTGATGAGGACAAAAAGGATAAAAGGACAGGAGATGTGTTTAAGTGTGAATTATATATCCTCATACTTTTGTGATCATTATGCTTTTAAAACCAACTACAAGAAAAATAATGGCTACAAATGATCAAATTATGTACTCATGTCAGATTCTAAACATTTATTAAATGTTGGGCGGGCACAGTCAATTCACATATTCTCTTCTTTAACAGATTCTATCAATCATAAGCATTGCCCCCACACACAGACTGGAAAAGTACATGCCTGACATGGAAGAAACAAGAGAGAGGAGCAGGAGACAGATGAACAGGGCCACTGACTAGCTGGCCTGTCCCTCCAGATGTGGTCGTCCAGCTGTATCCATGCTGGACAACATAGCAGCTATCTGACTTCCTGCCCGTTGCCCTGCTGGCCGCCTCAGCGACACTCTTTGAAATTACATAAGGCTCTACCCTCCCCCTTCCTGCTGGCAGGCATAGAACCGGGGCCTTTACACACTGCCTCAGCCATCGACGACTCCCTGTAACCATGGAGGCGCAGGCACTCCACTGAAACACGCTGAAGGATCTGAAACCGACTTCCTCATATAACAGACACATGGCGACACCACGAATAAACATTCTACATAATAACTATGATCGGTTAATTATAACAATCAATAGTTTTTGGGGTAAATTCAATTACTGTTTAAAAATATAGGGGTGATGCTGACTCAAACTTTCAAGATTTATTCCTCTGGGAGACACCCACATATAAAATAAATGAAACCACAAGTTAACAGCACAGTATTTGTGTATTAATTTAAACAAGGGAGTATATATTAGTAGGGCTCCAACGACATGTCGACGTAATTGATTACGTCAATTCGTCGATTTGCGTAGAATGCGTCGACACGTCACACTGTTTACATTCATCCCCAGTGATGGCAACTCCCGTTCTGGGGAATGCAGGAAATGAAACTTAATATGAAAAAGCTTGTGTTATATGAGTGGCGTATGTGCATCGTGTTTGTGGCAGAACGGCAGAGAGAGAGAGCCTCGGTGCAAGTGAATGTGAGCATGGCGAGGTCCGGTGAAACGGAGTTTGTTGCAGCAGTGAATTTACAGTGAAGGTTTCAGTCTGTCTGTTGATAAATTGCAGCGTCTAAAGACAAGTTTGAAGTTTCACCGCTTCAGTATTTACCGCTGGTTGAGGAAGTAAACGGGGTAAGTCTCGGTCTGACCGAGACAACACGTTGGCCCTGGAGAAAGTAAAATCACATCTCCCCTGGAGGAAAGGCTGCAAACTCAGATACTCACACCAGTTAAGCGATGCGTCAATTTTTCCGCAAACTGCGACAAACATAAACTATGTTTTACCTTTAATATTTTGTCATGATAAGTTGTGTTTTGAGCCATAAATTTGCTCCTGTTCATGAGTTTTACAGTGAGAAACGTCACATCTGACAATGTCCAAATAAAGCCTGTAACTTCGCTCTTCTTCACTTTATCAGCATGACATTTGGGAGAGATAATGTTCAGATGTGCTATGGAAGATCTTTTTTCTGTCATATGCATTATTAAATAGAGAATACTCACACTAAATGTCTTCTTTTTTTTTGCTGTGATTTGTTAATCGATCCAAATACACTGTCATTCCAAAAGGCAAAAAATATGGGCTTCCTCTCAAATCAAACAAACTATTTTGCCAAGTAAGTTTAATAATAATACAAAAGGCAAGAAAACCTATCTTGTGAAATTTTACTCTTCTGAGATCTTTACACATCGTGTGTGTGATTTATAAACAACACAAAAATGTGAAATCCTCGCATGCAAATGTTTTGCATTAAAACAATTCATACTGGCAACGATGCAAATTTGTGAGCTTTAGCACATGTTCGGATAAAATCATCCTCTTATGGAGAAGCGATTTTTCAAACTAAAACGGTGTGGGCAGTTCTCTCAGTTTTAGGTGCTCTGAAAACTCTGGAGTAATGTAGCAGCAGCGATGTGTTGTGTTGTGTGGAAACAAAAATGTAGTAATATGGATGTAGCCCAAATCAGTCCCTCTCATAGAATTGATCATTAGTTTCGCTAAAAGATTGTCAGCGTCAGCTTACCATCCTGCGTCTAGAGCCTAATGTCACAGATTCCAGGACTGCTGTGACTCAAACTCACAACAGGTAACCAATGCCAACACTAATAATTTACAGCGACGTGAAGTCAGATCTTGGAACTTAAATAATCAACACTGTATCATTCACAACAAAGTGTCAAAAAGCATTACCTCGGTGTCACAGTGAAACTTAATTCAACTTGAGGAATTGAATCAAAACATTTAAAATATTTATCCAGGCAACTTACAGCACTTTAACAGCTCAGCCTGGTTGCTATATTGAGTCAAACAATTTTTAGTACGTGAATTCTTTTCACCACGATAAACACCCTAAATAAATTGCGAGGAAATGTACATGATGGTAGAATAATGGGTCACTGATCAAGTGTGAATGATAACTACCAATGATTGTTAATTATTGATGAACAAAATTACTGAGCAGATCCCCTTGGATGGCACTACACTAAACACTCCTCAGTTCGGGACACAATGTGACAACATGGATATGAGGGGTCAACTTTTCGAATCTCTCTTTATTCTCTGCCGGCTCTGCTCTTAAAGTACACCTGACATTCGGCTCTCCATCTGAGGAGGAGGAAATAAAACCGAGGAGTGCACTTGTCTGCCGGGTTGACCTACTTCCTCTTCACTGCTACTTAATTATTCAAGAGCTTTGAAATAAGCTTCTGTATGGCAGCATGCAACCCAAGAGCCTCTGTTTGCCCCTCATGACAGCAGCCTCACAGAGCTTCCATTTATGCATGAGAGGGTTCAAGTGTGTGTGTACAGTGTCGGCGTGCGCGTCTGAGAGCACTGCCAAACACTAATGGCCATACGTGCCCGTGTTATTTACAGACAACATGACAAACAAAACATCCCAAATAGATTTGATACACAAGGTTTTAAATTATGGACAGGGAAAGGTTCCGTAGAGGGGAAAAACACTCCAAATATTTCAAAACACAGACCAGATGTCACAACAGCAGCGCAATGTTTATATGTATTCAGAGGAATAATTTGGTCAAAACTGTGCTGTCATGGATCCAGTGCACATGTTAAGGCAGGGGTTCAATCCTTCCACATACGCAAACCATAACCTGTAATTACACTCCACTTAGGCTTTCATACCTGTCACTGTAACATATTTATTTTGTATTTTCACAGTTAGATCATCAACCCTGAGGTGTGCACCCTTGGCTGCCCTTACAACATGCTTTCCAGAAGCTGCAAAACTAACTATGCTGTGACATACGTTCCAAGCTTAAATGTGAAGATAAACAGAGGGATTTCTTTCAGCCAATAGACTCATACCACACCTCTGTCTGACACTCTGGACTCTGTTTAACAAAAATCCTGCACATTTTCACCTGAATGTCTTCTTCTTATGCACATTACTGGTGTCTGATTATTCACTTGCACATATATTATGTGCATTATTTATTTTTAATTCATCATACTTGTACAGTCCTGCAGTTCTTATATTTTAAAATTTGTATTTCTTATATATAAATATATATACATTTAATTTTTTGTAAAGTCTGTTGTGTGACAGATACCTGCAGCTATGACAACGGAATTCCCAGTTTGGGATCAATAAAGTTCATCCATCTATCTACGAGTCAGATTCAATACTATCTACAATACAAATTCTAGGAAAATAAGTCCATCAAAGCAGCAACAAGGGCAAACAATGATAAATAAGTGCTTCAGTGCAACATCTAACTGCATGTGGAGATCTTTCCTGGAGTAGCTGGTGCTGAGCAGACTAACACACTTGTCGCACTCTAAGACCGCAAGACAACAAATACTGAACATTGCTCCACATCAATGTCGCGCTGTCTTAAATGTTTGTCCAGATTCGAGTGCGACCCCACTTGCAGCTTATAAACGCCCCGTAGTTTATAAATGCCCCGTATTTACTGCACTTTGCATGGTTGTCGCTTTCTCTGTTAAAGTACAGGCAGACTTATGACCGTTTAACTTGGTGCATGTTTCACTCTGTGGCCCGGACGTTAGCATGCGTCCTATGCGCTAGCTCCTTTCAAAATACAGGTGCAGTTACGTTGATGCGTGACATATATTAATATGTATATATCTTTAAGGAACCAAAATGTAGAAGCGAAGTTTAACTTTTTCTGACAGGTACCCCGTAATAGGGCTGCAGCTATCGATTATTTTAGTATTGATAAAATATTCGATATACTCGAATACTCGATCGTTTAATCGAGTAATCGGATAAGAAATAATTTTGCTTAATTGAGAGGAGTGTTGATCTTTTATCCTGCCCGTTGACCGTAGTTGGGGAGACGGGAGAGCTGTCTGCTCCGGGACCAACCCCTTATTTTCCCTCCAACAGCGCTGAGAACAGACATACGGAGACTTCTGTGTGGAACACACAATAACTTTGCGGCTTTAACATAAAACTTCTGCAGATGTGTGTGCAGTGTCGGGCTTGCGAGCACAGGCATCAGCCAATACCGACCATCTCAAAATGACTAAATGCTGCCCACAGCTGTAGCCTACGCACAAACAACAGCAATGGCCTGTAACATGCCGTCATCCATGTTGCGTAATGGAGTCAAGTGAATCATTTACCACAGAGCCATTTCTAATCTCCGCTAATCCGCTGTTTGCCACTCTTTTGGTATGTTTAAATATGGGTGACTGATTTTTGGAGCTACTCCATTTCATGGCCAGAGAAAAAAGAAAAAAGAAGCCTTTGAATGATTAATGACTGTCTTTGAATTCATGTAGTTTCTAATTACACCCAAAAATCATCAATAAAACAAAAAAGTGAATTCAATATCTTTAAAGTCCAATTTTGATTATGTTCGCATACCTCAAAAGAGCCGTGCGGAACAATCTCCAATGACCGGAAGCTGATTTATCACTGATCGGTCAGCTGAGTTGTCAAATATGTGCCAATGTGAAAACCTTTATATACAGAACGTAAAGCACAAAAATATGTTTGGGTGAATAGTGTCATCGCTAATTTTGAGTAGTGCTCCTACACAATTGATTACTATTGTCTGCGGCACATTAAACAGAGAACTTGACACAGGTTAGTAAACGATGGTGGCGAGACAAGCTGTAATTCTAGTCTGTCACAAAAGTCCAGTATCGGCCGTGCTCTACCAAAGACCCAGACTAACTCACAAAAACTCATTCAAATGCTTCTTAAAACACTCACTCATGCACACACACATACAGACTACATTGCGTTTGTGGTTTATTTGCATATTAAGCAGGAAAGCCAGCTTCAATCACTAGGGGCTACTCAATAAATTAAAGGTATGTTGCTTTTTCTGGCCATTGAGAAAGGTCATATGATTTCACTGGAGCAACTTACAAAATGGTGTAAATTTCAGTTTTCAATTAACCCTTCTTTCTGGGTCATGCCGCGTTACTCACGTTACAACCCGAAAATATCTGCTCGTTCCCTGTTTAATGTGGACGTCGGGAGCAGCGCTAATTGGCTTTTGCAACATTGCGTCACAAGAATATTTTGTTGCTTCATCCACGCCATTCACTTCGCCTGGCTACGCAACATAAAACTTTAGAGAGATACTGTGTCTGCCTGTGTTTGGGAAATCTGAAATTTTGGAGAGGAATTTTGTTAAATATAAGCTGTATTTAAACAACATCTATGAAAGACTATTTGACAAGGAGGAATGTCTTGAATTTGTTTTTGTATATTTAGTGTGACTATATATTTTTATGTTTTGAGTTTAGGAATACACATTTCAAAACTATCATTAATCGCTGCATTTTTCTTGATAAGCAAGCAATTAGACTCATGATAGGGGTGTGAATCTTCACTGGTTTCACGATTTGAATACGATTATCCTGTCAACGATTCGATTTGATATAACGATGCATCACGATGGGACGCATCCTCCATTTTTGATATTACTGCACATCATGGCTTCCTTTTTCATCAATGAATCAAACCATTCAGATGTATATGAACTCCCTTTTTATTTTATTATTTTAACTGCTCTAAAGAAGGACACTTAGCAAAAAGCAACGTAGTGTAAGCAATTTTACTTATGTAACATTACGTTTCATTTGGAATCTATTTTTTGGGCTGCCTCAGAAAAATACTGAGTGATTTTAAGTTGGGCTTTTACTGTGAAGGGCAGAACGGAAGATGGGAGCGGATGCATGTTTGACGGTGATAAATAAAGTTGTTGTTCCATCATTAACAAGTAACGGCAGTAGGCTATAATCAATTATGGTCCATAATTGCATGGATGCAGCATCGTCCAAGTCCGCATTGCGATGCACCGTAGAAACGATTAATTTCAACACCCCAAACTTATGATAAGTTGGCCAAGACGTACACGAGCATTCCAGGCAGCAGTGTCTGTGCAGAAAGAGTCTTTTCTAATGCGCAGCGGAGCACATTTTTGTTTTACCACATATTCCACAGAAAGCACTATTTTTGTATGTGAGCTGGTACAAACTTTTGTATTGTTTTTTTTTTAATGAAAGCTGTTTTGATTTAGATACAGGCTACGGCTACATAGCAGGGATTTTATGGATGGAGGATTAACAGCTAACCTACTCCGCAGTTCGTAAGCTAGCTACCTAAGATAGCTGTCAGAACTGCAGAGTAGGAAACGCCAAGTTTATAGGACATCATTGATCATATATTGGTGTTCTCTGCATAGACACGCCATTCAAATCGAAACACTACCAAAATCGACTTTTAATAAACAAATTTCAACTTTGTGTGTTTTGGATTAGAGCAGCTTTTTATGTTTTCATGTTCAGAACACGTTGAAGTCTTTTTTTCTTTTCTTAATCTACTACAAGGATAATGCTACAGTATAGGACCACTTTTGTTATTATTGTTTTGCTGGGAAATATATTGGCAAATATAACCATCCAGTGGGGATATCTCTTCCATTGATTATTATTAATGAAATATAATGGAAAGAAATATATCTGTATATTTTTTATCAATACAAAATGATAAATGATTAAAAAAATAGATCACGTATAGAGAATGACGCATCGATAAAAGTTTTATAATCGAATCGTAGCCCTCTGAATCAGAATCAATAGTTAAGAGTAAGAGTGATGTGGAACCTCACATCAGCAGGCAACTCCCTTTGACGCCTACATCCTTACATCTGCATCCTAAATATGAAAGTAGGAGAGCATTTAAGATGAGGGAAAAAATCGCAAGTCTACAGGCTAATGGCTACTTCTGCATAAGCCAACATGTCATGGTTTTTCCATTTAGTCCAAGATAATAGTACAACTGCTCAACTTCATTCCCAACGCAGCCACTTTAACTGAGGTGGCACTGTGTACAGTTCATTTGATTGTGAGTAATGTGAGGCACTGCAACAGACCAGCTGTGCTTGATCACAATATTCTACCACACTGAGTCAAGCATAACATTCTCCACACACGAAACCTACCAGGTGCAGTCCAGTAGAGAGCAAAAAATGCTGGCCAGCTGGGGTTACTCATTCAGTGAGAGGGGAACCGGGTGGGAGGAGGGAATGCGCCTGGGAGGCAGTTTCACAGTGACTGCCTCACATTTCCCCCTTTGGTTTCTGCATGTTAACATAAGGGTTCATAAAGTGCACCGCAACATACCAAAGTTGTGTCATTTCCCTATAAGCAGCGTTTCATATGCTGTAATTACAGTAAATATTGGTAGCAGAGTTAAATCAGGAAAGCGCCATATACTGGAATTTCCTAAATTAAAAGAACAATGATCAAAACTGAAATTACAAACCATATGATATCCAAATTTCAAAAAAGGGACATAAGATACACAGTAAGATCTTAAGAACCTGACATAGCAAGCAGATGTGTTGTGTAAGGCTGTAGGTGACTGGCCCTAGTCAGCTCATATCATCCATCTTTCAGCTAATTTGGGATGTTACATCAGGATATCAGTATGCGCATGTCAGCTATTAAGCTCACTCACTCACTCACTCACCACTGATCTCCAAGATCGATTCCATTTTGATATACAAAGTCCCAATACGATTTAATTTCAATATTAGAATTCAATAATGATTCAGTTAGGAATATTTCACTTGAAATACCAATTATGCAGCATGGCATAGCCAGACTAATACTCAAATGTGTATTGTCAGCTCATTTCCGATTTCCAAGAGGAGTTACCAACAATCGCAGACCAAAATGCCTTTGGATGCAATTGGATAGACCTACAACCAGTGAGAGAAACATGTCATGTGATGTCTGTTGAACGAAAGCGAACATGTCAACAGACATTCTCACATTGGCACAGAGCAGAGAGGCGATGCCTGTAATGGTGATTCCACAATGACTGTGAACCAGTTTTGCTGTTTTTATGGGAGAGATTTGAAAATATCGGGTACTTTTGTCAAATGCTCGTTCATCAGCCATCTTGTTTGTTTGCAAAAGTCGCTTCTCTTTTCAGCAGAGTGAGACTGGAGTGGAGACAGGAGAGACAGAGACTGATGTGAATGTATTGCCAGAAGACGACGAGGACAGCAATCAAGGTCCTGTGTAACTAGACATCTCTGCAGTACCGTTCAAGAGATCCAGGCATTCTTGCTCTCTAGCTGACCTACTTGGTCAAACATATGCTGCAGGTTAGTGTGATAATACTTTAAAGACCACTAGGAAAACTACAAAGAGTGCCCATGATTTCCCATCATGCAAACATGTCTGAAAAACAAATATGTCAAGTCTATTGTGTTCTGCTTGAACAAATTGAACTTCCCTGGTACCCTGTAATAAAAGGGTGCTGCATCAAGTCACTGTGACTGATGCTGCAAATAAATAATGTATATTGAAATACTGAAAATGTATAAAAAATGATGAATGACACTTTATTGTGAGATTATTGATATTAATTTATTGTGTTGTCCACCCCTCCTGCAGGTGCTGCAAAGAAGTTGAAATACAAGGAGGAAGCTCCCCTGCCACTTGTAAACAATCCACTGGACTGTTGGAAAGATCATCAGAGCGAGTATCCTCTCGTCACACGTTGCAAAGAGATACCTGTGTATCCCGGGGACTACCGTCTCTTCAGAGAGAGTTTTTTCTACTGCAGGGGATATTATCACAGCACAGAGGGGTGCACTTTCCCCAGACCATCTTGGTCAGATTCTGTTCCTAAACAAAAACTTGAAAAAGTAGGCCTGCCAATGGATCCATCCATGGGTTGGACTACATATTCTATGTTTACATCATACTGACTATTTGTTCTATTCATTTTGTTTATATAGGGTTATATATATTTAATATTACATATTATATATATATATATATATTTTTTTTTTTTTTTTAATATGCACTATGTTGTACATTTCAGTTCATTGTGTTAAGTACCTGTGCATATGCACTTTATTTTCTTGTTTTAAATGTCAGTGTGTCCACTGCAGTGCCTTCAGTTAAAGTGCAAGAGTGATATTAAAGAATGGAGAAATACATTGAAAAGGAATTACATTGTTTTGACTCAATTTGTCTGCTGCTTTCAGTTAACTATGTGGAATATCGCAATATGCATCGTATCGCAATGTATCGTGATATAATCGTATCGTGACCCATGTATCATGATGCGTATCATTTTGTGAAGTCCTTGCCAATACCCACCCCTAAATGTGCTCTCCCAAATGTAAACATCAGTGATAATTTAGTAAAAAACACTTTGCTGTGATTGTCTAACAAACATCAAATAAACACACAGTGTGAGAAGAAAAATTACCAAACGTACCCTGCATGGTCTCCATCCTAATAATCATTAGGAAACATCATTAGCTTTTCATTTATGGCAGGTGCTGAGTGTCGCACACGAGTCACACGCAAGATAACAAACATGGAGCTGGTTCAGCGAATTAGCTGTAACTAATTGATGATAGGCCTAAATGAAAGTTGGCTGTTGACAGTTGTGTGTTCACTGTACACTGTCATGCCATAGGTAGTTAGTGAGATAAGAATGGCCACTCTACTATAACACCCCTGTACAACCCAGTGGTATATTCCAGTGATAAAAAAGTTGCAGCAATGCAGCTTGAGGAACATTCTGTAGGCTGTTTTAATGACAATAAACAATAACAAACATGATCATTCTTTGTGTGCACTAGCAACACCCCATATACTGCTCAGCTCTTAAAAGGTCCCTGGCATCTGTACGCAAACATGGAGGAATACACAACACCAGTCTCCATTGACTGGGGAGAAAACCCATCCTGACATTTTATTTTGATCACATCTGTTTTGACAAAAGTGATTGTGACATCTCATATGTAGCTTGGACTTACAATAGAGCATTTAGCCCACTTACGTATGTAGTAGAAAATGCAGAGATCAATAGTGTATCACCATGCAGACCAAAAATTACCAATGACTTTTGGTCCATATTAAGTTATCGATTAATAATTCAAATGACATTGAGCTGCCTCTCTGATAATGATTTGATACTTAACTATTAACAGACAGATAGGTGTTGCCCTCATGAAAAGCAACAATGTATGACCTTTATGTCTTTGAAGGATAGACTTTGATTTTTTTCTTTTTCTTGCATCATTACACATTCTTTAGCGATGTGTGATGACGCAACATGCTTTTATTCTTCGCTGTGAGGATTTGTCATTTACAGACAATAAAAGCAAGAGCTTTTCCAGTTACATGACAAAGCTGTGTTTCATAATACAAGCATAGATTGAACAAGCAGTGAATTGGTCTCCCTGGGGCACCAAACGGGATCACTTTGCCCCGTTTACCCTTTTAGATAAGGGGGAGATATCTCCTCACTCTCATCCAAACTGCCTAGTTTAAACTGTACTATGAGTGCACAGAGCCAGCCATATAAGTCTTTGTGCTTTCTATACAGCCTTCTCACGCGCACCAACTGTGTTTCAGGTATTAAGCTAAATCAGTGCATCTATGGCTTATACTAATACCATAAAGGTGTATGTTAAAGTACTAACCAAACTGTTGGTCCATACCACAACATATCACGACGTATCAAGTATGAACTAAACCATCAGGTAAATAAACTTCATTCATTCATTCATCGTCTACCGCTTTATCCATTTAAGGGTCGCGGGGGGTCGCTGGAGCCAATCCCAGCTAACATTGAGCGAGAGGCGGGGTACACCCTGGACAGGACGCCAGCCTATCACAGGGCCACACACAGAGACGGACAACCATTCACTCTCACATTCACACCTACGGTCAATTTAGAGTTTCCAATGAACCTAACCCCATTCTGCATGTCTTTGGACTGTGGGAGGAAGCCGGAGAACCCGGAGAGAACCCACACATACACGGGGAGAACATGCAAACTCCACACAGAAAGGCCCTGGTTGAACCGGGAGTCGAACCCAGAACCTTCTTGCTGTGAGGCGAAGGTGCTAACCACTACACCACCGTGTAGCCAGGTAAATAAACTTGACCCAAATATTTGTTCAGACTGTAATTATGTCTTTCCAATTCTTTTGTTGGATGTTTCCTTAATCAAATCACAAAAATATTTCTCTCATAACTTATTTAAGGCTTTATGTTCTTGAATGCAGTCTGTATAAAGAAATCACTAAACAACAATGTATTTGAGAAGTGTGCCTTTTTTCATGAAACCTCAAAGTCTGAGGTCAGATCATCAATGCATTATAGCCCTCAACAGACGAAGAGAACTAAGATAAGATCAGAAAGACAGCCCACTTCACAGATGAAATAAAAATCATCAAAGCGTGTACCAACACCTCCATAAATGAGAACAAACAATTACTTAAAATGGAAGGGTATTAACTGAATAAAGACATTTATAGAAAAAATGCTCTTGATGATGTGGGTAATTTTAAAGTGTTTTATAGCAGAGAGGGACCATGAACAACACATCCTGTATCATTCAGGGGGTTATTGTTTGGAGAGAATCAGCTAACAAGTGGATAACCAGATGAGATGCAACAATATGGCTTACCACCTCAGGCTAAACTATTTCCAGACAGGTCTCTCAATGCCTGAGCATGTGAAACTGAAACTACATTAGTGGTTAAATACCAACCGCAGTAAGTGACAAAATATGTCTGTGTTTTGGATGACCCAACATTTCAACAAAAAAATTGAGAGCCACCCCCAGAGAGCAATAAATACTATGTAAATATTTAACTCATTGCCTAGTGTATGTGTATGTTATTAAACAGAAGGCCAGATCTTTTCAGAAATAAAGAGTATTGTTTGTGAGTAAGACATTCCTTGTATATATTACAAAATAAAAGGTTATGTACTGTTTTAAGTTTTCCAGAGTGGTGTTTACATATTCACACAAACTGGGTGTTATTGCAATGTTTAGTTTAGTTTATATGTTTAGTTAACTACAAAATACAACCATGTATTCACCTTAACTGTGTCACAGGCAGTGATATAGGTGCTTCATGAAATATTCTCAAACTGCTAAATCACAGTCAGAAAGAATAATGTACCTGGCTGGATTATTTTATAGAGACTGGAAAAAAGAAAATGAAACATCCAGTCTATTGCACAACACTACGAGTTTACGTCATTAATGTAAATTATCGTCTCACCTGCCTGTTCAAATTAGCCTCCCCTGAAAGATTGACAACATTACATTCAGTTGGTAACTCAGGCGACCTATATTACACAAATGGATCTCCGTCTCCGGGGTGGCTCTGAATGCAGCCTTCCAATAAATTACGTTACAATGTAAGAAATGTCATGAGACTAAAAACCACAGTCCAACGCAAAAACCATGTGCGTTGTCAACAACAGCAATTTATCAATCCGAGACAACCAGCTATTTAACGCTAACTCGCCTAACATTCCAATTTACTTGGGTCGGTGACTTGACGTCAAGGTGGTTAGACAACTTGAATTAATAAATCATAGATTATCACCCCAATTGACAACAAAGCGTTGTGTTACCGGTTGACGATAGTTGAACAATCGACACGGCGCATTACGTCTACTCGATGTTAAACCAATGTTAGCAAACGCCAACCGGGCGCTTTTGTGCATAGCTATGTTAGCAGGCTAACTGAGTTAGCCAGTCATCACAATGTATCGACACATTGTAGACAGTTGACATTGTTTATTCATTGTCGACATTGGTAGTGTTTCGATTTGAATGGCGTGTCTACGCAGAGAACACCAATATATGATCAATGGTGTCCTATAAACTGGGCGTTTGCAACACCGCATTTCTGACAGCTAGCGTTGGTTGCTATCGCTGTTAGCGGTCGGCTAGCATAGCCTAGCCATGTAGCACGTGTTCCTGATTTATAAAACAATTAACTAGCAGATGATAGGCAAGTAAACTGGGGGTGTTGTAGTCGGGCGAGCAAGCCGCTAGTCGGACTTCCCTCAAACACTGCGCTTCCCACGCGTTCGACGAACCGTGTAGCAGCGCATAGCCTCGAAAAGGTCAATACTGCTATGTATGTTGCCACTCCAAAGAATAGCCGGACCCCGTCGTCCAACAACAGAACAGACATACCCCCCGCCCCCCTCCCTACACAAACCAACGGACAGCCAGCCATGGAAGCTAACTAACCTTAGCGGTGAGGCAAGAGAAACCATTCGGCGGTGTTTTCCTACAGTAGCGTATGTCCCAATCCTCGTCAGTCGGTCCAATTTCGCTTAAAGAGCCTCGCGCCTCGATGGCGTGTCTCGCCCCTGAATTAATCCACACGACACAGTAGTGTTCGTTTCATTTGTTCCGCTGGCGGTTTCCAGCTACGTCGTGCCTGATCCCCGCACGACACAGTAGTCTGGTACTTCTCCCTGAGCCGCCGCTGCCGAGACCGTGGCGGGACTGAACCGCCTCCCTCTCTCGATAGGTCGGCGTGCTCTCTCGCCCCTCCTCTTTACTCAAGCGCTGCACATTTCCCGTTCCCTGTGCCCACAACACCGTCAACGATACGGCGATGTCTTCCCGATGGAGTCAGTGACTATCTAAAGGCACCAAAGCAAAACTACAAATATGTTCTTAGAACCTGTCTTTCCTTCATATCCATATCTGTTTGAACGTGCTCACGTTTCTTAATATATATTTCTTTGTGTCCGCTACGCATTTCATTTGATACTGTAGATCTCTGATCCAATCACAGTGTATTGCTTTACAAATACATGTTGCCTTCGTCTCATTTATGTCTTGTGACGCACAAATGTTCTACAAAACGATTGATCGATCGATCTATCTATCTATCTATCAATCTATTTATCTGTCTATCTATCTATCTATCTATCTATCTATCTATCTATCTTTCTATCTATCTAGATATATATCTATCTATCTACTGTATCTATCTATCTATCCACCTACCTACATACCAACCTATCTATCTATCTATCTTTCTATCTATCTACATATATATCTGTCTATCTATCTCTATCTATCTATCTATCTATCCATCCTTATAATATCCTTATATGCACTCACAAATCAACGTCTGTTTGTATGTGTGTTTAGGTTTACAATCGCCTGAATCCCTACATCCCTGCTGTTCAGTCATGTTGTAGCCACATATGTAACAATTGCCCCCCCCCCCCCCCCCCCCCCACCCCCACCCCTTCCCTCCGTGCTGTATTGTGAACTCAGAGGTTCCAAATGGGGGTCAGCTGAAGCCCTGACACTCCAGGAAGCCTACATCTGTGCTGCTTGATGCCCACGGAGAAGTACAAGCTGTGAATACAGTGACTTAACACTGAAGGATAGTATTTGGCAGATCACAGCATCCCATTCTGTGCACATGGTTGATGACTTTGCTGAAGCCACTGCCCTCTAAATGGTCTGAAACTTCCCCGAATGCTTCACACCACCTCACCGGCTTCCAAAGCCACCACACGTACTGCAGCTATTTCACTCACAGAGAAGATTTTGTTCGAAAGTATTTTAGTCAGTGTGGCTCAGTGCCTGCTGCTACATAATTCTGGTTTTGACAGATGGAGGTAATTAGTTTCAGTTCATCTAATATTGTATAATTTCAGTTACTTGTCAAGTCAGTCACTTGGACAAAGTGCCAGCCACTTGATACTATCTGACACACTTAGGCTTTATCTTGACTTACATTTTAGCAGCTGCCTCTTCTATGATGTGGGATGGGATTGTTTTTCTTCCTAGTGTTTTCTTTTTCTGCTATGTGGTTTTGGGAGGCCCCCTCTAACCATCAGTATACCACCATCTATTCATCCCGCCATCACTGAGCAGGAAGGAGAAATGTTTATTCCAGCTGGGCTTTTTGGACCAAGGCATCTGTCTGTATAATCTATCCCCTATCTCTGCAATGCCCAATTTGTCAGCTCACTGATAAAGCACAATGTTTCTCACTTGCCAGTTCTGATGTCAACAGCTGTGTTTCATCTGCAGCCAGAACCCCCTGTAGAGTTAAACAGCGCATCAGACAAAGCCCAAATGGACAAATGAACTTTGGAGGGATTGCAATATCTCAACCAGTGAATATTTAATATCTGAAGAAGGGAGACTTTCAGTAATTTAAAAAATGAATCTGCATTCCACTTCAGGGGGGAAACATCAGAGTTACCTCCTCTATAAGATACTAAAAAGAACCGGAGAGGATCGTTTCGACAGAGTCAGAGCCTACGTGAAACCACTGAGAGGGACTGCATCAGCTACACAGACTTCACAGATTTCAAAGGCTGTCAGTTGATAGATGCACTGCAGACACTCATTACAGCTCTGGAATAAAAGATGAACAACAGACAATACTTCGGAACAGAGAGGAGGCTGGAGGGAAAATCCTCATCAAAACAGCCCTCTTAAAATATGAGCTGCCTTCCAGAGTCTACCAGATTAACGGAGCTCCCCCTTTGTGAATGATCAGCTTTGATGACAAATTCAAATACTCGTTTGCTGCTGCCGTCATCCAAAACTGTTGCTTATGAGAAATACATTGTTACACTATGCCATTCTCAGTTGTCTATTGTCTTCAGGGGCAGATCATAAGGTGCATTCAGTTCGACTCTGAATAATTGGATTCAAGTTTGATTGAATTAGAAAAACACAATATATGCATATTCAAATAAACATGAAATATCGCTAATTGAGACCATGTGTTCCATGTATAATGTGATTTTCAGATGAAGATGATATATACTATGTGGGACATTTGGCTATTTATAACCCTGATATAATTACATGCCAGGTTCTTCCTTTGGCTATGATGTACATTTTTAGCTGAGACATAATTCATTCTGCCATCACTAGCATTTATTACTGTCACGCCTGGGCTCGAGTCAAACAGCATGGGGAAATTATCTTCCTCTGTAGATATCGGAGACAGAAGGAGAGGCAGAACCAAGAGAGGAGCCTATTTTTCTATCTGCTTAATCGTGACACTTTTTCACTCACGTCATTAGCAAATCAATCTTGGTTTACGATGCACAAGTCAGGGTTGAAATTTATTCTCAGCCACAGGACTTCCCCTTACTGCCTCCTCCTTGCCACAACAAAGACAGCACTGAGAGCAGAAATGGCACCATCTCACTGAGGAGTCTAACGACTGCCTGCATTGTTGGAATTCCCGGAACTTCCTGAGTCTGTCCACACTGGCCAACCGCCAGCACACACTTTTTTTTCCCCTTTCCTTCCTTTTATCAAGATCATATGTAGACACATTTTGACTGTTGTAACACCATGAGTCTTTCCAAGCTCACCCACATGTAAAGTATGATTATGTGCTGTGTGATACAGGTTTAAATTTAGTTGCAGGGCAGAAATCTATTTGAAATGTCCTTGATTAAACATACATACCATTTAATAACCACAGCAATGCACACACCACTTGTAAGAGCTGCTTGGTAATTTGTGGTCTATTAGACCAATGTATTTCAAATTGCAGATCAATTAACAATTGTCTTACTGCTGTATGTGCTTCAGTAGCTCAAATTTCTTCGCTGTATCTGGCTGCCATGGGTGTGACAGACATACTCAAACTCGTCCCATGTCCAAGTGAACCCCTGTAATTAAACTGGCAGTACCACAGTATCGCAGGAGCTTAGCTCAGTCAACCATCTGTTAGGTTGCATGAATTCATGTGGAGTAAACTAGAGTGGACCTTGTATGGACATGTTCCAGCACGACTGTCATGACATCAATGTTCACCATGAAACAACCCCCCCCCACACACACACACAATTCCTGCCTCTTTCTAATGGAAAAAGCATGTGGGGAGAGTATGATTCACTGTCTTTCATGTTGAATCCAGGATTCAGTACTTTAAATAAATTAGATACAGAGACATGATACAGCATAGTATATTATGCATTTATGTCAACATTCGCACACGGATCAAATTTTGGCAATGTTAAGGCTTTCCAGAAATATTAAAAGGCTAGTCAGCCTTGATATTTGCCCTCTGATCTCGTGCCACAACATCTACACACGGCACCCTTTTTACAGATGAAATCAAGGCCTTGGTGTTTCAGACTTTCTTCAGCACATGATGCTGAGTTGTGTTATACAACTTGGCAGGTGAGAAGGATATCATAGTGATGAAAGAGCTGAAAAGAATGAAAGTGGTATTCTGCTAGCATGGATATGAAGTGAGATGACAGGTTGTTGACCTTTTTCAAGCAGGATGGAGATCGCTGCCTACTGGACACCATCTCTGACAGAATACGTTGACATTTGATCTTGTGATGAAGATAAGAGTTGAGTTTGTCCTATCCAGCTATGACACATGGAACTCCTTTCTCTTTCCTCAATGACACAGTTGGTTTTGGCTTTTGGTTCTCTTGTTAAGTGGCTGAGCCATAAGCCCAGAGGTGAAAAGCTCTTGTCAGCCAACTTAAATACAGCTCCACTGGAAGTGCTGAGCATTAAAAACTCAGCCAGCGCTGAGTCCTCCACCACTTCAGAGCACATCACTATCTATCCAGCCTTTTTGTCCGTCGCATGATAACAGGCATTAGGCTCACAGGCTGCTTACCTCTTTACTGCCACATAAACCTGGCAGAGGCAGGGAATAGTTCCCGAGGAAGATATGTGGGAGGGAGAACACCAGGATTTCCAGAAGAAAGAACCATGGTGTATGTGGGTTGCCATAGCACTATATAAGGGAGGAAGGAGAAGACTAGCGGTATTTTCAGTGGGAGGACAGAAAGGGGGGTTCAAAAGAGTGCGGAACCCCCATAAATAAAACTAATGAAATGGCATTTGAGTCTGGAGAAAGGTGGAATGGCTGGTTGGGTCTTACCCACTGTCTGATTTATCCTCAGTATCCCTGTGAGCACAGCGGGGAGATCCATTACTTCACCTCATCAATAACATCCCATGGACAGGGGAAAAGGCCTACCTTCCTCACTGACACCCGCCTCAGGGACCGGCTCAGAAGGCTCACTCAGTGGGGGAGGGAAATCCGGCATAATGTAGTCACACATAGAGCAAAAATGTCTCGGCTGGGGGATGGGTTACTTCAGGGGAGCTGTGCAGGGGGTAGCTCAATGTAAACAACAGAACACACGCAGCATATTGCAGCAGATAATGATCACATGAATCTTGCAGGCAGTGGAAATTGATGTATAAGCCATTTTCCACATGGACACAACGTCTTTATTCTTATTGGTGGCTGGACGGTGAAAAGATAAGCTTATAGCTATCATCTAAGATAATGTCAACACACAGGCTCGTAAATGATTGATAAGGTAATCGATCTAACCTAATTCATAAGCAATGTTGTCAATAAACTAGAACAGTCCAAGTGAACGTATGTCTAACATAATGATGACAGAGCAGTCATGGTAAATTTACAATGATTGGGGGTTTTTTTGCTGCTAGAACTTGACTCTTTGAATTATGTTCAACCTCTTTGTGAGGAGACATTTTAGGGGGCCGTAACAGCAGCAAATTATGAAGGTTCAGGTAATCAGGTCCTTGAAATTAAGGGAAGAAGCAGAATTAGAACAAGGCATGTGACAAAGATAATAAGTCCTTGGAAGTATTTTACACAAGAAATGAGGTGAACTTTCAATGGAGCTCATAGTCTAGAGGGAGCTGATAAGAGATAAGAATAGAGTGCGGTGGCAGATATGGTGACTGGATTAATCTCTGTCACACACTCCCTCTCTCTCACTCCATGTGTATGTTTGAGAATGATTTTCATGTGCTTTTTCGCAGTGAGATCACAAGGTACTTGCAGTGTCTGTTTTAAGGTTGAGTAAGACGGCCGGAGGCAAGGGCTTCTCAGCCGCTGAAAGGAGGAAGCTCAAACATGCCAAAGAAAGACACACTGTAGTATGAAATCCTTATTAATTGCTACCCATCTTTGAGTCTCCACTTTTTCCACCAACTGCACTGGTGTCAGCTGGGCAAATGCTATACTTTGATCACACAATTTGCGGATTTCTCTGCTTGTATCTTGAGTGAAGAATCCAGATTTGCCCTTGGTGAGATCCCTCAATAGTATAACCTATTGCTTTGGGGTGGTGTTTTGGCAGGGACCTTTTAGCTTAATTTGAAATGAAATAGAATGAATCTTTCCCCTCAAAGCTAATCCTTTACACTGCACTAAATGTCATAGACTTCTATCCTCTCTGCGTCAAGAGACACCTAAGTGAGCCTTAGTGGGGGCATTCAGAGTTTGGTTCCCTCCCCAGGCCAAGCTTTTAAACAGACAGACAACCCGATCATATCTTACTCTCACTGTCAAAGAAGCTGAAGGAGTCTCCAGGCACGCAGATGGAGCTCTCTTGCAGCAGCCCAAGATTCAGAAACTGACTGGACAATGGAAGCCTGAGCTATTTTTAAGACCTTCCATTGCTACAGTGATTTTAATAGTTCCACTCCCAGTGGTTTAAATTTGGCCATGTAAAACACAAGTGACATTTTTGTCACTAACAAAAATGTTAGTGACAAATACTTGTTTTCAGACTGTCTAAAAACAGTGAAGTTTTATAATTAGTTTCTGATGCCATTAATCCCATCACAGCTGCAGCGTTAAGCTGGACACAACACTGACCTATTATAACCTTTTAAGCTATGGCTAACCTCTTAAGAAACAGTGGATTATGTACACATCCAGCAGACACAGGGCAACATTAGCATTCACTGAGTAATGTTTCTGGCCACTTGGCAAATGCAAGTCGAAAGTGCTTAGTGCTAATATCCACATGCTAACATGCTTACAATGCTAAATGCTCATACCTTACAGGTCTCACAGCTAATGGGAATGGAGGTATTATTATTCTTAAACCGACTTGATTTTGAGCGAATCAGTCACTAGGCTTCATCCACATGGGGATTAAACATGTCTGTACAAAAAGTGGCAAATTTCCGGTAGTTGTTGGGACATTCATTCTGGAAGAAAGGGGTGAGATGATCAATAGATACAGCCGTGCAGCTAGGCGCTAGCATGGCTCAAATATTAAAAGGTTCTTTAATGATAGAACACGTCTGCTTGTTTCATATTTCACATTACATACTGACATATGGTAAAAGAATAAATATATATTTTATTACAACAGAATGCCCTCTTCATTTCACATTCAAAAATCATCCAAAAATAAACACAAAGCAGATGGCTGCCATACTTCCTTGAGGAAAAGGGAAATATCTTATTCAGCAGCTTCTGTCTGACTCTGCTGACACCAAAACATACACAGCCCTGCTTGGGAAGGAGGGAAAAAAGTTGTGCAGCGAACCAGGCGCCTGCATCCTCTGAGAATAGAGCCTGCTCTTTCACGATCTACAAAGCTTGCCCAAGCAGCCACAGTATGCGTTCCCTTTTCCACCTGTCCTGGCCGTCTGTTCTCCAGCACAGAGTTTCAACAACACTTGAGTTTTGCTTTCATAAATGTAATTTTGTCATGCCTTTGTGAGTGCTCAGAAAGTAGCATTACTAGATGATTTCATTCACGTGTGCCACAGATTTATATGAAATACACCACAGCTGATAATCAAAACCTCATTTTGACAGTGTGTAAATTCCTGCGAAAGTGTGTTCTCCAGTATGAAATCAGACGCTTGACTCCATTGTGGCTGACTTTGAGAGAAAAAAAAACAAAGGAAGTGGAAAGAGCTCAGTGGTCATCGCAAGAGAGTAACAGAAGAAGAATTTAGCCTTCAACTGCCAAAGCTAGTGACTCACATCCAATCTAAGAGATTCTTGTCAGATGTGGGAGAGTGGGAGGTGTGTGTGGGCTGCAGAAATATGATATAGAAGTGCCAACCCAGCCTGCAAGCGTTTTCTCTTGAACACCCAGAAATCAATCCATCCAACTCTGAATGGATGGCGTTTCATGGAGGATGTAATGTGTTACAAACAGGTTTGTATCAGGTGTTTGGGTGTTTATGTCCCGAAGAGACAGCGAGAGGACACTGTGAAGGAGGAAAAGTATACACACTTTAAGTTGCGAATGATGCAAATTGAATGTTTTCTTTGAAATAACTCAATATCTTCTTCTCCGTTCCAATGTGTAACTTGACTACAGTGGGCAACATTTGCAGCCTCTCTGATACTGCAAGTGTCAAATCTAAAATATCAAACTCACATTTATATCCCGCAGTTCATCTCTTTTTTTCTCATATGCCAAAAACTTAGCATTCTGTTTTTTTCTATTTCCCTCTCTCCCATCCATTCACTATCTCTGTCTGCTCAGAGGAACAACCTTCATTTTGATGCTGGTAATGATTGGTGCCCAGCCACGAGGATATAATATGCCCATTCTACTGTGTTTCCTTCCAGAGGTCAGGGGTGCTGAGTGATTAACACACAGGATGTGACCTTTAATCCACGAGCAGCTCCGTGCAGCATTAACCTCCCCCAGTCTGCATTCAGCTCTGATAATGGCATGTTAATTAATGATGCTCTGATGTGGCGTCAGCCAGCACTGGACCCTCCAAGTGCAGGTTGACACCTCGCACATGTTCTCAAGCGTCCAAGTCACCCCCTGAATATCAAATACAGAGATGCACACTCAAAACTCAGCATGTGACAGCCACATCATGCTTAAGATTTCTTTCCAGGAGCTGTTTAACTTGGTGCTCATTATCTTCTTCAGACAGTCGGTGGATTCATGAATAAATGTTTTAATAATTAAATGTTCCGTTGTTGAATGAGAGGAGTTGGAGGAAGTCTCATTTAAGCTATAAAAAAATATTCTTTGTGTCAATGCTGAAGAACAGCGAGATTTGTGCAGTATGTTATCTTAAACATACCGGAACAGCCATGAATGCATGTTTTAGCAGGCAAGACGTCAACCTCTCCTCTCTTCCTGTCTCCTCGTATCTCTCTGATCCATGCACAATCCACCCATTGGACTCTCGTAGCCCCTGCTTATAAATATTTCATCCAATATTTACATTTCTCTTGTCCACTATTCCCTGTTGACGTTAGAAGGAGAGACAACTGACGATGTCTGGGCTAACAGTACAATGGATGAGTCAGGGTGATATGGAAGAGAGGATAAACTGCCCATCCAGTTTCTATATTGATTATTTAACAGCAATATTTTTACAAAAAATAGATATAAACTTACAAGAACTATATGAAATTTACTAAAGTAAGTTTAACCATACTACACTGAGCAATGTTTTTTTTCAAAATATGTTATGTTCGATGTTACCTCATACCTGTAAAACCAAACTAATGCTGTTTCAGAACTTATCAAGACTATCAGTCATTCGAGCAGCTCTTTCATGCTGCACTTTTAGCTAAATGCTAATGTCAGTGTGCTAACATGCACTCATGTTAACATGTTGATATTAAGCAGGCATATTGTTTATAGCAAACAATATTTACTCAGTGTAATAGTATGCTAAAATATTTAAAAAATACAGTTGAGGCTGATTGAAACGTCATTGTTTATGCAGGATAATCATTATAAATATAGTATATATACTATAGTATTGGACAAATTCAAATTGTGAACAAAGTACGACAAATTGAAAAGAAAGGAACATGATTGTCTGTACCAAATTTCATGGTAATCCATCCAAAAGCTGTTGAGATATTTCTGTCTGGACCAAGTGATGGTCGACTGACCCTGCCAAACAGAGATGCTTTATTTTTACACACTGGTTAGCCAGTCAAGATAAATGCCTCATCTGAAGATATGGATTAGTTCAGTGTGAAAGAAAAGAAATTCAGAGAGGTATAAACTGTCCACTTGTGCAAAATCTGTCTTTTGAACCCATCCAGGTACGAGGTTGACCACTGCAGCTTGAGACAAAGCATGATTTCCACTTTCTCCTTCAGAGCCTATAGCTTCACCTTCCCCACAGTGGCTCCATGTCTCCCTCTGGTATTTCCACTCAGTGGTTTTGGAGGAGCCGGTCCTCTGGCTGGTGGCTCGTTTGGCCTGGGCCTGCCTCCATAACTTCCTGAGCCAAGGCCTGGTCCCCAGCTGGTGTCTGGCTCTGAGGCTGAGCCTCTGCTAGCTTCGGAGCAGAGATGGTCAGGTAGGTGCTTACCACTTTGTTTAAGATTTCTGTGGAAATGTTAGCTTCATGAGTTGGCTTAAATGCTGTTTCCAGAAAATGTGCACTTGATAGATACTGAATATTCCAGGCAAAGTCTCAGCAAATTATTCAGCTGATGATCCATGTATCTAGCTTTATAATAGCTATATACGAAAGAAAAAACTATAGTAAATGACTAATTGCTAAGACACTAATATTTCCATGCGTGTGTGTGTGTGTGTGTGTGTGTGTGTGTGTCTGTAAGAGGAAACACTGAGACAAAAAAAAACAGATCAGAAAACATGCAAACTCCACACAGGGATGCTCCGATGATATTCGAGATATAAATAAGAGCTTAAGAGTGAACATTGCTGAACGAGAACACACTATTTGTGTGTGTGTGAGAGAGAGAGATTATAAATCCCCCCCCCACCCCCCCACCCTTTCCTTTCCTCTTCTTCCTGGTTTCCTCCTTCTCCTGTCTCCCCCACTTCTTCCCTCTTTACTTTGAGCCCGCTCTAACAATCAAGGCATGAGAAGAGCCCCCTGACCCAGATACTGGACCCCATCACCTCACGACATAGAAGTATGTGTGTGTGTGTGTGTGTGTGTGTGTGTGTGTGTGTGTGTGTATGTGATTTATGTGTCTTGTCCAGACTCAGTGGGAGCAGGGAGTGCAGACCCCTTCCCCACCCTCCCCCACTTTCCCAACAAAGCCCTCTAAAAATGTGTGTAAGAGGTTTGGGGGAGGTCCCCCTGAGAGGCAAATAGAATTAAGGAGCCAACACGAGTCACTGAAACTATGCTTATAGCTCCTCAGCTGACAGTGGGAGCACACACCCAAGTCAGTGAGAATTTTCATCCACACACAAATGTGCATGTTTTGTTCTTTCTCATACCTGCACGTTTTCACACAACTCTGCTGTAGAAGCGGAGAGATTTGAATTTGTATCATCCCTTGACCGTGAAAATATACAATTTGCAATTACATACACTTACTCAATATTATGATGACATAAGCAATGAATAAAGCAAACACACCACACACACACAAACACACACACACACACACACACACACACAATCAGTACTTCCTCTGCCATTAATCTCACATATCGTCAGTCTACTTGCAGGCAGGAATCCACCAGGACATCTCATGTTGCATATCAACACTTCCATTTGTGCAGCGTGGGGCTTAAGTAGGTTAGAGGCTGGCATGCACACTCCACTTTCGTCTCCAAGCCCTCCAGGCAGTAAGCGATTCTGTCAGAGAGGCTGCTGCTCGTTATCGACGTGCTCGCAGGCTGGAAGTTGTGGGCACAGCCGCAGTTCCTGCACATAGCAATGCAGCCTCTGCCCCACAACAGCCACGGGTGATCGAGTACATTATTGATCAGCTATGACACCATTCACAAAAACACGGTCAAACCCCCAAAAGTGAATGTGTATTGATTCTCATGTAGCACATTAGAAATTGAAAGCAGAAATCACACGAGTCTGAGTGCTGAGCCGACTCAAAGACTGACTGACGTTGCCATCCCTGGAGCCCCGGTGCTATCGTGGCTAGAAAAGAGAACATTGCTTGTTCTTAATCTGCTGCAGCTAAAGCCACACCACACAAGCATTTTAACTGACCGTGCACGCCTCAGGTGTTTTGAAACAGCGATGTTATTAGATAGCTTGTCTGCATGTCTGAATCCTCAGGCCGGTAACTGTGTAGGGGTGTGAGCTAGGATTTGTGGATGCAGTTGCACCAGAATTACAACACTCCAGTTCCTCTGCATGGCTCAGATTCAATGTTGTATTTCATTGTGCATTTGGAGGATGTGAGTTTATTGGAATAGTTCTACTGTATAAGTGAGGCCACTCACACACACCCTGTGACATTTACAGAGAGGAGTGCACACTATAAAGGTTTGGGTGGTTTATGGAGTAAAAGGCAGCAAACTTGTATGATCCATGTGTTGTAACTGATACGTCTGACAGGAGCCCCGTCAGGCATACATGTGACAGGGAATTCCATTATCTCCCACCAACCAACCTCCTCATCTAACACACATGTTTCCTATCATGGTCTGGACATCCAAGGCGTTGTCCGGCATTCCACAAAAACATCTATCATGTACCAAATACGTCCAAATGAAACAAAGATAAAGCACGCTGAGAAAACCTACTAGGATTTCAATGTTTGTGTGCAGAATATAATACGATAAAGTTAATGGCATTAAGTGGACAAAACTAAACCGAACACGGTGGGCAATTTAATCATTGTGCACAATGTCTTGTTGAGTTCCTTGAAAAGCTCCATAGCTCAGCCATGTCTTACAGAATTTAGGGAAATATATTAGCAAAAAAGAAATAAGAATCGTAATAATGTTTTCATCAGTGCATTATGATTCGAAAAATAAGAATTGTTGTGTTTTCATTAGCTTAGAATAAGTCCTTTAAAACTTTGTAGTGGGAGTCAACCATGCTGCACTGCCATGTTTCTTTGGTCGCCTAGACAGACAAAAACAAAACAAAACAAAAGCTCTCTAGTTTTTCGGTGACGTGAAGGCCTCCATAGGTTCTCCTACACCCTTGGAAAGGTAGATATGAGGATGGGATATTCAGTTGGTTGCCATCTGCAATTTCGCCACTAGATATCACTTTCTCCAACAGACTGGTCCTTTAAAAAATAAATAGATATCGAGACGCTACTCTGTAGAGCAAACTGCAAGCTCCACCGTTGTACTCACACTACACTTTGAGTGTGGGTCTTAGCCATAGTAAGTCAGTCTGTCCAACGCTTTGGTCCAAATTGAAACATCTCAAAAATGGATGTTTACCTTAACATTCTGTGCAAACATTCCTGGTCCTGAGAGGATGGGTGCGGTCGAAATGTCCTTCCCATCAACTATTCCTTGACCTCAGTGGAAAACATCATGAAGTCAAGGAAAGGTGTAAAGGAGGACTGATAGGATTTAGGAAAAGCAGACAGCGCTGCTCGGAGAATCTGACTAGACTTTCACTATATTAAGTCATCGCACAACGGTGGATGTCATTGACGTGTGTCTGCCGTCGTGAAACTACAAATTTTTCGAAAAAGGTCTACAAAAAACGCAGCGAATCCGTCCAGCTCTGTGTTTTACCACCGTGTTACATCAGATGTAAATGATTCACATGCAACAGTAACTTAAATGATGATGTGCGTCTCTTCTGGGGTCATATTCATACTCTTCTTCTTCTTCTTCCTCTACTTCTACTTCGGATTGAATCGTTTACGTTCGTGCATGGTGCGTCATGTTAAATATCGCTGCATTGAAGATTCTTCCTTTCTTATTGTATTCTGATCAAATACTTCCGGGTCACTTCAAGATTTAGGAACCTTCCTAAGCCAATTTGACAATTGGACCATACCCGATGAATCCCACGGGCCTTGATCACTGACTTTTCATCTGGAGACACCAGGTAGCAGGTCACTTCCTTTACTTTATCGGTTGGTACAAAGTTTTTTTCACACAATTCCCAGAGGATATATCCTAAGGACAATGGTGATCCTTTAGTCTTTAGAGATTATGCTAACGGACATTGCTCCTGATAAACATACGCATGGTAGCATTGTCTTTGTGAACATGTTGGCCTCTTGGCATTCAGTGAGGACATCCAGTGCAGCCACACACTGATGTCCTCCATCAGTGTTCTCACAGCAGTTTTTACCTGCTGTGAGAATACAGGAGGAGGAACAGGAGTTTGTGGAGGAGGAGATTATTATAATTGTAATATGGATACCTCTGTATACCTATCAACACGTTTTTTACACAAATAATTCAAAGAACTACTGCTACTACTCTCTAGCTTACAAGCATTGACATGGCCGTGTAGTGACGAATGTTGGGTGTTTCCCTTGATGATTAATGACAAAGTTAATTCCTATTGTTTAAAATTGGATTGTATTCTAAAAAAAGATAATATTAAACAAGCTTCATGAATCAATACAGTCACCAACAGGTTAGTTGCCAAAAACGCCTTCAAAACTGATTGTTTATTGTACTGGCTCCCTCCAACTCTTCACTCTTTACTTGTACATTGGTAGATATGCTTAACCTCTGAAATATTTTCATCTTACTAAATGTATATTTGGACATGCATTTTCTACATTTATACTAGAGCTGGGGGGCGCTGGGTCATCCCATATTTCCAGTTTTTGGCCACAATGTTAGATAATCACTATTGCAACCTACCAAAATGTGATTCAGAACAAGTAAGCAATAAAAAGTTATGACATATGAGCCAACGGCCACATTTATATTTGACACACACACACACACACGGGGGGGGGGGGGGATTTATAATCTCTCTCTCACACATACACACACAAATAGTGTGTTCTCATTCAGCAATGTTCACTCTTAAGCTCTTATTTATATCTCGAATATCATCGTGTGGAGTTTGCATGTTTTCTGCTCTGTTTTTTTTGTCTCAGTGTTTCACACACACACGAACACACACACACACACGCATGGAAATATTAGTGTCTTAGCAATTAGTCATTTACTATAGTTTTTTCTTTCGTATATAGCTATTATAAAGCTAGATGTTGAATGTAAACAATGACTCAATGAACAACCTTAGATCTACACATTGTCTGTAGTTAAATGGGAATAAAGTGTTGCTAAAGCCCTTTCTCAGTTCCCCCTGGACATCATGCCAGGTGCAGGGACATCTTCCACTGTACATCATGAGAGGAGGCGAGGGGAGTCTACCAAGCCATCCGTGGGGGCGGATCAGGACAAGATCAATGGGAGTGACAGGGAGTGCAAGAGGCAGCAGGAGATTCAAAGTAGGCCAATAAATAACATCCTAGTGAGACAGCAACTGCCTCCCGTTCATCCACCACCGCCCCGTTACACCCACGACCCCCCTGGCCCCCTTGGGGCCCCCTTGATTATTGGCGTCCGATGTGGGGGGGGGTATAAAAGCCCCGGCTGCACAATGCAGCTCTTATACGGGGCCCTCACTCACCTCTTGCCTCCATTTGTTGGACATTCATCTTTCAGCATGTGTGTGAGTTTGTTTAGGGGGTGGGGGCTTAGTGGATGAGGGGCCGGCAGGGACTGGTGGGGAAGGGGGACGGAGCGATGGAAGGGGGATGGAGGTCTATGAGTGTGCGTGTGGTGGAGTGGGGAAGTCTTCTATGTTTTTTACATTTTCTCTTTTCCATCATCCATCCCCCCCTTTAACACCCTTCTATATTCCGTCTTGCCCCCCCTTACCATCCCCAACCACTAAGCTCCACACTGTGGTTTCACTGAGAGAGTTGAGTGGTTTAAACATTTGCCACTTTTGCTCCATAGTAGCCAGTCAGAGGTACAAAAGCTTGTCATCTGTTCAGTCTGGCTGCAGCAGCAACAGTTCTGTCAGACACCTTGAAACCAAATTTGCTTCTGACATCACAAAGACACAAAATTTGATGGCTGTTTGATAAATCCAGGTCATTGTTCATAACAAAATCTAAAACCTCATCACAATAAAAAATAGCTGGCAGTCATGAGAGGTGAGGAGGAGATTAAAATCAAAGCTCCAACCAAGGATAGTGGATACATTTAATCACAGTGGATGACTGACTTTGGCATGCACCTGGGAAGGAGAGACTATACCTGCGGTTGGCTTTCTTCCACTGCTTCAGCATAGAGTATCTAAATATTTCACAATGCAGGCACAGGACATGCAGGACAGGCGGATGACAGGTCGGATTGAGGAGCGAGGGGCTCGCGTGAAGGCAGGTGGAGCGGGGCCACACCTCAGACAAGCTTATCGCCAAGACTCAGGGAGAAGACAGCGATCCCCTTTGTGGTTCGCAGCCACTCGCTTACATGACTGTCATACCACAAGATGTTTGCGTGGAAGATGAGAGCAGCTGAGCGTGGTGAGCTGACAGATTCGGCCAGGGAGTAAGAGAGCAGAAGGGGCAGGGAGGGAGGAGAGAGAAGCTGAGGGACGCAGGGAGGAAGAAAGAAAGAGAGCGAGGGAGAGAGAGAGAGAGAGAGAGAGAGAGAGAGAGATTCAGAGAAAACGAGTGGGTGGTGGGATCAGAGACTGGCAGACTCACACAGTAGATCTTGGTGGTACGTTTTCAAAGTCCCAAATTACACTTCCTATAACATTGTCGAGGGAAGTGGAGTGTCAGCTCCGGTGCTCTCTCACCCCATCTTGCATGCAGAGGAATTACCACTGCCACGTACAACACCCCCCCCCCCCCCCCCCCCCCCCCCCCAACCACCACGACCAACACCACCACTATTCTCCCCCTGCAATTCAGTGCAATCAGCCAGCAGACCTGTGACTCATCATTTAGAGTAAAAGGCCTGTTCTGTGTTGGCCTGAGGAGTCTCTACTTGTTGGAGGCTTAAGGAGCACAGGGGGACGACCAAACAGCACACAGGTCGTCTCATTACAGGGGGCGGGGGCATCATGGAAATCATCTCACCTCTAATCCCTATTAATATGGATCAGAAAGGCAGGGTTACAGGGTGAAACACCTTGCTTGAAGGACAATCAGCAGCAGAGTATGAAATTAGCTTTTGCTTGGTGGTCTTAAATCGTCTAAAGAGACATGTAACTGAGGCACGTCTCATAATCTGTATTGCCAGCGTGTGCTACAAAAGCCATTGTTTTACCAGCCTTGTGATTTGCGCTGAAGGGGGTCACAGCGGGTTGCCATGGCAACCTTTCACTATAGATGGCCTGTTTCTTTTCCAGCAGTGGTGATCATCAGCGTCATCGGAGGTGCATCATTAGCTGCGAGACCACCAGGGCCGTGCGATCAGCGCCTGGCCAGGACATCGGAGAGTGTGGAGGGAATGATGGACAGATGATTTGGCCTTTATCATGAGCTGGGTGTAGCAGAGCTGAGGCCTGACGAGACAAACCTTCATTGGCTCTTTCATACCTGGGTACCCACCACCACAACCCCGGCGGGATGTGCTCAGGAGTGCTCCATTCACGGCTCTGTGCAAATAGATGAACCCCCCCCCCCCCCACCATCTTTGGCTACCACATTTGAGACTGTTCAGAGGCTGTAAAGACCCTCACCAGATAAACACTCACATGGTGGGAAGGCGGGCGTGTGCGTGTGTGAGAAAGGTGCAGTTACCTTCAGCTGCAAATCTTCCTGTAAACTGATATTCAAATAATATGAGAGCTGATAAGTGTTTACATTCCTCTTTCCTCTGCCACACTCTCCATCAAATGCACACATTCACCGTGAGTGGGTGGGTGTGAAACCACTGATGAGATGTATGAACTGAAGTGGTTGCGTTTCACCTCCCCCCAACCAGATCATGACAGGTCATATGCTCCAGTTTTAGTAAACGTACCATTATAGCTCTTCGTGCTGCTGACGTTCACAACACACACAAAAATATCCCCCATCCATAACTCCTGCTTCATGTGCACATCATTTCTAAGTTTAACTAAGGGAAGTTAAACACAGGGATGGAGCAATGTCCCAGTCATAGGAACCAGCTTTGCCCATCTGTTCAATCACTTGGACTTTTCCCTTCCAACTCAGCTCCGTCCTCTCACTCGTTTAGTGGTGAATGTGGAACGGCCACTGAATGCCAGAGGAGAGAGATGCAGGGTGTACACCGTGGAGCAGATGGGAAATTTCAATGAGCTGGAAAATCCTTGGTAGTGGTGGGCCTTCTCCTGAGAGGGTACAACAGTGCCCCCACCAGGACAAACACATACATGCATCCCTTTCTTTTGTCAAGAGAGCAACACTTCTTTTAATTGAGGCCATTTTCCTGATTCAGAAAGTGAATTTGCAAAGTGTATGGACTAAAAGACAAATGTTTTTGTGTTGGGTGGCTGAGTTAATCCTCAGCTCCTCTGTCCTTGTGTCTGATTTAGTCAGCTGGCATATCTGCCACTGTCAGCAGCCAGCCAGGCCAAGCAGACAGTGCTGATGCTTTCTAGTCTGCAGTGTCTCCCCCTCACACTGTCTCAAGGCAAGATGCCTAAGATGCAAAATCACCTGCCTGTCAAACAGAACATTCCTCTGCAGCTCTACAGCAGCAATTGACTCCAATTTCTGTTCTGTCAGGTGTCTTTGTCTAACTGAAACCTACTGGTCCAGGTGCCACCTCCGTCCACGACAGGAAAAAGTAATGGCCCAAATTCAGAACCGCTGATCAAAATACTGCTGTGCTAAGTGGCAAAAAACTGATTTGTGTGCACTATTGAAAACCGGGAATGTGTTTTATAAAAAGAATTCACAAGATGTCCGAGTAATTACAACAGATTTAATGCAAAAAAAGGAAAAAATGATGAATTTGTGTATAAAAACAAAACACTTTATTACAATTAGGCTGAAAAAACCCAATGAAAACACAACTACTTTACAAGTACAAATGTTTTTGTTGATATTTACAGTTTTTTTTCCTTTCACATCAATAAAAAAAGACAATTTATGAGAAAACACAAAATACTAAAGTACATGTTTACAGTGTATTTGCTGCAATAAAAAACAAATGACTAAAGGAACGTGCATTTATCTCCATTCAGGATCTATAAACAACAAGGGAATTAGACATAAAAGGGACTATTTATGAATACATTTATTCTAATGGACAGCTCGCATTCCCCAATGCATAATTACTCATCAGCCTCATATCTGTTGAGTAACCACTTAGAAGGCAAGATGAATTGGGTCGTAGATGTGGGGGACATTTTTAAGTTGTAGCAATATCAAGAAACATTCCACATTTCATGGATCAAATGAAGACAAAATTAACTCAGTTGATTCAGTAATGCAAAATTATAAATCTCCACAGAATTGCGGGCAGAAGTGCAGTGATGGATCTGCCAAAACTGTTAAGGTACGAGTACCGAAATGGTGAATTTGTTATGTTATCTTGAGATATGCTCAAGTTAAGATATAAGGTCTGGTGTCCCAGCTGCTGTGAGATCCATAAGAGCGCTTCAGCACGACTGTACCGTTACATGTGTGCTGCAAACAAACACTTGATCAATCCAGTTTCATTAGTGCGGCTCTTCTAGCTCCCCCCGCTGGGCTTGGCAGGAGTTTTGGCCCTGATTCCGCCCTGGCGAGCTTGACCCTTGGTGGTCTGTTGGGGCTGAGTGGGCTGCAGCACTGGGGACTCCGTGGCGGAGGGTGCTGCTGGCTGCTGGGCAGGGCTGTGTGGAGGAGGCGTCTGGATCTGGGGTGAGGCGGCTGCAGTCACCACCTGCTGCTGGATGATCTTCTGCTGGACCACCTGGGCTGTCGCAGTACCAGCGGGAATCATTTGCACCTGAGCAGAGGCGGAAGTGGCTGCCTGGGTCAGAGTCACAGTCTGAGGCTGGATCTGAACAGACAACAGCAACAATAAAAAAACATTTAGATCCTGTTTCAGAGGTTCAGGATGAAGCACCAGCCTGGGACCCAGACGAATTATGGGAGCTCATTTCATTTGCTCTGCTAGACAACGGTCTGGATCCCCTCCATTGGGAAGTGATTTCCACCAGTAGAAATCTTGCTGGTCCAATCACAACTTATTATCTGATAATGGCAGGGGTTTATACCATGACGCGCAGATAAGCGACTTTTGTAAACAACTAAGATAGCTGCCCCTGATGAAGGAGCATTTGACTAAAAGTACCTGATATATTTTCACATTTCTCCCCCCAAAACAGCAACACTTGTTCACAGACATTGTGTGATCATCATCACAAGCATGTCCTCTCCGCTGTTGACATTTTCGGGTCGCTCAACAGACGTCACGAGTCGTTGCTCTGTGGCTGTAGGTCAGTCCAATTGCGTACGGGGGCATTTTGGTCTTAGTCTGTTGGTAACACCTCTTGGAAATCGAAAATAGAGAGGTCCCAGACTAATACTCATTTAAGTATTAGTCTGACTACGCCAGGCTAGCGAGACACTCCACTGCATTTAGAAGCTTTTACAAAGAACAAGAAAAGCTCTTTATGAACCATAACAAACAAAAAAACTTTCATAATCCTATAGCCCATTTTCCAGATAGTTCCATGACCACAACCCCATAGTGATGTTTAAGGAGGATATAGACTGTCTGAGGATGTGAGGTGAAAGGTCTATGAAACAGACAGAGGTAACCAGGCTTTCAAGTGATCAGCCATACAGAAGTTACATACAGGAGCAATGCTCAGCCTAAAACCCTACCTGCTGAGAAGACACGATTTGTTGAATATTGGCCACGGTGGGTTGCTGCTGCACTATCTGTGGGAGCTTAGCAACCTGATAAGAGAAGTAAACAAGGAAACCTCACATCAATACACAAATCCATTGTTTATCTGCAAATATTTACTTTGCCATAATGACTGCCACTGCCACAGGGTGTACCTGGATTTGTTGGGCTCCAGCTGTTTTCTGAGTCTGGGCGATGGAAGTGGTGAAGAACTGGGTCTTGATCCCTGGTTGGAGTTGGGTAGTGGCAGCGTAGGTCACCTTCTGTTGCGGCTGCTGGGCCGCCTGCACTGTCACCTGCTGGGTGCCAATCTGAGGGAAATAACAAAACTGAAGGTCAGGCAGTAACTCCATTCACTTTACTTTTTAATATTTCAAGAACTAATACATTAGCAGGAAACAAATTTATCAATGGACATATATTAAAATCTGCATATGATGTATTTGTTGCTTCTGTTGAGGATAGAAACTGGCAAAAAAAGAAAAGAAATTCCAGTGTGTTGGTGTGGCACGTGTACCTTCTGCTGTACAGTGTTCTGTCCTTGCTGTGGCTGCCCCACCTTCTGCTGGGCTGCGGCTGCTGCCTGAACCGCTGCCTGTTGCTGCTTCTTCATCTGAAGCAGTTGCTGGACTTGCATCTGGGGGAAGGATGGCGTCAGCACAGGCCCACCTGACGGAGAGGAGGAGGAACATGACACATAAAAACTCTGGGACATTTCAGAAGATTGTCACAATTGCATATTTTTCACAGTTACAGGATGTCACAAAAAGTTTTAACGACAGAATTAAAATGACAGAAAATGATGCTTAACATGATAAAAAACAAAACAAAAAAAAACACTTCATAAAAGCCCACATGGAAATGCAGAGCAACAGACAAGTCAAAGTGATCAAAATCATTCCAACACACCGGTCTTCTGGGCCTGGCCTATAGCCACACTGATGCCTGCTACAGTGACTGGAAGTGTAGTGACACCGGCAGATGAAACCACAGCTGGCACAGAGACCACAGGAGGCTTGGTGAGGGTCACTTGGGCCGTCTGTCCCGCCTGGGCCTGAATCTGACCCTGAGTGGGCACTCGAGTCTGTAAAGGGGAAGTGAGCAGAGTAAAGAAGAGAACAACATCTTTATTTCAGTGTCAGTGAGACTCAAAGGTGAAGAAAGCATTAACAGCTCTGCTTTAGTCGGTCACTTAACTCCCGCTGACGCTGTTAAAATCTTAGACTTTCATTTCTGGATGTCTGAAAGCAGAACTTCAAACTCTTCTTGACATTGGGCAGGAAGTGAAGCCTTATATTGTATAATTGGGGCGTTAATTATGCTAATGGCTCGCACAAATGCACACAGGTGGCATTCATCATGTTAAAGCATGTCAATTACACACTTTACTGAAGATGGAAGTGTTTGATGATTCATGTGGTCTGTTCGTACGAACTTGCGGTGCAAACAAATGTAAGAGAAATTTAGGATAAGAATACTTGTGTGAGGCTCATTGTCTTGTTAACACGCCACTTTTCATTTCCTCTGATAAAGTACAGCAACAATAACATAAAATTATTTCCTAAACCAATCAATCTATTTTGATTCATAATATTACGAGGATGTTCTATGCCATTAGACTTTCTCTGTATTTGTATCAGATACAATTCTTCTTTACACAATCTTACCAGTCTGGCCACTTGCAGGTTGGCCACAGTGGTGCCAGTCAGCACCGCTCCTGGTCTGGTTGCTGCCACAGCTGCGAGCTGGGGATTGGCTTGGGCAGCCTGAGCAGGCTGCACCTGGGCTGCCTGCTGGGCCCCTGCAGCCTGTTGGCCCTGGGCTGCTGCTGCTGCAACTGCTGCAGCGACCTGCTGCTGTTGCTGCTGCAGCTGCAGCTTATGCTTGTGCATCTTCAGCAACTCCTGGAGAAACACAGATTGCCAGTGAAAGATGAGTTTGGTTAACACATGCTGTTATTAGAACTCTTACACAGTTTCAGCATGTTGTTTACAGGGTAAATCTCAGAAACGTCGCAGTTACAGCTGCTCACATGGAAGCTTTATCCAACAGAGTATGCAGTAATTGTGTAAAGATGCTGCTGCTGGTGTACCTGGGGTTTGCCCACAGCTTTGATCTGCGGGGAAGATGCCTGCTGCTGTTGATGCTGCTGCAGCTGTTGCTGTCGGAGCATCTGTAGGTGGGCTGGGATGAGAGGCTTTCCTTGTGACAGTTGCATACCTGTGGCTGGATGGAGGGCAGTAGATAAGTCAGATCTGTGTGGGATCTGATGTCTGATCAGAAAAAAAGCCTTAAGTTCAATTACCTTGCGTGACCTGAGTGACCAGTGGGCGAGTCTGTGACTGCCCCGGGCTCAGTGTGGTAGAAACAACTGCAGATGCTGTTACTGGGGTAACCGCTCGAACACCCTGGCCTGTCGCTATGGTGACCACTTCAGTGGGAGCAGTAGCAGCCGTAACGGCTCTCTGTTGTGTGTGGACCACCTGGGCTCCAGCTGCACCAGCCGGCTGGAACATCAACAATGACAGACACACAATGAGCAAACCACTATGACACTTGTGATGATCATTGGGTCTTAGAGGGTGTATTGGGTGTGCATTATGCTTCATGTGCCATTTCAAAAGGCTATTTGCATCATGATTCCCTACAGTTGGTCGGTGGCTGAGTTCAGTCAGAGCAGTGGTAATTAATGAACAGGACTCACAGACAGGGTGCCTGGTATGACTGGAGATGCCAGGCGTTTGTTGGCCTGGAAGGGACTTGGAGGAACTCCAGCTACTGTGTTCACAATCACATTCCCCCCTACAGTGGCTGGAAGAAAGAAATATAAATAAGTTAACCAATGGAACTCCCAAAAGCTCACAGTTGTAATGACAACTGCATGAGTGTTGACGTACCAGCCTGGATGGTTGTTCCCACAATGGAGTTTTTTATGGCTCCAGCCTGAAAAACATGAAATGGATGCTTATGAGCCTTCACGGGGTAAAGTGGCATCTTTTGAATCGCACTACATGTTGAAGATTATTGGTGGAGGATGTTTTTGATTCTCACCAGAACGGCTGCATTAGGCACAGCAGCTCCGGCCACTGTGGCTGCCTGGGGGACCTGAGCCTGAGCCTGGCCAGCAGCAGCAGTAGTCTGGGCCTGGCCGGCGGCAGCCGGGGCCTGGGGAGCTCCAGCCTGCTGCTGGGCCAACTGCTGAGCTTTCTGCTGCTCTGCAAGGGCCTACAAACAGACACAAACACACACAATGCACAAAATCAACATAAATACAAGCATGTCAGTAAAAAAACATTTCTCTATCTGACAGTGATGAAACACAGCTCCTCATTTATGACCCTTAGGAAGAAAGGGGTAAATTTGATGTGTTTATCTAGTTTTTAATCTTATTTTTTCTTCCTCAAATATGAATGGAATTTTTGTGGAGATCCTTTTCTTTGATTGTGGACAGTGCATGTCAGCACACATGTTGGGGCATTCCAGCATATCTGTACATGAATGGAACAGTCCCCGTGAGAGGGAGGCAACTATGTCTACTCAAGTGTAACACAAGCATGCAGGTTGTCCCTCCAAGTGAAGTGTCAGATTAGCTGTGTAAACAGTAAAATAAAAAGCTATGTTTGTTGAAGTAAGACCTGCATGGCACAGCATATGGTTAAACACATCTGTAAGCATATGTTGGCACATGGCTGACAGTCACCTTTTTCTCCTTGGCAATTCTTTCAGCACGTTGAGATGCAACCTGAATGGGTGGTAGGGGCTTGTCGTAGCTGATCCCACTGAAGAAAAGAAAGGCATGTTAAATCTTTTTGTTTGTTTCTAGATTAAAATAAAGTTTAAATGAATAGCACAAAAATGGCGAAATCAAACAAACCTTTCTGCCAAGACTGATGCATGTTTGGGATTCTTCTGGAATGGATTCATTCCAAGCCTGGAAATAATGTAAATTACATGAATGCATCTCAATGTAAATCACTATAAGAAAGAAAACAACAGCTTGAAATGTAGAGGATTTTCTTGGTTTCCATTAATCAGGCTTCGTTATCTAATGAATGAACATTGATCATATTAAACTCAATAATTTAACAGTTGTTTAAGTAAGATGTCATGAGAAGCATTTTTCAGTTTTGTAAATCTAATGGTTTAATGTTTTAATGTTAATGGCTCCTTGATGAGTCTAACATAATCAGTATAAACAAACAATGAGCAGCGCTTACAGTGGTTTTATAGGGGGGCTCCTCTTGCTTGCGATGATCTTCATGAGTTCAAACCGGCTGTTGTAGAGCTGAATGTGAGTAGCATTGTCATCTTGTGTGTAGATCTGACAGGTCCTTAGAGGACGACTGTTCTTGGACTGAGTGTATACAAACACACACAATGAAGAGAAACACAACAAAAGTGAGTTCAGAAATTCAAAGCATAAGAAAAAAATGATCACATACACAGAGCAGGTTGGGGTACCTTGTATATGCTCTTTGTTTTCTTCTTGGGGTTCGCCTCATACACCAACTGAAAAAAGTTTAGAGGATCGGTTCAAACAAACAAGTACAAGGTGAGTAATCCAGTTTACAGCAAAAGTAGGATGTCCTTTACCTTGCCCTCCTCTCTGGGAATGATGACATTCTCGTAGCGGTTGCGACACTGTTTGGGCGAGCGGTAGATGCGGCTGCAAGAGTTCACCACGTCGCTCACCAGATCCCAGTTAGGAGTGTGGGCAGGAGACACGATTGTCAGGTTCAGCGGCAACTCCAGTAGCTGCTTCACAGCCTGTGAGAAGCACAAGTGTGATACTTGGATGCTGAGTATACCATACTAAGAGACATTAAGTTCAATAGATTTAATCATCACCATCAATACATTGTTGAACAGCACTGTACAGTACCTGAAGTAGAGCCCAGTCCTCACTGATGAGCCACTCGGGGTTGTCCTGGCCGGCCTCCATGGCAGGTTTAACAAGCGAGGGTAACGGCTTGGCAAAGGGGGCCTGCTGCTTGAGGGAAAAGTTCTTTTTCTGGTCCTTGCCCTCGCGGCGAACTTTCAGCATGCTGGCCTTTTCGAAGAGGGAGCGTGGAGGAATGACCGTCTCCCCGTGGCCCTTCTTTTTCTTTCTCGCTGCTGCTGGACAAACACACTTGAGTAAGAACAGAGATACCAAACAACCAGCATGTATCTATTCTTTCAAAGTCTTTCTCTTAAAAATATGGCGACTTCAAGACGTATAACAACAATTCCCACTGTTAAACATGTTCATGTACTGGAGGTTTAACACTGGCATTCACAATAACACTGCTCTCTTCTTTTAAAGCATTGGGTGCGATTACAAATGCCACATCAGCCCCCACCAAATATAAAATAGTCTTAATACAGTACATGTATCTCAATATGTAATCAAAGCCAGTTAAGGACCAACATTTTGTACAACAGAGTTATTATTATTAATGAGAAATCTTTCACCTGAGGGATCCATCTTGAGCCTCTTGTTCTCCTTGCGGATGTAGATAGGAGGCAGCTTAGACTCGGGCATGGGTGTGGTGTCATACATCAGCATCATTACAGAGTCGATGTAAATGTCATTGTCATCCTGTGGTGGTGTGGGCGGAGTCCAAAGCTGCGTTGGAAAAGTCAGAACAAAGTCAGAAGACAGAGCAGGATATCATGATGTGCCTCAACACAAACTTATTTGGAAGAGAGTAAGGAAGGTGCAAATTCTATCCCAGTTATTTCCTTGTAACATCCCATTGGTGTCTTACCGGCATTATTTCTGTGTGGCCATCCTCTGCATCAAACACATACTCCTGTTGAAACGCACAGAAAAGGTTCATGTCAGTCCACACATCTCTTTTTGGTTGCTTGGCAGTTGGCACAGATCACACTGGCCACCCACCATGTTGTAGGCATCCTCTCTGGTGTAGGTGAAGAGATCTTCATCTCCCTCCATCATCTGCCGCTCCTCCTCCTTCAGCCTCTGCAGCTGCTGCAGCTCCCAGCCTCTCTTAGAGTTCTCCAACCGCTCCTGAGGAAAAATAAACACAAACCATGAATCAATCAGTCCAATTCATTCAAATTAGATTACAGTTAGTTGATTACAGTTTTAGTGTAAGTTACCTTGAGAGCAGTTTCATCATCACTGATGTGGAGGTACTCGAGGTAATGCAGGGCGTACCTTTCAATTGGTGTGAGCTGTTTGAGATTAAGTAAATGTAAAGACCAAAAAACGAACAGCATTTCATTTTATGTTAATTTATTCCATGTATTTGTTTTGTTCCGTTTCCTCTGGTTTCCAAACAGTATGAAGAAAAAGAAATGCTACCTGTTCCATGACTGCATTTAGCTCCTCAATCTGAGCAGGCTCTTCTTTAGCTTGGCCCTCTGACTCCAGGATGTCATGTGATGACTCTTTGCCTGCTAACTCCTCCGCTTCCTGCTGCTGCTCTTCCTCCTTTGGCAGGGCGTCCAGGTTTATGCTATGGAGAGCCTGGATGTAGGGTCTGGCCACTCTGGGAGAAATGGCTTCAGACGCCGATGGCTCTTGGTGAAGGACGACAAACTCCTCCACCTTCTCTCCTGACCCTGCCTCCACCTCAAACAGATCCTGGATTGTCCGCTAGAAATGCACAATATCAGGCCAGTTACTTTATTTCCCAGGTTGAACAAGACTATGGCAATGGGTGTTCATTAACAAGTGGAGGAAATGGCAACTTAACGGATTGGAGGTTTGTAGTTTCTATGAGTGCAGGACATCAAGACAGCGACTGAATCTTACTTGTGTGAGGAACGCCAAGGTGTAGTCAGTACCCTGCGCAGCCACCTCTCTGATCAGGTCCTTGGTGCCATTTTTCAGCAACTTCTCTTCGATGGAGTTCCCACTTTCCAACCTGGGAAACACACACAAAAGTAAACATAGCACCAAAGTTGATCATGATCTATGTTTAATTATGTTTTACCAGTTACCAGGTAGTTAAAGACAACAACATTTGAAAGTAGTTTATTAGTATTCATAAAATACAAAATCAGATTTCCCTCTATTAATAATATCACCTGTATATATGTATATCCTTGGAACGTCCTATCTTGTCACACCACTCCTGGGTGCGGGCATCCATGCTTGGATTGAGGTCTGTGTCGTAGAAGATGATGGTATCTGCGTCAAACACGGTCCCAACAGCAGAGCAGCAGCGGTTGGTCAGGATGCTGCAGAAAACCTGCCTGTTCCTGTTGAACTTCTTCAGATTCTCCTGCAGGGACACAATACCAAGCACATGAACAGACTAGGACAAAGGCCAAGAAACAGATTTCTCTGTATTTTCTTTACTTATCTCAGTAGTTTGAAGCAAACTATGGTGTTTACCCCTTTGTTTACCCTCTACAGTATCAGTACACTATCTTCATACTCCTTTATATTTAACAGTTAGATTTCCCACAAGCTCATTAAAGATTAGCTCTCCATTATCCATTTTGATGTGACTAACAAATGAGAGGGATTACATAATGGACAACAGTTGAGATAAAAACAAGGGCTGTAGCATGTAAAATTTCAATTTGAAAGTTCAGGCACAGTAGGGACACTGCAGCAGCAAATGGAAAAAGCTTTAACCCATTAGCCTAAAATGACTCATGTCTCTCTTGATGTCTGACAGGAACAGAGTCCAGCAGGGAGGAAAGAGAACAGGATAGTTTGTCCCTTAGTTGAGCCAGAACTCTGCACTGACACTGGGAGGTCCATATGTTAGACAGGGAGACACAAAGGTAAAGATGCATGTGTAGGTATCTGGGTAAAGAGTATGCAAAGTCAATGTAACTGTGGTAATTTAGGTATTTTGTTTTTGTTTCGATGTTTAATGCTGATCGATGACCGAACATAACGCAATGTAACTAGTTTTGTGCTCTTTGACATTAATTTTTGCTATAATTATATGCATCATTTCCAGCGTCACAACAGCCCATTGATGTTGATAACACTAACTTAATCTAAGAAAATAGGCTGTTTTAAGTGTAGCTTGCCATGCCGATTTAAAAGGAGGTGGTTTTTACCTGTCGTTCGTCAGGAGAGAAGCTTTCATCAAGCCGTACATAAGTGAGCTGCCTGTAATCGAGGAAGGCCTCCAGGATGTCTAGCATCTTCACCATCTGAGTAAAGATGAGGACGCGGCGGTTCTCTGACCTAAGCTTCTGCAGAAGAACAGCAAGAGCTTCCAGTTTACCTTTGGAAAAGAGAAATAACAAAAGTTGTTAATCTTGGCATGGTCAGATTTTTGTTTCAGAAAGGTTTACCTCAGCTGCAGAGATTTATTTTTGTTGTACAGTATCAGTATCTGTTTCCTACAATAGGAGCAGGAATACAATTTTGTAGCGTGAGCCTTTTGCTCTAACACCAGCAGTCTTTACAATGTTTGATGACTGAGTATACTGAGTATACCAAGTATACAGCAAAAATAAAATCGCATTTACTGAGCCCAGAAGATGGTTGTGTATGATAGACCAATTTTTTCTGTCTAATGAAATATATAATAAGAAAAATGTAGAATGAGTAAATCGGGCAAGAAGGATGCAATACATAATTGTTATCAGTTAATTCTGTTGTAGTTATTCATAGACGTTTTTAATTAATTTATTTTGAGGGGAAAAATGCATCGCTAACCCGAGTCCATCTGCATTATCTGCATATCAGGAAAATGGAAGAGACGCCTGGACGCTAAGTGGTGGATGTCAGCACTGTGGGGGGCAGAGGCCTCTTGTAGCCGATAGCGAAGAGACTTCTGCTCAAGGCTGTATGGGACCAGGGGATTGGCTGCATACAGGTGAGGAGTTTGTGCTACAGCTGGAGGCACCACACACACAAGCCTAAGACATGACAACAGAATATATGTTCATTAGAAAGTGAGTAATTGGATTAAGAAGTAAAACATAAGGAATTGCATTATGATAAAAAAAAATATATTGGGAGAGATGGTGTTCATTTTGAATATTGCACAAAGTGTTTATATTACCTGACCAAATACTTCTAACAATATGGCTAATAACTAACACAGTATAACCCCAATGCATAGATGTGGAAGATTTTTTAGTAGGTTTTCAAACAACATTGAGTATAGAGGGGGCTTTAACACTGAGCTGAAGTACCTCTTGATAAGGCTGTTGGCAGCCTCCAGGCGGTCCTCCACCGAGAGCAGAGAGGATTGCAGTGTAGAGGTGGAAGCCATGCAGGTTCTCTGAGCCCTGAGGCAGCTCTCTCTGCCCACCCACATCCAGCCTCCCGCCGTCAGGACAGAGTGACCAGGCTCCGAACTCAAAGTGCACGCCTGCAGCAGGTCTGACCCATACAATACTCTGCGACTGCAGCGTCGCTCGTTCGCCTCGAACAGGCGACTCAAACGCTCTTTAAGCTGATGTGTCTTTTCTTCTGAGGACTCCTGAACAATACAGAGAGATGGTACACACAGCTACATTTATTCATTCTTGTTCAAAAAATTCAGTCTGCGTTCTTCAGATGAAAAAGTAAAACAGGGCACTATAAAAATGATTTCGCTTGAAAGTGTGTGCTTACTTGAGAAGCAGCATGAGCTGCAATCGTGAGCTTGGTGGGGGCTGATGTGGCATTTGTAGTCGCACTCAATGCTTTAAAAGAAGAGAGCAGTGTTATTGTGAATGCCAGTGTTAAACCTCCAGTACATGAAAATGTTTAACAGTGTAGGTAATGTATCATTTTATGTCCCTCAAAAATGTCTTAACTTTCATCTTATATTAATGAATTGGCATTGGAAGAATAAGTCACATTTGTGTTAGAGACAGTTAATCAGAGAAAATAATAAAATATTTGTACTGTGAATGGTTCACCTTGTTGGGCTGTTGTTAGGGCAGGATGAGGTGTTCCAGGTGAAGATGAGGCATTGGAGACAGGTGCAGCTTGTGGTATTGTTTGCATTACCATGGGTCCCTGGGGCCTGATGATCTGCTGCCCTGGAGCTGACACAATCTGCAGGATGTTTCCTAATTATATGACATAAACATTGAGCAACCATTATAGGAGTTGCCCTCATGGAATGTAACACTAGTAAGAATGGTATTGAAGAATGGCAAGACCAAGATGGACATAAAAAAAGAAGCAAATCCAAAAATGCAGAATAAAACCAACCATTTCACGCTATCAAGATTAGTAGTTACAGTACATCCATATCAAGAAATTGCAACACAAAAAACAGAAACTAAGTTTAAGATAAAATCTAGACAAGACATATTTAATTCCTAAGGACTCCTTTGTTATTTACATTCATTAAGGAGATAATAAAAAGATAGGACAAACGAGGGGACAGGTTGAATAAGTTTCCAGAATTTCATATATAATTCGGTATATATTTCTTAAAATGATTCTACCAATATGAAAAGCAGGTGAATAAAATGGAAATGTCAAAAGGAAACAATGGAGAGAACTATGTTGAGGTAAAAAAATGTGACAATGGGATGTACATTACCGAGTGTACCTTGCAGCTGCAAAGGCTGTCCAGTGGTGAGCTGGCGGAGCTGGCTGGGAGACAAAGTGAACTTGTTACCCTGAAACTGCAGTGTGACGGGAGTCTCTGGCTGGGAAATACGATTCTGACTTCCTGCTATGTTGGCCAGCTGGGCAATCTTCACCACATCTCCACCTTTAATTAAAGAGGAAGAACAGACACTTCATCAAAGACAGCATTAAAAAGTCAAGTGAAAGGACTCACATTTCAACAGTTATAAAACAATATACTTTGCATCAGTTAGTTAAAGGGTGAAAAAAAGACAAAACATGCAGAACCAGGGTGGATTAATCAGTGGAATGAGCACAGCCGCCCTCCACAACAGAACCAGAGCAGCTCCTACATTTATAAACCCTGAAGGGAAAAGAAAATGGATGTGGGGGAAGTCCTCAGGTGTGAGAGAGAGCCTGAAACATACACAAAGCACTGCACCTGACTGCCTTTTCAAGCCAAGGCACTGGTCACAGAGGAGAATATGTTGGGATTGGTTTAGGGAAAAATTATATTCTGTCAATAAAGTATATAAAAGTATGATTAATTTCATGAAATTTAATTTTTTAAATTTTTTAAAACCCTGTACCCCTTGTAGCCATACTGATCAGGCTTAAATTAGAAAATATATGTAAATGAACATGTATACATGAATTGAATTTTACTTGAATTTTTTAATATTTCAAATATTGCCATTTGATGCATTTTTCAATTTTTTCAAAATAGTTTGCGAATGGCACAATCAACCTTGGATTCCTCAGTCCATATGTTTCCGTCCATCCTTTATGTATCTTAAACTAAAGCAAATCTCAGGTCAAACAGAAAAGTCATTATAGTAAAAAAAATACATAGACAGAGCTACCAGACAAATGTGTCATATAATACAGGTGCCAACTATGCGGGATGTTCAAAACACCTCAAACTGGCAGTGAACCTCTGAAAATCATTTGACAATTTTTGCGCACATATTAGTTAGAGTGATGACAACAACAACCAGTGAAGGGTAAATACCAATAAACAGGTTTTTAGGCATCAGTCTAAAAGATTCACTTATGCTTTGGAAACACTCGATTTTGATTGTTACACAAGTAAAAGTAAAAAAACTAAAACTAAAAGAAATGTTATTACTGTTGCTGTTAGTTATTAACTGAAGTTATTAACTCAATGAATGTACCAATTGTTAGTTAGTGGGCACATGATATTAGTTTACATGAACTAAGTTTATATACCACTGATTTATGCACACAAATTATATTTAAAAGATGTTTACTTCAAGATTCAAAGCATTACAGCAAGTTGGAATAGCTGAAATATGTTTTCTCTTTTTATATTTAAAAAGTGTGTTGCTACTGAAAAGGTTTCTCTGTTCACATTTGAGGCAGAAAGGGTTGTGGGACCATTTCCACATGCTTTACATTGATGCTTAACATCAGTGAAATCATAACACTAGCAAAGAAAAAAAATGAAAGAACCAAAGCTTCGGGGTTTTGTCCTGCAGCTGGGCTGATGCAAGAGACAAAGAATATTAGTAAACTGGGGGGAAATGATTAAAAGAAGGGGAGGGGCATAATAATTATGTTAAATAGTGTAGTGATGTGCAGTGTACCATAAGTGGGCCGTTCATAGTGTACATGCAGGTTTTGAGAAAGAAACTGGGGAGTGCTGAGGCTGTGGAGATGCTGCTGATATACGTAGCTACAGATAAAAAAAATATTTTTTTTACCATGAGTTGTATAGCTACTGAAACATGGCATCTCTGCCACGACCAAAATCGCTGCATTATAGTGCAGTAGCCCATTGCACATTTGGGCCCATGTACAAAACCATTTCTAGTGAGAAATAAACCTGAACACATATCAGCAGTGCCCCAAGTAAATGCCTCAATGTAGAGAACCTATACTGTTGTGCCAGAGGTGGAGGGGGAATGCTGAGAGGGAGGGGAGGGGAGGCCACTTACTAGGCAACCGTGCCTGGGCCTGGGATGTAAGAACCAGCCTCTGGGACAGTAAGCTGGGCTGGATGGCATGGCTGGGGGCTAAAGCTGGCCTGGGGACCTGTGATAATCCAGGCTGCCTGATGGGAGCCATAGATCCCATGACTGGGCCAGCTAAGCTCTGGCCCAAAGCCACAGGGGCAGCCCCCAACACATGCTGCCCAATGCCACTGTTCCCAGTGGAGGCGGCAATGTTGCTGCTGCTGTTGCTGACAGGGGGGGAAGTCTGGGCTCTCTGAGAAGCCGTTCCAGCCGCTGTGAAGTACAAGGCAATGGGGTATGGGACCACATGTTAGGTCTAACCGATATGTAGTCAAATCATTAGTATTATCAAACAGTTTCCTCTGTATATTCACTCAGCAGTGGTGGGACAACACAGCAAGCAGGGTCTGGGGTGTTACTGATCAATCACTGCAATTTCATTAATGAAAAAATGAAAAAATTGGTGTGACAATGATTGTGTATCTCTAGAACATTAGTACCATCCGAGTGGGTTTATTTAGTGCTGGTCAAACTTCACCCAAACTGCTGTAAGTGCCTTTTGCCTGCAGTTCTTCCTCTGAAATGTTCTTTGACTGGTAGAGGATCAGGGCTAGTTGTCCCAAAATGACATAATAGTTACTCAAGATAAACGTTTAGAGTATTGGAAGCTGTAGCTGCCTTGCAATAGTTTTAGACTTGCCCTAATGGCTGTGCTGCCATGAGGGGACACAGCGACTCCCACCCACCACTGCTGCCTGAGGTATAAATGTAAACATATGAAACCTTTGGTGACACATCAAACTTGCCAGTAAAGGTGAACAAATCCTTTACTGAAATGTGCTGCAAATACAATATATAACTGAATGGGAACAACATCAATAATGTTTTAACCATGACACAACAGGTACATTTATTTCCAAAAAATTATCAAAATCATGCAGCATAACATTGTATAATGCACGAAACACACTGGTAGAAGAATGTGAGGTAAAGGCCAACAAAAGGGGTCGTTTAAAGTTGGACGTTAGATGTCACCATCTGGAATCCTTTAGTCACTGTAAAACCAAATATTCCTGTTCTTTAACGAGTGCCTGCCCCTGAAGTGGTCTTACCATGAGAAGTGGCATTAGTAGTTGCAGGAGTGACCGGGGACTTGCCTCTGCTCTGGGCTGATTGGCTAGTGGTGGAGACAGAGGTGATAGTAGTAGCTGTGGAACTCTGGCCTGATGCTGTTGTGATGGCAGCCAGACGACCTTCTGGGTTTGTCCCATACTGCACTGGCTGGAACAATCTAATCAGAAAAAAAAATTAAATGATCGCTTTGCGTCAGTGTTGTATCAATATTACAATAGCACGTTCACATTTTAAAACAATTTGAAAACGTCTGAGGATCTCCACATCGTTTGGTCATGTTACATGGTATTGGAGATTTTATTGCAGACCTCATGGGTTTTATCGGGCATTGTTTGGGTCGTGGTGGACGATCTGGACTGGTGTAGATCTCCTGGATGAGCTGCTGAGTGACCTTCAGTTTGGGTACAACCTCTTCTGTCTGATGCCGAGTCAAGGTGTTCTCATTATTGATCAGATCAAATATGGACATGTTCAAAATCTAGGAGGATAATGAGATAAAAGAAGCAGGAATGTATCAATGCCAAATGATTAATCACATTTTAAGGAAAATTAATACAACATTTTTTTCAATTTAAAAAAAGGGAAAAATTGAACTTCAAAGAAACTAATTTTAGTTTAAAAAAAAAATCAATTAGTGGATCAACTAATAAGCCTTCTTTCCACCACACCTTTCCAAAGGAAATAATGAAAAATACAAATTTCAAGTTGCCAGTGCCCAAAGTGATGTCTAAATGATACCTATTTTACCCATTCAATTATATTAATTGTAAACACATACATTTTGAGTTTAAACGGTTGAACATGGTTGGTGCAATTCAGAAGTGCAAAGCACAAGCGTATACCTTGGTTGAGTCATTCTCAAGGGCTCCCAGCACCAGTGATGGGACATTGTATTGAAGAGAGGAGCAGAAATAGGAGCTGCTGGTCTCTCTGGGTGCCACCAGCTCAGGATGGTTACACACTTGCTGTAATTGCATCAAGACCTGAAGCACACTTACGAAATGGCCTGTCTTCAGTGCTTCCTGAGCTCTGAGGAAGGAAACATGTATCAATATTTCTAAATATAGACATCTTGGCACATTATACTATATCTTTCATCTTCCCTCAACTACAATAGATTATATTCATCTTTCCAAGTAAAACTAAAACTAGTTTTAATGCTAATGTTGAATCATTTTTGGTACTAAACATTTGAAGAAAAAAAACTTAATATCAGAAAAAACTTAATGATGAATGTCATAGCCATAAATCATTGTAATAAAGATTCAAATGCTGTCCAGTAATTCATTAGTAAATTCCCTAAAATTTAAGGTATAATGCGAAAATTAAATTTTTAGTATGTGATCTCGCATCTCTTTACGAGACCAGATTAATCTGTGGTGCTTATCAAATATTTCCCAGTGCCTGTAAGAGTAAGTGCAACGCTTCTTTGATAACACAATGTAAGTATGCATACGGAGCTCATATCTCACCCTGATTGAGTGAGGATATCCTCGTAAAGGCTCTTCTGTCTGTTGGAGAGACGGCACTTTAGGATGTGCTCGTACTTCTTGGGCAGCTGTTTTTCCACGTCCCTTTTGGAGCGTCTCAGGATGAACGGCTGGATCATCTACAGTTGAGGGTGGGTGAGGTGAACTTATTGTGTTTCAGAATTTTAATGTGCAGTGAGGTTTACAGTTTAATGGGCAGAGGGATATGCTGGTGCTATACCCACCCTGTGCAGACGGATGACTAGCTTGTGGCAGTAGTCCTGGTTCTGGTCTGTGCCTGCCTTAACGGGGAAGTCAGAGTAAGGCCTGGTGATTCCTGGCAAAAGGAAGTGGATCATGGTCCACAGCTCCTTTAGAGTGTTCTGTAGAGGTGTGTTGATGAGAAGAATCCTCTGCTCACTGGAAGATGCACAGAAATATCTTACTTAGTTACTCAGTCTGAAGAGCCCTGTTAGATGCATCTTGTCAGAATATTAAAAGTGATTTTAACATGGACATGGAAATAATCTCAGCAGTGAAATAATTCGCCAAAAACCACTTGCATATATGCACATGAATCTCTGTCACTCTTTAGTGCTGAGATCCTCAGGAACACAAAATATTGACTGTTAATTTACAGATCACTGATAAATTCAATAGTTAAAACCTATAATCCAGATTCTTGATAAACTGGAATTGATCATATTTTTCCACCCATCTCACCTTCTGAGAGCAAAGACTGTTTCCCAGTGTTTCTCAGTCATGTTTTTTATGTGCTGCACCTCATCCAAGACCAGGTGCCTCCACTTTCTCCGAAGAAAATGGCTCTGGTCTTTCATCAGCAGCTTGTAGGATGTCACACATACATGGAAGCTGTTGGCTTCCCCCCACCACTGTGGATCAGACAATGGGATTATTTAAAAAAAGAGACCCCATATATTGATAAAGTAAAAGTGTTGTTTAAACACAGCCAAAACTACCATTCTCTTCGATCTCCGCTCCCTTCTGTTGCCAAGGTACAGGAGGATTTTAAGGCCAGGGCACCAGCGCTTGAACTCCACCTCCCAATTTAGCAACTTGCACGTCCTTACCACAACAAGGTGGGGTCCCCAGATGCCTGTGAACAAAAGTATTCACAATTTAATATAATTTACGATCGCTATGTAAAAAATAATATGTTTGTGCAGTCTCATACCTTCTTGACCAGCTAAGTGGGCCATGTAAGCCACTGTCTGTACTGTCTTGCCAAGACCCGTCTCATCGGCAAGAATGCCATTGAGGTGTTTCCTGTGAAGGTTTACCAGCCAGTCCACACCGATTTGCTGATACTCTCGCAGAGACCCATGGAGAAGGAAAGGAGCTGTGCTGCGGGACTAGTAAATAAAAGGTCAGTTAAAAATGATAAACAGATTTTTTTTCTTTTTGTGTCTGCGAAGTCTCTATGTGTCTTACTGAGGAGGTTGTCCTGAAGCTGCCCTTGGGCAGGATGAGCTCTGTGGCGGCAGCCACTTCAGCTATATCTTTGGCAGGCTTCCCATTAGTGTCACAGGAGGAGGCTTTGTCAGCACCACGGTACTGGTCCACACACAGCAGAGAGTCAATCAACACTGCTTCAGGTGGACTCACCACAGGAGTCTCCATTTCTGGAAATTAAAGAATATCAACTATTTTAGAGTCACTGCCTAAAACAGCTTTGAGGCTGAACATAACATTTTTTTTTTTGATGACAAAGGCACCTTCCGTCTCTTCCATGTAATCCTCTTCACTTGGACTAGGACTCGGCTGAGGCCACTCAAAGCTATCAACATAGGCGCCAGCATACTGCTTCATCAAAGCATCCAGAGGCATCTCGGCTAAAAGACAAAAAGAAAAGCATTGAGTGAAAAAAGCAAACACCTGTATTATATCTGGTACTTGAAAAGTATATTTAACTGAGCATAATAATGTTTTTATTTTGTGCATTAATTTGTAACTTGATGAGAATTTATTTTTATATATTGCCCATTTGCCCAACTTTCACTATATAAATACCAAAAGTGTTTATCTCATGAATTATCACCATTATGAGCAATAATAGCATATATCATGCATAACATAATTTGTTAACACAATTAATACCATTCACAAAACTCTCAGCCATAAAGAGTGTCAATACATGCAGTGTACATTAATTTCAAGATATGAAAAGAAAACTTGTCCTCCTTAATTCTGCTTTTCCACATGCACATAGGAATCCAACAAGAGTAAATAAGTACCATTTTTTGCAAGGTCAACAAGCTCTGATTTGTGATCTGCCTCCCCTTCCATTGCCTCCTGTTCCTCCATGGTGCTCTCTTCATCTGGGACTGAAAGAAAACACAATGACCAGTCACAATTAAGTTTGCAATGTCAATGCAAATGAAAAAACACCAAGAACTCTTTAAACATTCATGTTAGTGTTTGGTTGTTTTTTCCGACATAAGACCCCAAATATTATGACACCTACCATGTTCATCAAACACAGGAAAACTTGATTTTCTTTTTTTTGTTGAAGTTGCTGCCTCCTATAAAATGACCAAAGAACATATTAAAGGATATTTAAGATGCAACAAGTGAATTCTCATTAGTGTATGAGTGCATCACTTACCTCTTTATCACTCTTCTCTCCGATTGACTGACCGGGTACTGTAACACATGTAATTGAAGTTCAGTACAAAATTAAAGTAGTTAGTTTGGGTAGATCAGCACAGTTCAGCTTTGAACAAGAAAAATTGAACGGGAAAATGAAAACCATTGATATAGAACATGGTAGTTGCTCGATGGGGCATACCTTTGGCTGAGGCTTTTTGTAAGCGGAGTGCTTTGAGCCTCTTTTCGTAAATTTCAAACTGGAGTTTAATTTCCACAACCTGACAGAAAGAAAAACTCATTCAGACTTTAACACATTGTTTAAAAACCATGACAAGGCTTCACAATAAAAGAAAAATAAACAAATAAAAAATACCTGCTCAATGTTTGACCAGAAGAATTCCACCTCTCGGGCTATTGTGCTAGCAATGTGCCTTAGGTGAATTTCTCTTTCTTTCTTTGACCTCTCTTCACTTTTCTTCTGCTCTTGATGGTAACGGGCACATGTGCGAACAAGCTGTAGCAAAGACACGTGAGGCGTGTTGGCTTTTAACAAGGCATCAGTTGTAACTTGTCGTTTTGCTGATTTTTTTGCTCTGAATTACTCCATCTCAGCCATACCTTCTTAGCGGCAGCCTCTTTCCATCTTCTCTCCTGGGCAAAATCTGCTGCCATCCACTGCATCTCCTCCAGGAGGTAGTCCCAGTGGGACTTTGGACGTGAGGCTTCCACAAGCTTGGGAAGTCTACTTGCTGACCACTGGCCCTCCTTCCTTAGCTCAGAGATGCGTTGATGCACTTGACTCTCCTGAGAAATAGAAAGTGCACATGGCATTAGAATAGGAATAGAGGATGTTCGTCCTTGTTTCAGTTGTTCCAATCAGAGATAGGGCGTTGAACCCCAAAACTAAAACCTCTCAGTGGGCACACTCAAATAAAGGGAATGCGCAAAACCAAAACATTTAAAGAACAAAAACAACAGACATTATTGGGCATTGTCAGTAACCTTATGTCAATTGTTCTTCTTTGTCAGATTTCAAGATAATCAACAGTGAGGGAGTTAAAGTATACAATCTTTACTTTCACTAAGAAAAAAAAACTTCAAAACTGTATTTTGTTGTATTAAGTTTAAAAACCAACACATTGCTGTATTTAAAACATTTAAAAGCCAATTTCAAGCCAAATGTTTTAATTTATTTATCTTTTTCCAGATTAGGTGTACATTGGTAACTCACCAGTTTGGCTTGCTCAACTTGCTTATCCTGAGAACCCTCCTGTGAGGACTGCATGGTCGCAGTTTGACCAAAGCCACCAATTTTGACTGCGGATATACCATTTGTCCCAGTCAGTTTGGACTGGGGGCTTGTGTTGATGTTAGAGGCAAGAGGACGGAGTGGACTTGCAGTGTGGGGGGTTGTAACAGAGTTGGGCGTAGAGAGGGGAGCAGGAGAAATGGAAGTCATGGATATCGAGTTGGTCATAATCCTCTGAACTGGCTGGTTTGACTCTGTACCTGGGCGAGCAAGTGTCACCGTCTATAGAGAAGGGAGTTGGGAAAAAAAATCTTAACAGGAAAAATAGCAGTTTCCCCCTTTAAGTCTTAAATACACATGAACATTTTATTTTTATGGATTCATGTCAACTGACCGCTTGTCCCGACTGCAGAATGGCCTGGGATTGTTGCTGCTGAGGTTGCAGTTGAAGATGAAGACCTGGCTGCATCTGCTGCTGCAGTTGGGCCTGGAGCTGTGTGTGGGGGTTAACTGTCGCCAGGACAGGCCCACCCGCCTGCACCTTCACCTGGGCCTGAAGTTGACCACCAGGCTGAGATGTATTCTCCACTAACTGAGCCTGCTGAGAGAGTGTCATGGGTAGGCCTGCCATAGGGAGGCCACCTTGGGGCAACCTGCCAGGCAGCTGGGGAGGTGGGGTGTGCAGGCTGGCTGCATTCTGCACTGGAGGTCCTTTGGATGGGTCGTATTGCTGCTGGTTCTGTTTCTGTCCTGCAATGTGGACCACTTGAGGAGTAGGCGGCATCCCGCCTGCACACATAGTAACCAAATTATAGGACACACAAAGGGGTGGTACAGAAAGACACTAAAAATCAATGCCAATATTATCAACTGAAGTATTTTGAAAAAATTAATTTTGTGCTCTTGCTAGAATCAAAGAGGATTCAAATGTAATTTAGTGTTCGGTAGCTTTTCCTTAATACATTTTAGAGGGACCCCTTTAAACAAGTAACATCTTTTGAAGCTGGTAAGTAGATAATAAAATAGTACTTTTAAATTTTAAATGACCGAGCTTCCGATGTCAGAGCTCCTCAGAACCATGAACTAGATGTACTGTATGTATCAACAGTAGTGAACTACTTTCTGATGATCAGAGCAGAAACTAATGAAACTCATACAGCAAAATGATTACAGAAGAAATGAAATCAATGTGATAATCTACATGTCTCTCAAATAAAATACTACTTTGATTAATGCAAAACCAAAACATTGCATTTCAAATGTTGAGAGAATGTGTGTAAAAACATCAAAACTTATACATGCAATAAGTAAGTTTCTTTAGAGAGGAAAATATAAATGTTACAAAGGAAAATGAAAATAGGAGACATTTTGAAAGTAAAGAGACAGGGAGAAGAAAGGGGAAATAAAAATACAGAGCGGACACTCACAAAAACACTATGTTTGGCATGCATGAAGCAATGTCATTCTAGCGGTAACCAAGGCATCTGGATGCCTCACACAGCAACATAGCACAGAAATGAGCAAAAGGACAGACGTGGGGTCTTGCAGACAGCAGGTGTGAGCGGAGCTGTGCACACTAAAGCAGCGCCTGCCTTACCTCCCTGCACGTCACACCACCTGGCCTAGACGCCATCAACACCTGGCCCTGACACACCCACACCACCACAAACGCAAAAACCTGTGCCGTGAACACAACTCCTCCACATCATTCCCCTCCTACCTAGACTGAGGGAAAGAATCCAAGTCAGAATAAAATGCCATGAAATAACATGGAAGAAAATCAACCAAATGTGAACATGAGATAAAAACAGACAATCTTGAAGATGTCACATATGAACATTAAGATTGATGTTTTTAGAATCCTCGTCGATGATGTGAGGACGGACAGTTGGACAGGGACGGACTTGTGAAGGAATGATGATGGGAAACCAAAGGGGGAACCATGACACGTAGATTCATAAAATGGGAAAACAAGAAAACCCCATTAGAAAGTGAATGTATTCACACAGGGTTCCCACTTTCTGTGATCCATCTCCGAATATGACGAAAATCCATCAGCAAAGGAATGTCTGTCCAAATAAAGACTAACGGTAAAAAACTTCAGAAAAGAAGAGATGGATAACGACGGGTGATCAATAGTTATAACTAAAAAAGGAAAATCATAAGACATGGCATCTTCCCATTGAGTGGCTACTCTTCTTCAGACTTGGATTGTCTTCTTCCCCATTTATCCTGACAGAGAGAACTGGTGCTGGTAGAGCTAAGCTTCTTGACTATTAAGTAATCCAGCAGATGGCTAAAGATCTGTTTGTTGATCCTACTTGGAGTTGTATTCATTGAAGGTGAAGGCTGAGATTCACTTTTTTTTTTATCTCTCTACTTTGTGGAAGGGGATACGTCCAGCAGCATCGAGCAGAGCACAGAACGGCCTGGTAGTAGCACTCCTACCTTGCGCAGTTGGCATAAGCTGCTGGAGTGGAACGCCAGGTGATCCTAAAGAAGATACACCAGGATGCTGGAAAATCAGCCCATGGCGACCAACGTCAATCCGGGACCTCTTAGCCTGATCTGGGATTCAAAACACACAATACCCTCGTAACGCAAAAAAAAGTACTCGGAACACATGACCTTCGGAAGACCTTACAGGTCACCTCTCCTTCCTCGGGTTAAGACTTCAACACAGAGCGCTAGTAGAGGATGCCAAATATCTAAAAGCAGAAGCAATTAGAGGGAGAAAGGAAAACAAACAGAAAACAAAGCAAACGGGGAGGAAACAAAGCAACATAAGAGAGACAGGAGTCTACAATCCTTGCCCTACCTGCTTGCACCATAGCCTGTTGCCTCTTAAAGGCATCCATGTCTCCAGGATTTGTAATGGTGCCAGCAGTGGTCACTTGGTGTCCCTGTAAAAACAAGCTCTTAAAGAATTATTGAGGGATTACACCATTTTAAATAGATTAAATAATAGTAGTGAGTGCTTAAAAACAAGCATTGCCTTTATTACCTGAAACTGCTGCTGGACAGAGAAAGCTGCAGAAACATTGGGTGGAAGCTGTGTTGCTATGGCAACTGGTGTAACTGCTTGGCCATCCTTTCCCGTAACAACCTTTACCTGAAAAATATACAAATTTGAATGATGTACATTATTAATCGGCTAAATGAACAATATTCTAATTGTAAAATTCCAACTGGATCTCACAATAACAGCCAGCCAGCATACCTCATCATTAATGACCTCGGACTGTTCTTCTTCTTCCTCCTCATCTTCAATGTCCAAGTCGTTCTGTCTCAAGTAAGTATACAATGGAACACAGGGCTTCTTCTTAAAAGCTAGGTAGTCCATCATGTTCCCTTGCAGGTGTTGCAGAAAGAAAAGCTCGATCAGATATTCTTTGAACACTTCCTTTAGGTTCTCCATCTTCTTGTTGTGGTGCTCCAAGCACTGTTTTCTAAGCTGGGCTATCTCTGGTGTAGAAGGAGAAATTTCCTCCAACTTCTTGGGAACTTGCTTCTTCATAGTACCCACAGTCAGGATGGTGGATGCAAGAGGATTGTTGGTGCTTCCTTGGGGTGGACTAGTGAGGGATGGGCTAGAAGGGGGAATGGAGGAAGGTATACTGAAAGTTGCAGCCGTGGTGGTTCCTACTCCAGCTACCACACCCCCTGAGGTCTTCTCAAAAATCATAGGGCGTGCCAGCTGTCCTTGAATGATACTGCTGATTTGTGGTGGTAGGTTGGAAGTGGTGATGTGACCAGGACTGCCAAGAGTGGGGAGAGCGGCACCAGAGGCCACTGGACTTTGAGGTCCGAGGTGGTGGATGGTGCCCCCAGTCTGTGAGTGAGGCTGAGAGAGCCGGCGTTCCCTCACAGAGCCTGGTGCTCCTGCAGAGGCCAGCTGTACCTGGCCAGCTGTGGCTGGGGCAATCTGGGCCAGTCCTGTCCCATCCTGGTAAACAAAGTGGCCACTTCCTGATGGACTGCCTAAACTGATTTGTCGCACTAACATACCAGTTTCAACAAATCGTGTTGGACTCTGTCCACACACACCCAGTGCTGTTGTGGGTGCTCCTGGCCTGGTAACACCTTGCAGAGGGACTGGGCTATGCTGGGTAGGACTTTGAGGCTGCATGGGTTGGGGCACAGGCGAGGTGACCTGGATATAGGAGGATGGAGCATGCTCAAACCTCCACTGAGATGCAGTATGCTGGAAGCCTGGGGATGCTGGGTTTTGGATGGGGAGTGGGGTTAGGGTGATCTGCTGGTTACCAGTCACCATCTGTCCCACATTTTGTAATGTGATGTTCATGTTCTGGCCAGTGACTGGGCTACGACTCATGATTATCTGATAATTGGGTGATTGAGGGGCTGAAGGGCTGGCAGCGGAGGAAAATGTGGTCACGGGCGACTGAGGGTGGTTAACTGTAGCTTGCTGCTGCGTAGCTGCCACGTTAGGCTGCTGCGGCGGCTCCTCTGCTTCAGACCCGCTGATAGACTTGGATCTCTGGAGCTGTCGTTGCATATTCTGTGATCCACTTCCATGGTGCATTGCGTGACACTGTTACTATGTCTAAACACAATAATCTGTGGAAAGGGCAAAGGACACTAATAAGTGATTTTTATCAATTAAATATGAAATATAGTCAGATGGATATGTTTAGGGGGTTAACCAAGCACTGCAAACACTATCAATATGTAACATACCAAAAAATAGATCCCTCCTGGTCCCAGATTTCAGACACCTTATTGATTTTTTGAATTTGAAAGAATATACAGATGATAATGTGGATACTGCCATCTATCCATTTAATATATCAGGGTATATTGAGTCAGTGTCTGGAATGCTGAAACTTAAATAATTTCAGTAGTGTTTTGTGCTAATATTAGTTTTTTTCCATTCACATTAATGTGATGATGTAAGTCACCATAGTGTTGTACCTGAATTCTCAGTTTTATATACTGGATTTACTGGATTAACCTAAAACAGACATTTATGTCTGGTTGTTTTTATGTACAAACAATTCCTCAAAGGATTTCAGGGAAAAATATTTCCTTTGTAATAATGAACATAATATGTTGATATCATTTTGCACACATTGTACAAGAGGATTTTCTCCAAACTGCAGATTTCTTGTGTCAAACTGGTAGACTATAGCAATTTCAAAATACATACACACGCACAGAGATCAGAACATACTTGCATGCAGTTAAATATTCAGAGGTTGCTAGAGTACACCTTTAACGTAATATTCAGTTCAGTCGTTTACTGTCATTCAAACGCTTTAAGACATGAGGGAACGAAATTTTATATTTAATAATGTAAAAACAACTGTGTGTAATTTTAAACGGGCATAATATAAACAACAAGCAAGACAAATACATTACATATTCATCTAGTTCGGTGAAGGAAATTATACGTCTGATCTACGGTACCGCTGAGAAACATCTGCATTTTAAACAACGGTTATGTATCGTTACGGATATTCGTAATGGTGATTTGAACAGCTACTGTTGGACTGTTACAATAAACAACGTTGAGAAACGTTCCCGTTTTAACTAGACCACCGGTTTTTTTTTAAACTCTAGAACTGACATTATATATTCAACCACAATGACCTACATAAAAAGAGGATTTTCTCAGTACTTGCTTGCCTTTTCATTGTTTGTTGGGACGTTAACGTTAGCTCCCAATTTCAGTGTAGCTCCGGGGCGGACCGTAAAATAACGCTTTCTAGCTAACAGCGTTACTATAAGACATTAACCGTCAATTGTCCGATTCTTTTAACACGTTACAGATTGGGCTATAAATACACCAAAAACCTATCACAATGTATAACGTATAAACAGCTGCAACAACATCAATTACTTCGACCCTTACTCCGAGACCGAACGAGCTAATGCTAATGGTGTTAGCTCGTTACTGCTAGCAGGCCAGCTGCCAATCAATAAATACATTTTATCACCTCTACGTTGTTACTTACGGGGAATGGGGCTTCTGTAGTAGTGTCATAAATCCTAGGTCATGATTACAGTAAGTCACATGCTGTAACAAATGTACCTAGACGAAAAAATAAAATATCAATATTGCTAGCGGCTAGTCAATGTTTTGGAGCTAATTTCATTCAGCAACATGGCGACCGCGGCAACCTTTTGTGTAACCCGGATGTAGTTCTGTCTCCAGGAAGCGGTAACACCATGAAATAATGACGTTCGCATTTCGCCTTTCTTCCTTTATTATTTATTATTTAAATACGATGCATTTTTTGTGACTCCACAGGACTGCTATTAAAACTGCTTTGGCTGAAAGTTTTGCTTTCATTCTCTCTTAAATTTAGAGCCTTGTTGTCATAGGTTATGTTTTCTACCTCATTGCCTGTAGCCTTGAGCTGTTGAAGTTGCATTATTTTTCCTTAATAAATGTACGTTAGTAATAATTGGTAATAAGGCATCACTTTTTTTGATAAAAAAAAATTTGATTTACTATTTTTATTTGGAGCATGGAATATCAGAATGAAGTTAAGTGTAATGCTAAGGTAATGTCATAGTCAGTTCATAAGGCGAACTGATAAGCAAATTCAGACAGACATGAAGAAAACCCATTGTTTAACAATAAATATTTATTTTCATCTCTGAATGTAACAACTCATTTTAGCAGGTTTAACTGGCTGTCATAAAAGTAGAAAAGGCAATATGATAACTTCTAATGAACTTCATTTTCAAACACATAATATTGATATTAACACAAAACATTCAAAAAATATTGACTATGTAATTGTAATAAACTAATGTGCAGCAGACAGAAATCAGGTAAAAATAAATTCACAAACTTTTAACACAACTTGCACCTACCTCTAAAATAAAAATGAGCACAACTGAAAAAGAAAACAAATGTGACGTGTCATGCATTTAATGTCACTTGAATTACCTCATGACCAAGCTTATCATACATAGTTGAATCAGTGGTTACAAAACATAAATTTCATTAAAACATAAAAGAACATACTTAATACAAGTTAAGACAATTATTCGTTACAGCCACTACTATGCTGTAATGGAAAATGTAAAAAGTACAGTTTTACTACGTATTGCTGCACATTGGCAATATTTGGTCATCTCATCCAGAATATTGTGACTCCAGTTTGCCTGTGAAGTTTTACTGTACAAATAACACAAATGCCTCAAATACAGAAAAAACAAAACAATTTTGGTTTCAAGTACATCCATCCATTTGCTATATCCTTTGAGGGTCGCAGGGTGACTGCAGCCAATGCCAGCTTACATTGGGCAAGATGCAGGTGGCACACTGGACAGATCTCCAGTCTCTTAAGGAAATTTAGAGTCACCAATTAAACTAACCTGCATGTATTAGGATAATTGGAGGAAGCCGGTGTACCCGGCCTCACTTGCTGTTAGGCGACAGTGTTGACCCTTGTTGCCCTGCGTCAAGTACAACACATTAAAAATCAGTTATTATTTAATCTGACAGTTCTACATGCAAGACAACACACTAACACATACAGAATATACCAAAGCAAATACTGAGAGACATTTACCATGTCAAAATATCCAAACAATCATTTTTAAACACTTAAAAATGTGTACAAAACAGGACTTCCAGTCTATTCTGTGCATTTACGTTGAGATAAGAGACAGGGTTTTGGTAGAGCGGATGCTCCAGTGGTCATTTTCCTTGAAGAAAGATCAAAGTGCTTGTGTGTACCGACAGTCAAGGTGGATTCATCTACATCGAGGGGAGATGGATGAGGCAAGATAATCCTGTAGCTGTGCAGTTGTAGAGCTAATGGATACTGTTAAGTTTGCAGTGCAGAAAGGCGTCGCTCAATACACTGCTTACCTGAGAACAACACAGAGATTGAAAAATTCAGATTAGAGTAGAATTTAGTCGAGGCAAGGGCAGGATGCAATGGCGACCCGAGTCCAAGGGGTCTGATTGTAGCATTTTAAGATGCTGTCTTGTTGTTAATGTGTCAAAGTGCTGGCACATACATTTATCTATGCTGTCAATGTCCTTTTGCTCTGTGACGATTCGGGAAAGACCCTCCATCAGCAGAAGGGCTCTATGGTAGCGCTGGACTGATGATGTGCCATGGTGGAACATCTCATCTAAAGCAGCAGACTGTACCTGAATGCAATAAGACCCACATTTAGGCAAAGATAAGGATGCGTGCTGAATACACAGTGTACTTGATAGCCACAGAGTGCTTGGAGTGAATATCAACATGTCCTGTCGTGAGGTGCGCTCACCATGTTCACAGTGTGGCTGTAGATGAGCTTCTCTGCTGTGAGGCCATTGAATCGGTCCATAAGCTTCTGCTTGTCAAGCAAAAAGGTCTGCAGGCGATCGTTGAGGGAGCGACAGTATGTTACACAGTTCTTGTACAATTCATTCAGCTTCCTGATCACTGCACAAAGGAAACACACGGATGCAAAGAAATCTTATCACGGTAATAAATATCAACTCACCCTTGTCATGCTGCTTCAACATGGAATGCCAATTCTCACAGACTCCGACAACAGAAATACCTGGCTAGGTCAAGATACTCTCTGCAATTTAAATGCTTTGAATTTTTATAAAGAATATCCACAAGTGCTTGTTCTTTCCTGACCAACTACAAATAACAAACATTAAACAGAAAGTCTACAAAAGGAGTCCTGGAGAATGAAATCCAGACGTCACTGGTCTCACCTTGTTTGACTATAGCAGAGGGATGGAGTCGGCCTTGTTTAATATTCTCTTTGGCAGTGTGCAGTGCCGATGACAGAAACTCCTCAGCCTTCATGTACAACAATAACTGCTCGGCATAGCTGAAATATGCACATTAAGAAACAGAAATCATTACCAAAAGAACATGTGAAGAAAGTGTGCTGCTGTGCATGTTGAGGAAATGCATAAAGCTTCTTGCTTCTCACCTCCATTCCCTACTCAGAAGGCTAATCTGATCTGCCACCAAGCTCTGCTCCAGGAAGGAGACATCAGGACTGCTGATGGCATCCAGCTCTGGTTCTTTAGAAGAAGCCAATTCAATGACACAATGGACAAAAGCCAAGGTGAAACGCAGGTCACTCAGGGCATCTGTATGAGCCTGCTGTGATAAGAACCAACAGAATACTGTTAATATTGAAAATGTTCAAATAGAATCAGACTTTTTCTATTTTATGTTCATCTGCAAATGTATGTAAGGTCTATAACAACCTGGAGGATTCATCTCATAGCATCTTCAGATCTTTTTTTAGATTTTTTTTTTTTACCTCCATCAGTGTATCTTCAGCGAGCTCTGGAGGGTGAAAGGCCAGATTGCTGTGTGTAGTAGCGTCCATAGCTTCAGTCTCACTGTCTCTACGGCTTCCTCTCTGGAGGAGGCGGCTGTTAAGTAGCCAGGCTGAGTTAATGTAGCTGGGAGAACCTGCAATGAAGACAAATACAGGTAAACTCTGAACGGCTGAAATCTGAGTTATTAAAAGGGCACTTGGGTAACAGACTGCACATTTTAGGGCTATAATAACCCAGTGGCGACTACTTCCTATGTGTTTTTGTTACTATTAAGACATTAAAAACATCAACAATGTAATGTATGACAGTGGACTATAACTTCAATGTTAAAATTAAGTTAGCTGTTTTACCTGACCAATGGTTTACCTCTCATTTTACCTGGTTAACAAAAGTAATCAGTGTTTGTGTTGTTCTTCAGACGATCTAATTGGATGATTGCACCTTATAAATTTGCATAAGTGGTTTAAATGAACTCAAACTAGAGAAAATATGACAATTTAAATGACAGCCTCATTGGTTCACTCCTAACTGTACAGTATGTAATTAAGGAACTTCTGAAAAATCCTCCTAGAACACAATCGATGCCCTCAACATTAAGTCAATATTCATGGCAGTCAGAAAACCTACCTGAGAACATCTTTGATACCACGGTATCAGGAGGAGTGTTTCCTTTGGATGGAGAACCTATGGTGAAGACTGCAAGAGGTGGGCTGTCTGAGCACTGAAAGCCCCTATTATGACCAGTGGGTGGAGCTGTAGGAACAAAAAAGAATAGTCCCTGTAAATAACATAGCCACAGCCACTGCAGTTGGTACCTCAAAATAGGCACTTAAAATAGACACATAACTACTGCATACCATCACATTACCGCTACAATTATGATTATTTCACAATATGTCTTGATTTCATTATTACTGAAAGTCTTCCCTTTGCATTACTTAAGACTGAAGAAGCCAAGCTATATTAAGCTATGAAATGAGTAGCTGTCTTTTTTTACAGTATCACTAGAACAACAGCTTGATAGTCGTAAAAACTGCTGAACAAAGACAAAGAGACCATCAGAGGAAGCAGAACTGGTCCCATTACTTCGCACTGGTACCTGTTATGTCCATGCTTTTCTCACTGTTAAGGCTTTCGCCACTTCCCTCTTCGGTTCCAAAGGCCGCCTTCAGCAGCATGTCAGACAGCCTGCCTGGGCTCAGTCCTCTGGACATTCAATACAACCACAGACACCATGAGCAGTTAATAATTTATCAGATGGCATATATTCAGTGCTGCGTGGCATCTTTAGGTGCTGGATGGCAGGTTTTCACATATATGTGGATTATTTACACAAGCAAATTCACATCCTCTTCCATGATTTTTGCAGGATGTCTTTATGTAATCTTATTACAATAATTGTCATATTCATAGTATTATAATCATATCATAATTTTCTCACCTTTTAAAAGGACCCTTTTTATTGGCAGATTTCCTGCAGAGGTTGGTGTGAGTAGCAGCAGATGGGTCAAAGGGTTGCAGGTCTTTGATCATCCTGACCCGGTTTGGCATTGACGACTGAACCTGCTGTTGAAAAGCAAATAAAACTTACAAAACCTAATTTAAGCACAAAAATGTACACAGTACAGTTAGGCGACCTTCGATTCCAGAATATTTTTATTCTGTAGTGTTAGATTGTAGTTACTTCATAATAGTTTTTAGCCCTCATAGGAAGTTTAAAAGAGTTAGTCACCTTTACTGTTCTGAAGAGAGGTGAAGCAAAATTGTGCCAGCTAATGTGCATGTGAACCAAAAATGTCAATGACAGACTGGCACAATTGTGTGTAGATGATAAAATATGTAAGTGTATGTGTATAATAATATATAGATGTTATAGAATCTGACCTTGGGGCTGGAGGTGCCCTGCATGTCAGGAGAGCCAGTGAGCAGTCCAGTTCTTGTGCTGAGAGGGAGAGTCTGCTCTGAAGTCTTCGGGGTGGTTCCCACTAGAATACAGAGTATTAGGGATATTAAATTTGTTAGCACAACCAGCAACTTAATTGATATTGGTGACAGTGTTCACTATTGTCAGAGAGAGTGAAGTAAAAGTAGATGAGTAAGGCAGAGAAAACAGAAAATCAAATACCAACACTTAACAATAAAACAACTCTGGGGATGTACTGAACAAGACATATTTCCGTTGATGAAGTTTTTCACCCAAATGGCCTTGGTAGCCAGAAGCAAGTGACACCTAATTGTCATCTTCACATATAATGTGTGTGTGCTGTAGGAGTGTGACCATTGCCTAGATTAGAGGTTACATTACTTCAGATTTAAGTCAACAGTTATGGGATGAAAGTTTAATTGACGGTGACTTAGCGCTTATGACGTCATGAATAGTTGACGTCAAGCTTCAGGTGCCATTGCCGAATAGGAATGTCAACAAGTCCACTATTTCAACAGTCTGTGAAAGCCACTGCCCTAGATAGGTAAAACAATAGCCGACTAAGATGGCTACCTAGTGGGGAGCACTGTTGTGGCTGGGCTCCTCCAGCTGCCAACCTCGGGGAGTTGTGGACAAATCCTGGACCTGGAGCTCTACAGTCTCCAAATTGTGGGGAACTTCCACTGCTCCGGCCTGCACAGCACAGTGGGACTCTAAATAATACAGGACACAGTTAGACAAAGGCAGAAAATAATAACAAGGCACCAATGTGGAGTAGGTGCAGAGATAAAACAGCTGACAGAACTATACATGCCTGGTGGAGCCATGCAAACCAAAAGGCTGCAGGTTCTGCTCCAAACGCTGGTAGTTTCGAATCTGTGTTGGGACAGGAATGGGCACGGAGTCGCTGCAGGTGCGGCCAGCAAATTCAACAGGCTTGCTGCAAGGATGACAGAGGAAGTCAAAGGATTAGACACAGAAGAGGGAGCAGTTAGGAGTGTTTTTGATGGTTTTACAAACCAGAGAACAAACAGTTGTGCAATCAAATCAAAGTAAATTTACACGATATTGAAGCACCACTCATCATGAAGACATACAATACATATACCGTGGGATTCATGCTCACACTCAACCTCATCACCTATTGTTGAACACTTCATCTTTAACCCACCAAAATATTAACCTGCCTGGGTCTCTCTTACCTAACAGGTTTGGAGGGAGAGTGAAGCAGGGGACAGGGTAGAGGTGTCTTTCCTTCAGGCCCAGGACCAGGCTCTGCCACCAGTGAGCTGCTGGAGAGAACATATAAAGGCATTTCTTTGGTCTAGTAAGTCTATGTAAAACGTCAGGCATAAATATATATATATTAAAAATTAACTGTTCAGCAAGCATTGGCTTACACTGAGACACACTAGAGTTGTACTTTGGATTTTTGAATTAATTTATTATTATTGATATCAATGTTGGGGCTTACATGAAAAGTCGGTTCTGTTGTTTGTGTGCAACTCACCCACTGTATATAAGACAACTTTCAATCGGTAACTCAGCATCCACATCACATGTGTATTCACCTACAAAGCAGTAAAACATAAATAGTCAGACTTCAACAAATACATGAGCACGTAACAGTCTGATGTAAAGAAAACAAGCAGGATAAAAATAAACAGATATCCATAAAGTGAGCTTGAGGTTCAGAGGTCTTACTGGGGAACTGGGCAGGCACCATGACATAATCCTCTGTGTAAGATGAGGTGCTCCTACTCTCTTGATTGGCCATTTCTCTCGGCAGGAAGCCAGCAGTGTTTTGTGTAGCGGAGTACTGCACTTTGGGCTTGAGTTGGGGGATCTCTCCATTGGAATGCTAAGAGAGTGGAAGATAACAGTCTGTTAGATTAGTGTTGACGATTTTTGTTTTTTTCACATTCACATTCACATGTTGGGTTTTGTTCCATCTGTCCACAAGAGTTGTAAATACTTGAGGTGAAGCCTGATGGGATGTGGAGGAGCTGCTAGAAGAACTGCCCAAGTCTGAACTGGGGCAAATGAACATGGGAGCTGGAGAGCCTGTCAAAAAAAGTGTGCTTGTGTTAGGAACCCGGCTATAGCACCTGAGTTGATACACAGACTCTTACACAAACAAGAAACAGTACATACATTTCTTTAAAGATGAGCTCGTCTCCAGGAACGGATGGTGGAAAAAATCATCTGCACACGAAAAGTTTTAGATGTAAGAGAAGCTTTTGGAAATCAAATTGTGAGAAGGGGTTCTGAATGCTAAAAGGCAGGGGCTCACCAAAGCTGATCCGCTCATTGTGGTTCCTCTGAAGCAGCCGTAGTAGTAGGTTTCTGAGGTGACTAGAAGTCTCCTTTGGGATGCTGGGAAAATACAAAGGTTTCCTATTTCGATTAATAACACTGTTATTGATTATAAATATATATTATAGTATAAATATTATATATATATTTATAATATAAACACTAATATGTATATAAATAATGGAAAAATCAAAACACTGAAAACATCCAAGATTTATGAGAGGCTTAAAAAAGTGTGACGCACAGTATGTGTAGCCTAAAAACTGACAGAGCATGCTAATGTCTTTTAACTTGCCACTTCAGCTTGTTCTTGTGATTTTCTTTGCTGATACATCTGGCATACAAATTATATTTAGGTCAGCGTTTTTACATAAGCTCAAAGTGAGCTGTAAAAAATGTGAATTTTTTTAATCTAATTAATGGTTTCTGTGCAAAACCTCAGGGCATCATGATACTTAGAGACAGTACAGGCTGTGAGTGTGTGTGTGTGTGTGTGTGTGTGTGTGTTTATGTCTGTGTGGAGACATTTGGGTCATGTGGAAAATGATAGCCGTTGCAGGCCACAAACTGGCAGCTCGGAGCAGGTTATATATAGAATGACAGGAAAACAACAAACCATGTCTCCTCTCACACAAGCAGGGCCTGACTTATCATCCGGCTTTATCACTGATAAGCATGGCTACAAGCCAAACGCGGGCTGATAAAGTGCACCATGAAAACAGTGGGAAAACATGTCCACCTTCGAAAAACCGGAGATTCTGTGTTGGATATAACTGTAAATAGCCAAGGGAACTGACAGTAAAGCAATCTGTATTTATTTTAAAATCATGACAGAGTCATACAGTTTCACATTACAAATGAACAACAACTCATATAGAGAAATATACCACATATAGGACACTACATTTCCAAATATCAATGGTGTGAGAGAGCTGATTTAGAATGTTCCAGATGATCGGTCACGTCAGGCGTCTGTATCGGTTTCTTCCGCACTGGGACTATTATTAGTGGTGGTATGAATCTTTTGGATTTATGCAGTGCTAATAATGTTTGTGTGTGTGTGTGTGTGTGTGTGTGTGTGTGTGTGTGTGTGTGTGTTTGTGTGTGCAGCTTGCACGTGGACATGAACATCCTCAATGTCATTCATCAGCAAACTGAGCGCAGAGAAGACAGATCTCCCTGTAATGCCTGTTTACTCTCCCATCATCTTCCTGGGCGTACTGTGTATATACAACATATACTGTGTGTGTGTGTGTGCGTGCGTGCGTGCGTGCGTGTTGGCGGGCGCCCGTCCAGAGGTTCACTCACCTGGGTAACAAGGTCCTGTTGCTTTCATAAAAGAGACGGAGCTCCTGCGGTGTGCTGGCCTACACACACATATATAGACACACAAAAATGAGTTGAGTTAAACATGTAAATAACTCCACACATTCGCACATTAACATGTGCAAATGAACACACCCTTAGAAACAAGCATTTGAATAAATTATTGTGAAATGTTAAACAAATATTTTTTTTAAATAGTTATGCCAAAGTGCGTAGGATCCAAAAAGCAACAACAGGTGGGTGTTTAATGACCCCACTCAGGACAAAGTGGAATGCTAGGAGATGCCAGCTAAGTAAACATCATCATCAACATCATCACCAGCGAACCTCACACTGACCCTTGGATTTATCTCAACTCACTGACCTGCCTGGCAAAAATAGAAGTCAATCTTCCCAGTTATTCTCGTGGGATTCGAATTCAAGGAAACTGCGACATAGATAACCCCAAAAGGTACAAAAGGTCAAACAACAGAATTTGCGAGTTTGTCTTTAACTGCTAGTACGTGGGATCAAAAGTAATTTCACAGAATAAAATTGGGACTAAAGAGGATGGAGAAAAAAACATTAGCACCTGTCTATACATAAATCATGGCTCATGCAATCTGCAAATAACAGTTTCATCTGAGCAGCCACGTGAATAGCAGAAAGTAATACCAGCCGTTGTGAAACAATATTTACTCTGGCTTCAGAGAAATGGTTCACAGCCATTTCCGCTTAGGGGTTACCATCCGTAAACAAGGCTCTTTCCTAACAAGTAGTCAAGCTGTTCCAGCACTTTCCAACTAACAACACTGCATATCATGTAGAGTGACGCCCAGCAGACAGGTGGTTTTTAATGGTTGTGGACCATGTTGTACTCTGTGTTGTGAAATTGATGCATCATGTCAAGTGTTGGGTTCACAAGAATGAGTCTGCCCTCTCCCAAAAAATAAAGCAAAACAATTTAATGGGTATTTGTAAGTATGTGAGGGACTGCAGCAAACATTTTTTTGGCAAATTGCTAAATCTATTTACATATACACTTCAAAAGATTATGACTGAATTTCTTAAATCTCTGTGTGTTTGCTGTGGCACATTTTAAGTGTCACTCACGTGAAATGGTGCCTTTCCAGTCAGACACTGGTACACAATTGTGCCTATGCTCCACAGATCAGCCTTGGCATCATAGTTCTGGGACATGATGACCTCAGGAGCCTGGGTCCAGGATAAAAGTGCAGCTTACAGGTTAGGTACATGGTGATGCTACACTTTGTTGGCACAGCAAACCAGAGTAAGAGACTCACCATGTACATAGGAGAGCCACACAGTGTGGCTGCCATAGTGTTTGTCTGGAGATGACGTGCAAACCCAAAGTCAGCTGGAGCATGAGAGAAAAGATTAGGGATGTATATTAGTGTTTGTGCGCATGTGTGTGTGTGTGTGTGTGTGTTTGTTTTGTCATGTCATTACCTATCTTAATGTAGGTGTTTGTGGAACTGGACCTGCGCCCCTCTGGGTGGCAGAGCAAGATGTTCTGGGGCTTTAGGTCTCTGTGAAGGATGCCTTTGCTCTGCAGGACCTTCATGGCCTGAGCAATCTGCTGGAGGAACACTCGGATTGTGTCCTCACTTAATGTGCCCTTGGCTGTGGGTCAGAGGGATGAAATACAGGAGAGAGAGTCAGCATGGCTGTATAGTGTATAGGCATATTGTGTAGGGCAGTTGTGGCTCAGGAGGGAGTGAGACCAGAAGGTCAGTGGTTCGATCACCGCTTCCCCTAGCCCGCACGCTGCGCCCTTGGGCAAGACACTATACCCGAAATTGCCTCTGAGAGCTGTGCCAGCAGTGTATGTAAATGTGATAGAAAAAGTTTAATATAAAGTAGCACTGTATGAATGTGTGTGTGAATGGGTCAAAGTTATTTGTACTGTAAAAGTACTTTGAGTGGTTGATAAGACTAGAAAAGTGCTGAAAAACTAGTTATTGTTGCGTACAATCATGCAAGTTAAAAGTTTATGTCAATTACATATCAAATATATCACTAGTGATGAAAGTGAGTAACCAGTTAGTTAAGTTGTCCTTAGATTTTTGACAAATGACTTTTTAAGCTCAAATGCCAAATATTTACTGGCATCCGTGTCTCAAATATGAATATTTCAGGCGTTTTTTTTGTCTTTTGTGTTATTAAACTAAATACTTTTTTTATATTGCCCTGATAGCTGGACAACATAAACAATTTCAGTATGTCTGTTTGGAATTTTGGAAATTGTAGTTTTGGACAAATTAATTTTTCACTATTTTCTGACATTTTATAGACCAAATAAGTAATTGGGAAAATTATATTTGTTAGTTGCAGCCTTTGATCTTACTTAAAAACTAGATTGAACTTGTTTGTTCTGACTCTCCCATCAGAGGCTCCAATGTGATCTGAGGTGGAGATGCATCTTATCACAAGCTCTAATCACATCAGTGTCACTGCTGTCTCTCTTTGTGGAAGAGAATTCTGTTAATGATGAGGCTTAATTTGGAAACCACCGTCAACATTTTCCGGCATGCTAGCGACCCCCTACTTCCTGCTAAGTCCAGTATTTCTAGCTGCAGTGTTTTTCCACCGGAGCACACGGGATATGTGAGTGGCAGATGGGTGAGGTCATGTGGGTGCTCCATGAACCGTGCCAAGTGTGACTGCAAATAGCTGGATGCGTCTTCCTGGCAGGAACACAGAATGGGCCAGTCTACCAAATAAGAGATGCTGGCATGATGGCGGTAGACCATCACTCTACAGCAGCATTCAAATGGAAACATCGACACCATTTGGGCATATTTAGCTTGAGTAAAAAATCTGCTGCACACTCCACACCTTCAGCTACGTCAGCATATTTCGAAACAGGGTTTGAAACTTGAGGCAGTGGAAATTTGCAGCGGGACAGTCCAGCGAGAGAAAAAAAATCATCTGAGAATTCAAACATGATGACAACACAGGGTACATCGAAAGCCTGTGGCACGGAAAATATTTTATCCTGTTTTTTTTTATATAATTTGCAGGAAAAACAGAAACAAACTTGATCCCAGGTCATGATGAGGGGTTTAATTGTATCTGGGTCAAGTACTGCTGAGTATTAGTAATCATTTACCCAGTGACTTGTCAGAACCTTAAACCTGATTTCTTTCATTGTACTGGCAAAATCCTATTATTCCCTTCAAAACACTGACAAAGCTTAGCCAAGCCTCTTAAAAGTCACACTGACCTGCCAGTTCGGTAAGCTGTTCCAAACATGTTTACAAGTCACAACTCTGTTTCAACAATAAGGCTAGTAGTATTGATGTCCCCCTTTAAGGTGTAAAGTGGAAAACTTTACTGTGGTGACAACGTGAGCTAAAATAGGCTCCATGTGATGTAGCAAGCTTACAGTGAAGGTACTCTGCCAGGTCACCTCCATTGCAGTACTGAGAAGACAGAAAAGAAAAGTCTTAATAGAGGCTTTGACAGTGCCGCTTTAATACTGAATATGATTTACATCTCCACATGAAAACAGACCAGCCAATGTCCCTTCTAATACAACTCACCTCCATGACAAGATACACACAACCTCCCATTTCCTGTTGAAAAAGATAAAATGCAAATGATCAGCGGAACAGTAATTGAAATACACCGAGGCTAAGAATCAGATCAAGTGTTACTTTTTATACCAATTTGATCAGTGCTAATAAATACACATTTCTGATTTAATTATGACTTGTAATGATGACTTCATTTTTCATTACAGCTTTTCCCCCATGTCACACAGCAAGTGACATCAGGTCATTGAGTTGGCCTGGCCAGCGGTTCCCTGACAGCAGCAAGTCTCAGGGGCCTGAAACTGTACCCCGTCATGATCCAAACCACGCAGGAGCCCTCCCTAGTTTGGCACCCTGTGCGTAACCATAGGAAATCTTCACAGAGCAGTGAGGTGGCACAGTGTGGAAGAGGGTGAGAAGTTTAGGGTGTCAGTCCCACTTCACTTGAAAGGAAAGTGGGAAGCAAGTTGAATCCTGTTTGTCTTTTTGCGTGCCGGAGTGAAACTTAATGAGTGTTTACCATTTGTGCTATTGTATGAAAACACATTAGGGCTATTATTAATGTAGGAGATGGCTGTGAGGTGAATTAAACACCTCATCTCAAAATGATGTCATTATCCTTATGTGTCTTCCGTGCCTGCTGGGAGGCCGGCCTCTGATTTAAAAGCCATTGTTTACACCCTGCCATCTGTCAAAAAAGGTAATCCCACCATGTGTGACTGTCTGGCAGGTGTCAGTAAGTAAGGTGAGAAGAAAGCACGCAAACTTGCACATACAAACTCACATCCTCACAAATATTGTCAGTGATTTGTGACTTGTATGTGCTCCAAAGGATACCGGTAAAACATCCCGCAGAGATTAACCAATATCATGTTCGGATTTAGGATACACCACATGCTAATAAAATCCGTTTCCACTCTTTCAGAATTGAGAAAGCTTCAACAATACAGGTTATATCCGATTCTCGGATAGCTCGGTGGAAAAATTACAATATTCGACAGCCACATTTGCACAACATGAGCAATTTTACCTGATAGTCAAGCAGACTGACAATATTTTCATGTTTCAGCTCCTGGGGGAGATAGGGAAAGAATAATATTTTAGTAAAAGGTACACAGAGAGCCAGACACAGAATGTATGGCAGCATTTTAAAAAGAAGTGTCTTTACCTTTAATATTTTGATTTCTTTACCAAGAAGAGACTGCGATTTCCCCAAGTTTTTCTTGTTGATGCACTTCACAGCAACCTCCCAGTCACGTCTCTAAAAATATTTAGTTTTTCTTTAAATCAGAGCAGCATATCAACAATTACCAGGCAAAACCCAGGTTGGAGCTAAAAGTCACCTCTTTATGTCTTCCCTTGAACACAACTGCGAAGGCTCCGTGGCCAATCAGGTCTTTCCTGCTGAACTCAAACTTCCCAACAGACTCCATCATGGATAATGATTAAAAAAAAGAAGATAAATAAGTAAACAAACGTGTTTAAGTGTCCGAGCAGGTTCAGGAGGTTGGTTGTCCAACTGTCACAGATGTACAGTCCCACGACACGTCTGTCGTGCAGGTAAATCCCATTTCATTGATTAAAAGATACTGTCACGAGTGACGCGGTTTGTAATCGAAGAAAATATCGGCAACATAATTCCGGAGTTTCCGCCAACAGAAGAAGTTAAAACAACGTGCGCAAGGATAAAAACAAAAAAGAATGTAAACAAAATATTAGCGACCCGTTGTGACTATTTACTGAATCAAATGAACCCCTGTCGCTTCTCCACAGCCGGCAGAGTTCAAAAAGTTACAGTTGTGCTGTTAAACGTTGTTGGTATTCAGAGAGTGAGCTCAGATATTATTGTCTTCCTCACCTTCCAACCCATCTGCTGGAGTTATTCATATCTCACGGCGAGCATGCGCAAACAGGCAGGCAGACGTGATGGTGGCGCCTTCAGGGACACCTCGTAAACTCCCAATTCAATGTTTACCAATTATCCAAAAAGTAGTTTGTCTGGTGTTTTATTTAAAGTCTAGACTCACAACGTCTTTTTAAATATCGTGTATGTCCGAGTCTTATAATACTAGAGTGTTCAAAAATGTCTACATGTCCGTGTAACGCTTATCATTTAAATTTTCTATATTAGAAAATGGAAACATTTTATTGAGTTTTCTAATATTCTAAGTAAAAAACAAAACAAACAACACAAGACGGCGTTGGTCAAAATGCGGAAGTTCGCAAAACCGATGGGTGACGTCAGAGTGGGTTGTCACACAATTTTTTTTTACCGTTACATGGACCCGGGTTCACATACGTCCTTATTAAACAACGCTCGCAAATCTTATGTTTGGATTTTTTCAAAATATGTCCATGTCAGTCACCTTGAAAGGTTTCAGGTTTTCAAATATTGCGTTGTCATGTTTACCAAAATTGATTAGTATTTACATAATTCACACAGGAATAAACCAAATAGCATACCAAGTCATACCAACCAATAGAAATGATGGTAAAAAAAAAAAATCGTGCAATGAAGAATACACTGTTTTCTTGTCATAAAAGTTTTTTTTAATAAAGATAACTGAAAGCATAAAAAACATAGTACCATAAGTCAACAATCACTGAAGGCCATATATAAGCTTAGATATACTAAAATATTAAATTTTTGATCTGACGATGGAAGTGAGCGCAGAGTGATATACAGTAAATCCTGTCTTAGGAAACTTAATATTGGTACAGTGTAATATCAATGGGATATTTTAAAACACGCCATCTCCCTCCATTCTCACAGTATGTTAAAAAAGCAACATCCTTATCAAGTCCCCCTGTTGTAGAAAATATTTCATATTTTATTGTACAAACATATATGAAAATGTAAAAGAAATAAGCAACAGAAATATCTTAGGTTCACAGAGTTGCGTCCAAAACACAACCAGTATTCACTATTCCTCAAAAAGCATAACATACCGCGGCTTACAGCAAATAGAGAGAAAACACTCACATAAACACAAAATTTATCATGAGAACATACTGAATGTTGAGCTGTGACACTTTACAGGAGACACGATAAAGAACTCAGAATCACAAATAAATAAATACATTATATCAGAATTACATGGGGTCTAATGCACTGATACTTCATTTTTTCTCTATCAAGCAGTTATTGTGTTGTGCTGTTCCAAAAACTGGATCAAAGCTGTATGAATCAGGTGAAATGCGGAGAAGGTTATCCAGGTACAGTAAGCAATTTATCCTTTGTGTGGATGAATACTGGAAACAGACGGTGAAGCCACTGCTTTTAAGCAAAAAATTTAACGCTGCATTTAGGGAAAACATACCTCTTTTCTTCTCTGTCCTTGGTTATGCATTTGTACCCAACCATACCCTGAAAATTCTGCACTTATGATCATCTCAAATTTTAATAGTTTACATTTTCTGCAAGTAAATTAAGCAGACGTGTCTGCACTATTTCACTGCGTGAGACAAATTTCATGTGAAAACATATAGTTTAAAGGAAAGTTTTGACATTTTAGAAAACATGCTTATTTTCTTTCCTGCCTAAGGTTAGATGATAAGATTCCTGCTACTCTCATGTCTGTATGCTGAAGCTGCCACCATCTATAGATTATGTTAGTTTAGCACAAATTCTGGAAACGGGGATAACCTAGCTAGTCTGGCACATAACTGTAAAACCACAATATGTTGTTTTTTTGTACAAATGAAAAAAAGTCGATATTACACATTAATTCCTGAGCTTTAGAGGAGCTGGTCTGCAGATTTTGTTTACCTATGGACCGTGCCAGATAAACTGTGTCCAGTCTTTGTGCTAAGATTAGTGAACCAGCTGCTAGCAGTAAACTCATATTTACCATACAGTCCTGACAAGTGGCATCAAACTTTACATGTAACGAGGACCAAGAGAGCAAATAAGTGAATTTCCCACATTAACTTTTCCCTTCAATAAACTCTGGAAAACTGCACAATACAGAATTGAGACACTCCACTGCACAGGGCCTCATTGCATGACCCCAAACAATGCTCAAAGATCTTAAGACGTTCTGTCACTTTACTGAACTGCTCCTCAGAAACCCCCTACACTTTATTGTGGGAGCACTATGTTTTATGTGACAATAATAAAGCACAGTCACCATAGTCTGTTTGTCTTTTAAATGAGGAACTATTAATATGCTACAGAATCCCTCTCCTTCAGTTTCAGTCTCTCTTGAGGGAATGAGTATCCAATTCATTATTACATATCGGGAGAGTATACTCTGGCCAGTGTTTGTCATTCTGCACTAGTGAGCTCCAGGTTGCTCTGACAGAACCAGTGATCTACGGTTCTACACGGCGGAGAGGTCAATTCGATTGGCTGAGTTGGTGCTTTTGTCCCATGTGTTCATCTTGGTAGGAGTCACACCCTCCTTGTTTCCATTCATCTACATAGGAAGACGGGAAGGGGAGCATTAGACTCAGGCAGTCAAGAAGAGAAGACCTCTTTTTTTCCATTAAAGTAAGTGTCACAGCAGCACTCACAATGTCAGAGTTGAAGGGCTTCACATTGATGTTTCGAATGGAGCTGCTGGTGAGGGACCACACCTTGGTTTTATGTTTGAAAGCAGCTCTGACCTACAGAAATGACAGACAATGGTGATGATTGTCACTCCACTTTTAAATCACACAAGGCATATACAAATAGATTCAATTTACAGTCCAGTTATATCCTATCCAATAGCCAGATAAAATGTTGGCATTGAAGTGTGAACAGTTTTCTCCCATTGGGCATGACAAATGAGAAAAAGTATATATATATATATATAAAATATTCAACATATTAGCACCATACCTCAGAGTTGAGAAGACAGTGAAATAAGAAAACAAAGAATCCCTAAAAGTAAAAAAGGAAAGTGTAAATTTTAGGAGGACATTCACAAATTACTTGCTCACAGTTTAGAAAAGAATAGACCTGTGGTGCAGCACGTACTTGTAATGAGTTGAACACAGCAAAGATATATAGGAATGGCAACGAGTGTGTGTTGAAAGCAAGAACGCCAAAGATCCAGGAAATGCCAAGTATTGGAAGGAGCACTGCCACTGCCTTTGCGGTCAGCCTTGGAACAAAACAAGAGACAACCATGTTTATATTATTAGGTTCTCATAAAAGTAAAATAATGAGTAATTGAATAAGTATTGGTCTGCTCACAAAGACAAATAAACTCACTTGACAGCATTTGCATCTCCATGAACCTTGTAATTCTCTCCACTGATTCGAGATATGATCCTGGTCACAGATATCAGGATGCCTATGTTCACCTGGGAATCAGGCAGGGAAGTTACTGTGAATATACAATTTACACGGTGGCACAAAAGATGTGATTTTATGTGGTTTTCTTCTTGAATAGCATAACATCTTACACTGGATTTTGATTAAGTTGTCAATGAACTGAGGCAACTACTGGGGGACGTGACTAATGCTTATTTTTGCAATTTCCTCACCACAATGACAAACAGAGCCGGTGCCACAAAAGCCCAGATGGCTCCATTCTTCAGCGAAAGCCAACAGCTGAGAAAGCAAGGACAAGAGCAAGAGTAAAAAAGAAAAAAAATCACTTTATGTCCTTCCAAGCAAATGTACAACAACCCAGTAAATGTAAATATGGAGTGATGTGCATCGTAAATGTTAACCTAAAGTCATTCCACATATATTTAAAATACATTATATATATATATATATATATATATTTATATAGTGAAGGTCATACTTACTTGTCAACTTCACCATAACTGTCCAGAGCTGACGTCATGGACACTATGCATATTACCAATGGAGAGCCTGATAAAAAAACAAAGAAAACAAACACACATGTTATCATGTACTAATGTCACATAATATTCATGACTGTTCCTGTTCACTACCTATTTCTCCTGCTTTCTTTACAATGTGTATGTTCCCTGTTGTGTTCAAGTACCAATCAAATACAGTCCCAACAAAATATATCGTGGCTGCTTGATTTAAATATATTTAAATTTAGGATAATATACAGTATATAGTTACTATATATATTTACTGACACCTCTTTACTGTACACCTTCAAATAAATGCTACAATTATACACAGATACACCTGCGCACTCTGAAATAATTAATCTTATGTAATTCAGCGCTCGATGTTGAGACATGGCCCACACACGAGTCAGTGTCTGCAGATTATAAAAATGGAATTAACATTATGTTTTCATTCACTGCTTCTCCACAAAAGGCACTGCGGGCAAAAAAGTTTAAAACCAGTTGGTGTATTGTGCTGCACACACACTCCTGCGTTTGGACAACACAGATACTGCACTGTATCTACTCTTTAAAGCATTGCTCCATAGTTTAATCAAATTTAGTCAAGGCACGCATTAAATCTGAGGATTTTAGGCCCCACCCAGGTCTGGACCTTGGACCCAGGTCCTGGGTCCAAGGCTGTTGCCCAGACGCAGCAGGGCTGGCAATCAACAGGATTCACCAACAATCTCATGATCTTAGATCGACAGGAATCAAAAAATTTTTTCAGAAAATCTCTCAAAACAATCTAGCAGACCAAAATTTTTTGGACCAAGGCCACAAGCAGGTCATAGCATGTTCAGTGCAAATATTGATTTCAAAAGAATACATTTTATATTTCGACTTCCAGAGGGTTGTCTGCACGTATGCCACTGTTTATTTTAACAAACAGGCTTGGGGACCTAATGAGTAATGTGACACCTATATGGTTCAATGTGTTTAACTCCTCACATAGTGGCAAATGTCTATGTCCATTTTATTTCCCATGTACTTAAAAACAAGTCTTGGTTTTATTTATCTCCTGTGCTGCAAATTGCTCATTTCCATGAAAATAATAATTTTATTTTAAGATCTTGTAATCTTAAAACAAATATTTTTACAGTATTCTACTGACTTGATCTTTTGGCTCACCAAGCCCAATGGTTTTTTAAAACATGTAAAAGGACACTTTTAATTTGTGGGAGGAAATGAAAGATAGAGTAGTCAACAGCTTTTATCACAGCTAATACCAGCAGCAATTCATTATAAAATGAGTATTTACTTTTATGTATAACAGTTCTAATTCTAACTGTCAGACAAGTCTCCAGCACATAATTTGCAGTTGGCCACACAAAATGAAAAATTACTCTGGCCAGAAGAAAGGAAGTAATAAAAGGGGATAGTTTTCCCTCTAATGGCTTCAGCATGTGAAAGAGAGACTATGTATTCGCCAGCAGCCAAAGACAGTATACGTATGTCCCAGGTTCTTTTCATCTGTCCATCAACTCCGGTTCACTGTGATCAGGGGAGGCAATTGTTATGCTGGAATGTAACTCAAAGCACATTCAGACCTTAAAAAGCAGGGTTTATAGTTTATTTGCCACAAATAATATTTGACCAGTAATGTGAAATAAAGAAATACTGCAATCATATTTACAGTAATGGCTTGGCATGAACACTGGGTCAAGTTAGGGACAATAAAATAAAAAAGGAGATGCTGTACTCTTAAAACCAAAAAAAAACGAAATGAAATGAAAGTCACACAATATAATCACGCAAAAAACACGTTTTGGTTTTCATTTGAGTATTATAATTAAAAGACCGCCTACCCCAACCAATGCCGTAGTAGTAGAAGTGTTTGCTGCCCTCGGAGCCGAACACCTTGACCACCATACTGTAGAGGTGGAGGCCCTCAACCAGCATCCAGGCGAAGGCGCTCAGGAAGAAGAAGTGCAGCAGGACAGCCATTACCTTACAAGGCAGCTGGGACATGGAACAAACACAGATCAGGCTTTCAACATTAAAACATTGTCTTTTTCTTTTCCTTTGCTCGGTTTCCCCCCCCCCATATGTACTTTGATATATTTCTAGGTATAACATCGTTCATTCATAATTTAAATCATTTAGTTGGGGTTTTTCTTTTTACCACATTTTAAGTTTTTACAACGTAGCTCACTCGATACAATTGCATTTTATTCTAACAATCTTTGAACTATTAGAATTACCGTGCCCAGGTCAAAGCGAGCACTGATGAGCAGTAAGATCTCAGCCACCAGGATGGCGAAGGACAGGTTGGCGTGGATGTGGTAGCGTTGGTTACGGATGGTACTCACCGACCTACAGAGCAACAGAAGGACTTGCTATTGCACCTTAGTAACAAGTAAGTACATATGTACAGTACATATTAATGACCACATTGGTAGATTTATGAAATAAAATATACAGCATAGGCTATATTAAATAAAAGAGCACAAACAGTATACATGTAGCTCTGACTGATTGCTGATACTCACGACAGGACTGCAAAGGTGACAAGAGTGATGGCAAGACAGAAGATGGAAATCGAGCAGCCAACATAACCAATGGTTGATAGTGCCACCCGGTGGCCAGTAGTGAGCTGTGTAAGGAGAAAAAGCACCATCAACAATGGCCCAGACAACACGTAAAAACATTATTATTTTGCCTACATGGTAGGTTAGTACACTGTGCCACCAACACACATGTGAGGCTTGTTCAGCCTGCTTCATTCAGCCTTCATAACTTGCCAAGAAATTTAAAGGGGCCCTTTAGAGTTGGAATGATGAACACAATTCTGACTCGCATTAGTATATGTGACTGACTAAAACCCTAAAGATAAAACACTGAAGTTGGGTCACAAGTTACCTTTTGCAATAGTAAGGATTCATATATGGCCATTACTTTTTTAACTACACATTTTAGATACAGCCAAATACCTATATTTATTTTAAATTTTGAGATAAGCAAAATATAATAATAATAATAAACTTTATCTATGTAGCACCTTTCATACATGAAATGGAGCTTTACTGCAATGCATTTACATAAACAACATGAAGACATACAATCAACACACTGTACAAAGAGTTATAAATAAAATGGAAATAAAACCCACGAAGTAAAAACCTGCGATGAAATAAGATTCTGAAGAATAAGACCACAGAATAATAATCATAATAATAATAATGATAATAAATTGAGGTCAAGATGGCATATAATTTACGTTAAAAACTAGTCAAACACAACATTATAAGAAAAAGGGAATGGAGCAGTCTCTGTACCAGGGAAGACAGAGCTAGTTTAATGCTAAAGTGAAGAGGTAAGTCTTCAGCTTTCTTAAAAAATATATTTAAAGTGCTGGCTCCCCTAATATCTGTAGGGAGTGCGCTCCATAGCTGTGGGACATATGAGGGTGCATTTCCAATTTTTTTTCAAAATATACATTGTCCAAAAGTTTGAAACGTGACAGCAGCAATTGTGTTCCTCCATATGCACATCTCCATTGCATTAGGCCTCATGCATTGACACTGTTTTGGGGTTCATGCTATTTTAAGTGTGTGTGTTGGATTCTCTATTAATTGTCTTCACATGTGCCATGTCATTACGAGGGCAGAGGAGTCCAGCCTTCCACAAAAGGGATATGTGGAATGTTTCCTCGCAGCTGAGGGATAAGGCAGCCCACTAATTAAAGACTGGCTGAGGGCAAGTATAGCATCAAACATAATCTATACTTAAAAACTGCACTGGCCCACTTTGCTGCAATAAGGCATCCTTTATTTAAAGTAGCCATTGTGGATGCTGACCATATGCTCCCACCGTACAGATACTTGGATAACAAAGCTTTAGACTGCGGTGGCTATGTACACATGGTTTGTCATTCCAAATTGCTCTACATGTAGATAACTTAATTATAAACCGATGTGCAGGACAGTGTTAAGAGAAGAGAATGAACGTCAGCCCAGATGCTTTAAAAGGACCGTTTTTGGAGGATGGTTCATCGGGACAGCGCTTGGTCTACCAGAGAGACTGTACTGATTGGAGAATGGACCACTGACCTGTGCAGCGACCCAAAAGAACCACACTTAATCACTCTAGTCCAGAGTACTGCTGTATAAAACCACCGGTGAAACTGATATTGTGACTGTGTAGGACTTCTATCATTGACAACTGTCCAAAGGCTGCAGTGGGGGCTTCTGTTTGGCGGGTTGCTGTGTGGTAAACCACGGTTTCCTGTCCAATTATCCTCTAACAAATCCACTTATTTTGCAAGGAAGACAGAGGGACTCTAAGAATTAGTTGGAAATTAAAAACAAAAAGCTTCATAAACCAATGAGTAACGTCACAATTTTATAAATAATAAAGTTTATATGGCTAATGTGTTGCTCGTTAAACACCAAGAGATGTGACCTCCTATTTCTGGCCTCCTGGAAAATGTAAATCCAATACTATTCTTTTGGCTCTTTAGCAGCTAAATGCTCCAGTATGTTCACCAACAAGTTACTAACTTTGTCTGTCAACCGTTTGGTTGTGGGCAGTTTGTGGGTCTATCGCAGCTTTTTTCAATCAAAACAGCTAAATGCTGTGTGTGTAGATGAGGTTGATACAAACAGTGAGAGTGACCAAAACATTAAAATTGTAAAGCAATCAGCAGGTTTGAGGGGAACTGCAGAGTCAAGTGATATGCTTCATCATTATGAGCAATTTCACATCACACACGTAGTAATTTGATCAGTTATTAATATAAATATTCATCGGTGCAGCTTTAATGTGTATCCAAAATGTACCTTTAAGGGCACCACTTGCATTAGGATGGCGAAGTTTGTGAGGTGGTTGCACAGACATACAGAGAACGTCATGTTTCCATCTGAGCGGACACAGCCTTTGTTGGACCATACTCCCTCATTCGAACTGAAAAACGCAGCAATTAGGAATTAATCACAGAGAAAATACATTCAGAAATAGACACAGTTTTAATAGGAGCGCAGCTGGCACGGATCACTCAACATGATCAACTTTGGGAGGCAAAGAGATAAATTTCTTTTGCTGAATTTACCAGGACCTTCTGACAGGACAATGTAATAATTCACATTTTCTCTTGAGTTTCGAGACAAGGGGAGTAAAGAGAGGGAGCCTTTTGAATTCAACCAAAACACACTCCCTTTCAAAATGATTTATTCTGTCTAAATGGTGTTTTGGCTCCATTTGTCAGATCACCATATTTTTTACACAGTTCTATTACTGAATATATGCCAATCTGAAACAACAACACATGTAACACTCAATGGTTTTGATTTCAATTAGAAAAGGGGAAATACACATTTTCTAAAACATGGTTATCATGAGTTAAAACCTTGAAAAAAACCTAAGTAACAAATATGCAAAGAGTCAACAACTGCGATAAAATCTCTTTGGCACAACATGAAGACAGAACCCACCTGTAGTCCAAGAATGCACAATAGAGGAAGACTTTATTGCTCTGATTTACTGCTTGGTCTTGCTGTTCTTCAGTCTGAAAAAAGAAAAACATTGAGATCTTTAATTGTGATGCGATATAGGAAAATATTTGCTTTTGGGTTGTACTGGTGAATCAAATTACATGCTTTGTTGTCCCAAAACTAATAGCAACCTGTTTGGAAAATCTACTTTGACTCAAAAGACAGCATGGAATATTTGAGGCAGCAATCAGCAGCAGTCTTTCCTTAATGCACACTGGCCTTTTCTTTCCATTCATAAACTCAACAACAGCATCCCATTTTGACAGTTAAGACAGTAGCACTACAAGTATTCTACAGTACCTATGAAGTGAGTTAAAGTGCTTTGTTCCAGATGAAAAATAAATAAGTATTCATTGGTGCTAAATCCAGGAGGGGAACTGAAGCTAGAGAGATCTGAGATCATAGTCAAGGAGAGACAAGCACTTAGCAAAGGTGATTATTTCACTGAGTGGAAATCCCTGCTGTCTTTAAGAATTTGATTATATTTGATCCTAAATCCCTTTTTCCATGTCTTTCCTTAATATGATATTTGGAGTCCCAGGAGACAGTGAGCTAATGGCTACAGTGCAAGAATGCAGTAATTGGGGCTTGGCCCTGGTTTCAGGTCAAACCACTACCCTCCTCCATCTGTCATCTGAAGAAAACAACACTTCCATTGGCTGGTTGGGTGTATACCCAGAGACTCCACACCTCTTCTCATTTCTCCGAGCCCTGAGCCTCGACTCTCAGACTGAGTAAGTGTATGATTCGATGGACTGTGTCTGCACCATTTCCTTCTGGAAAAAGTGAGAGTGAGAGTGAAACTGACAGTCAGGCTGTCTGTTTCCTGGCTCATAGGCTCAGTGATTCATATTACAAAGCATAGCACAATACATTGACTTCATTGTGTAACCAAATCACTGCTCTCATTCTGTCTGTTTTGCACATGCAGTTCTTTAGTCGTCATGTATTGGGACCCCTCAAGATGAATACAATACATAGATATTCATTTGGCACATTAGAGTAGGTGGGACAATGGGTCCAACGGCCATGAGAGTGCAGTACATACTAGCAAACCCCTTGAGTGAATTTACTGCTCCCTGTGGGCTTTAATAATTCACATTTGTTGGGTTTTAAATGAAAGCAAATGGAAGAGGGACAAGTTGCAATTGGCAAACAATTGCGAGTCTCGCTTTACCATGTTATATCTGCTCGCTAAACTTGTGGAACCTTTATTGTTCCTGTGCAATGAAGGGAGACTAATTGTCCACAAAATGTAAACCCTGGCTCATGGATAAACAATCCATTGCCATCAAACCCAGATGTGTCCCAGACACAAGCTGAAATCTATATAGGAACTAATAGACTAACATACATATGCTATAGTGCTGTTTGGCCGTGCTTCCTCTATAGCAACTGTCTGTTTGTGGAATATATACGGGATGTTGTCGAGTTGATATCTGAGGAGAGGTGCTGGAACCCAAAAGTCACTGGCGAGTGTAAACATGCACTTGGAGATCTGGCCCAACTTTGTGAGCACACTGTTTGCCCCCCACCCCCATGCCTCCCCACCCCAACCCTTTGTTGCCCCAAAGCCTCAGCATCTATACCAGCCAAGACCGCAGCTGGCGCTCCAACTCTTTATTTGCAACAGAAGGCCAGCAAACGCCGCCTGGGAAATCAATTTGTGCCTAGTAAGGAGAATAGACACATGGAAGGTATGAGAGGAAGAAGAGGAAGAAGAGGGTGCGAAGGCTAAAGAGAGGAGAGTGAGGTGGAGTGATAAAAGAGGAGATAATCATGGCGTTTCTGGTGCTTCTATGTTACTATGTCTGCCTCATTTGCAGCTGTCAACCACTGCTCCATCTACAGAGCATTCTTGAACCACAGATCACTGACTCCTCTGCAGCAGCGGAGTTCAAAATTATTAAAAAGTTATTAATCACCACATTCACCAGCAGTGGTGATAGAAATATCCAGATCCTTTACTCGTGTTATAGTACAAGTACAAGCGGTTCCATATTCACACTGTGAATGTATTTCTATGTTGTACATCATTAGATGCACCATTTTTCTAACTACTTCTTCTACTGTTATGTAGTTTAATTCAGTGGTGGCCACCATAGAGGTGTTGATTGTCCAACTCACAAGTATGGTTCCTCCTACAAAATGCATTTGCTGTGGAATTTAGTTGTAGAGAAAGATATTTTCAAGGAGACAGGGTGGAATTTGAATAGCCTGATTTTCCTAATTTGAATACTGTACTCAATGAGTATAATACTAGAGTAAATGTACTTAGTTTTCATCACTGGAATCAAACACATGAAGAGAGTCTTGGGTCTAACTCACATTTGAACGGCTGCATGAGGATACAAATACTGTAAATTATGATGCGACTCTTGGAGGGCACAAATACTTCTTAGTAACCATGTCACCATCATTACATACCTGTAATATGATTGTGTTTAACATAATAGATCCTGTTGACGAATGGAAACACAGCTCTCCCAACTCTCCCAACACACCAGTCATTTGTCATTGGCAACAAAAGGCCTTCAACCTCACCATGAGAACCACTGGCTATCATCGGTGCGTATACTGTATATCCCTCTAACAGAAAGCACACCTCATCCTATTGCTTTTTAATGAGTGTTGAGCCCACTGGGTAAAATGATGACGGATTAAAATAAACACTCTCATGCATCACAAAAGCATTTCAGTCGGGGGCGACGTTCAGAACCCAGCAATTTGTATAAAAGCAATCTCGGTCCTCTGTGGTGTCTTTCAGACCTCCCATGACTGGCAGAGCTGGAAGCCTGAGCTTTGCTGTGGTTGAGCCTATGCCTCAGCAAATCCCAAGACATGGGCAACCCCAGGCCAATTTAAGTAATCTTCATGACCAACATTCAGGCATTCATGACTTTCACAGAAAGCTACAACATGTTAATATTGGCATGTACAGTAATAAAATATAACAGTGAGCAACTCAAATGGAATAAGTACGTGTGCATGTGTGTGTGTGTGTGTGTGTGTGTGTGAGCATATTTATTATATATTTATTTCAGTTTCAGTGGACAGTAAAGTTAATCAAATATGCTCTGAGCTCCATTGACTAGTTTTTTCCAGGGATTGATATGTACTTGAGCACATGGGATATGGGATGTGGTTGTATGCTTTGGAAAGGGCTTGTGATTAAAACTTTGAGTCAAGATTTCCCCCCCCCCCCCACAAAATCTAAAATATAATTTATGAGCAAATCATGCTCACACCCACTCATTCCGTCCAGTACTGGTACAACAATATGCAGCCACAAGAGCAGTCAGGCATATTTGAGGAGGAAAGAAGTCTAAAAAAAGGTTTGGTTGTCCTAAATTTAAAAAAAAGATAGTAGTGAAACACACAACTGCATGAGTGAATAACTTAGTGATCTTCTTTTCCTCAAACATTTCAAATATTTGAGAGCACAGAGAGCCAGGCTGTAATTTGGACTGCTCTTTCTACATTTGGTATATCTACATCTATCAATTTTCAACAGTGTAGCTGCCATCAGGGCAGAAACGGCAGAGAAACTCTTGAAGCTACCATCATCTTTTTGTGGAATTGAACAGTAGGTGAAAGTGTTTGTTAAAACATGAGTCAACAGAAAGGCTGACTAAGAGGTGGCCAAGGTTTGAAAATATTCTTTAAAACAAGAAACAGACCATACATGCAAAAGCTATGTTGAGTGCTGTAAAATTTAGCAAGGAAAGGAAACACTTCATTGCAGTGTGTGTGGGAAAGGTACGGCATAACACTATTCAAACAACCAGCTTTGGACTTTGAGAAAAACCTTCCCCTTGAATCACCTTGAGGTCAATATATTAAAGTATCACACTGATGGAGCACAGATGTCATCGTTGTTGTAACAGGACTTTCCAATTGGAGGCCAGACTTAAGCCGATCCACATACAGCATGTGGAGTAACGATCTGAATCCATGCAGGAAAACACAACTGGCCTTGAGTGAGATCATGCTGTCAGGGGAAATGTAATAAGACGTGCAGCTGTGGTCTCAGCTCAGTCTCTGAGGTAGACAGCGAAAACAACGAGACGTGTTGATAGGCACGCAGGGTGTGAGGAGAATTTGGGGACAATTAAACAACCCCAAAAGTTACGTTGTTTTCAATACGGTGAGTGGCGGATGTTCACAGATACTATACCGTTTCTACTACATTGGTTCGAAACAACAAATGTGACTTTAAATGTTTTTCTTTCTTCTGGAACTACACTCACAATGGGAAAGGTTCTCCATGCTTGAATTCATTTGCTGAATTCCTCTGGGCTTTCATTCGGGCCCACTGTACTGTTTCTTGGATTTCTGGCCTGTTTCTGTCGGCATGACAAGATGAGGGCTGCATTTTGAGCCTTTGCAGAGAAGTTTAAAATGTGGGGAATACACGTGATCGAATAAGGGTCAACACTACGATTTTTTTGGTGATGATGTTCAGGGACAATTTCAAACCTGTAGTATTTCATAACCATTTGTAAACCTAGAAAAAGAATGAGAAATACAAGCAGAGTGAGTTCAGTCATCAATCAATTGTCAAAAATAGCTGAACATAATTAATGCTCTATTACAGACAGAATCAGCACCAGAATCTTTCCTCTGGGCCTAAGCTGGTGGTGGTTGCATGGTTGGAGAGGGTGATACAGTAGAGAGGGGACGCTTTACGGGAGGGGCTGCAGAAAGAGACTCTAAATCTTTCACCAAGGCAATAGCTGGCCTGCCATCTGTGATTGATCAGTGTGTTGGCTCACACCAGAGCCTGCGCTTGTACGTGTGTGTGTGTGTGTGTGTGTGTGTGTGTGTGTGTGTGTGTTGGTGTATGGGTGGGTGTGGGTGGTTGGGAAAGAGAGAGAGAGAGAGAGAGAGAGAGAGAAGGATTTGAGGCTTTGACCACAAGGTTCTAGCTGGGCGTGTGCTGGGAGTTATAAAAAGACTGGCAAAATTAAGATCTGTTAAGATTGTGGTAGAAAGAACTGATACCAGCGTTGGCATACATCATTAAACAATTAGGAGCAGGGCTATCAGAAAGTGTGCATGTCTACTTTCAAAGTCAGTGAACAATCAATCCATTACGTTCCACGAGTGTGGGAAGCTCAAACACGTCTAGACATCTTTGTAAACAATAGGCACCCAGTTTCCTCGCTGCCCCGGCCCCACCGGAATCTCTTCCGTGTCCTTTGAATTATGGGAGGGAACCGGTGGATAAAACACAATGGAAAACTTGGTCACTTGTAGTAGTACCACACTAGCGATAGTTGCTAATGGTGGGGTCTATTGAGTCAACTTGAATAATACAATACAAATTTCTGACAAAAATCCATTAAATTCATAAAATATATTCAACTTTTATTCTGTGTGAAGAGGCAAACGTTCGACATTTAAGGAAAAACTCTTTTCATCTCTAAAACCAATAGCAGGAAGTACTGCGACTCATAACCTGTGGTAAACTAGTTTATTAATTGAATTAATGAGTTAAACTGTGTTGAACTGAGTGAACATGCATGTTAATGAATGAGCTTAAGTTGTACACTACTGGTAGTTGGATATTTCCGCTAGCTATTTTCCCTTGTTTCCAGTCTTTAAGCCAGTCTATGTAACTAGCGGCCAGCTGTGGCCATTTCACATAAGTTGTTTTTAGACTCCAGAAAATATCCGAAGTCTATAAACAACTTATGTTAAATGTGCCGCTAACATATAAAGAATGCAGCAGGAGATATTCTAGGTCAGACTACTTCATAACAGCAGGAATATTCAACCAAGGGGTGGCACCTGGGTAAAAGCGCCCACTTGCTTGCTTTACATTTTCTGGAGATTTTCCTGTTGTATTGTCCTATGGACTCACTCCATTTTCGAGAAGCTGGAGCGAAAAGTTCTGTAAAATGTCCAGAGTGATATTTAAGGACAATTGCATTCTCACTTATGGCCCCTGCGGAAAAGTTCATATCAAGCATCTCATCTAACTCGGCACCAGAAAAAATATGATAAACATTTTTTTTAATGTTTCCGATTTGAAGCTCTACATTACATCAAAAATTAAATTAAATTAAAATGAATTGAGGGACAGATTGAGGCCACCAGCAGCCTTCCATTGCTGCCACACTGCTCCACCCTTCGCCTCAGCCGCCAAACTCACTGCTTTATAAGCCTGTAAAGTCAGGCCCCCTTGTCAAAATCTGCTTTTTAAATCCTCTCAGTTTTGACCCTATAAATTGACTCTCCTCATGAAATCAATCTTTCCATTCATTCACTTCATACACTTCATACCATTAGTGTGATTCTTTGACAGAAGAAGGGGACAGGGAGAAGTTATCTGCCTTTTTATGTATGCATTAATGTTTAACTACAGACCCCCCTGCCTCCCGTCCTTCTGTTTCTTCTCTTCTTCTCTCCTTCAGTCCACTCAAACTGAACTGGTCTCAGACAGCAGTAATAAATCACAGACAGAGCCAGGGTCCAATCAACACCAAAGCTGAATGGCGTGAGAAAGCACGTCGGCCTCCAGCAACCTTGATAACACCATGTCTGGATATCAAACTTGCTCTGCACCACATAACGCAAAATGGTGGCATTTCTTGTCCGGCTGAGTCAGCTGGGAACGGCATGACCTCAGTGGGCTGTTTCAGTGAGCTCAGAGGGCATCAATCAGGACTGCAAGGTCACTCAGATGCCCACCACATGGCTTTGACCTCCAGCAACTGGTACCTGCCATGACTCAAGGACTTTTTTATATGTTGGTGACTCCATCAATCCACGGTACGACACGTTTTATCATGGTAGGTGTCAGATAGAGAAAATAGATGGCATTTGGGTTTGAGCCATGACAGTAGGTGACTGTTTGTACAGTCCAAGAGATGGCACATAGGATTTGTTGTAACCATGACAGCATGACAAGACAGATGAGGTAGCTGACATATTTCTGCTTTAGACACAGTCAGCCCCCCCCCTGCTAGGTTTTAATGAAGTCACTGGGTGCTTGTCTATTCTCAGGGGATGAACAGAGCGGTCAGCTGCAAATCACCCACTCTAGTCCACTGAACTGGTGCCATGAGAAGACATCTTTAAGGTTGAACTTGTGCAGACAGTAAAGTGCGACATAAAAAATGGCGGGAAAGGTCTGCCTCATACTGTGTGTTAGCCGCCCTCCCTGCCTCCAAGCTAGGGAGGTGACAAGTATCTGGCAGTTGCCAAAGACATTAAAACTCCAAAAATAGTCACTTTTTGACTTGGTCCAACTTCAGGTCTGTGCTGCAATCCACTTATAGCAAAACACCCCCTTTCCTGGACATGTTCACAGCCAAAAGCACCGTTTGCGGAATTACGATGCAGCCCCTTAATATAAATCATTGTCCAAACTATGCAGCCTAAGCACCACTGAGGAGTGCTGGCACGGTGCGATCGAATTCAGTATGCTTTAGTAATAAGCATAATAGCTTGTTTGTAATGGGTTAGAGAGGAAAGAATGTAAGAGACCTGATTCATCCTTACATCAGAGGCCAATACAGTCCAACTAAAATAGAAACACCTTGACTCAACAGACAGCAGAGCTGGTGAGCATCTCCAGCACTCCCACAACAAAGGAGGTTATACGCTCTCTCCCATGGTGTCCGCTAAAAAAAACACCGTAATCATTGTCACAGGAACCAGGCCAGATAATTGTAGCATAAACATTTATTTCACTGGGGGAAAATGAAGGTAAACAAAGCAATATTGCTATGGTTACAGGTTTTCATGTTTGTTGTACTATTATGAGTGAAGAGAGAGATATAAAAAATATATCCATAATTCACTTCAATCGAAAGCAAATAATTATTGTTGGGGTCGTGTTAACCAGAACTACATTATTGGGGGTTTGTTAACAAACAACGACTTCAAAATCCTGCCAATGTGCAAAGAAATTACAAAAATATACATGCTGTGAAGTACGTTGCCACATTTCTGACTTTACAGGGAAGGGAGCTAATGCTATACACATTTTTGGGTTAATATTCATTAAGAGTTTCAAGTGCATTTCCCATGGAAAACTGGCACAGCCCCTGTCATAAAGCAGCAATGAAAAGTATGTTGTTCATAAAATAAAGTTATTGTTTCTTTCAAAGCACCCTAAGCCTACAGTTGAAATGTTCATAATCAGTTTGGTTTCTGGAGGCCACATGCTCCATGAGGGAAAATTTAGGCAGGATAATGAAAACCAAAAAAGGCTTCGCTCTTTGTGCTGGTGAGTACCCAGCTGCACAAGCCTCGGTCAGTGATAGACACTCATCGGCTTACATAAGAGAGTACCAAAAATAGAGCAGATAGATTTCATATGGTGGGGATACGGCTACTGTAGCCACAGGAAGACCATGGTCATCATACCTCTGATAATGTGGAACCTAATAACAGTGCCTGCCAACTGGAAACGTGTAACACCATTTACTTTCTGTATGATTGACTCACACAGAAAGTAAATGGTCCATAAATACATGATTTAAATAAGAAGAAACTTGATCATTGTATGGGTTGAATCTTACCAGCATGTGGGTGAGGACAATCTTGATGAGTGGCGCTCCAGAGAGGTTGACTGACAAGGCTGGCGAGGGCTCAACTTTCAGGGAGATTAGACAGCTTGCTACCTGGATCTTGTGATCCTTGAAATCAGCTGCTTCTTTAATCCTAAGAGGCAAAACATTTCGGAAAAAATCATAAAAAATATAAGAAAATAGAGGCAGCGTGACAAGAAATAATATAGGCAGAAAGGAGTCATGGATATAAAAAGACATAAGCTGATACAGACAGATACATTAGAGGAAAACACTGTGACATGGCACTGATATCAACACTTAAGTGTTACATATGGTCCCAGGGCAGTAGCATTTAAGTGGGACTTTGATGATTCAGACAACAGCAGTATTGCACCAGTAGGTTTTCAAAATCATCTGACATGTGACATTAGGTTCATACAAGCATCACCTCTTTATCAAAACTGAAAACAAAGGTACCGTCTCACCCACAGAGGAGCCCGGCAGTGGGAGAGCCGTGCGAAAACAATCAGTCTCCACATGTACTGTCACATATCTTACATTCTGTACTCTGAAGTGCAAAGTGGAGAAAACATGTTGTTTAATCGCTGTTGTGTCAGGTTTGGTAAAAATAAACATTGTAGCATGAGTGGAACAAGCTGGTCCGGTGATAAGACAGTAACTTGGGGGGGGGGGGGGGGGTGTATCAGTCAGTGGAGGTTGAGTGGTGAGATGAGAGATAGGCGAGAGGACAGATAAGGCCCTGGCTCCAGGCTTCATCGGCTGCTCTGCGACTCAGGAAGCTGGGGCTTTCTTTGTGCCAGTGGGCCTGAATTCCCACACAGGAAGTATCCCCTGCCAAAACCAAACTATAAAGCTTGTAAAGGTAAATGTGATTAGATTGGACTGGACTAACTTCAATTAACTATTGACTTTGGGGTTTGTCCCTTCCGCTTACCTGGTCTTAACAGGGCTGATCTCTTTGTAGTAGCTGTGCATGTTGTGGTAGAAGAGGCCAACAATGGTGGTTTGAGCTGAGGAAAAAAGAAATTCAAATAAACTCCTAGATGAATGTGAAAGGCATGGCAGAAGGCTGGGAATGTAAAGCAGGGCTGCTAAAATACTCACAAAGAGGTGAAGTTAATTAACACTGCCTTGCTGATGCATGCTGGCACTGGCAAGCTAATAGGACGCCTGTAAACTTGCACAAAAGTGAAAGGGAGAGGGCTGCAAACCGCATGGATGTCGGGAAGTCTTATGAAACCTCTAAATGACTTCAGTCTGGGTGCAGGGGGTCTGATCCTCCACCCATGATCTAAACTATTATCCAGCTCTGCGCAAAATAAACAATGAAATTGGAGGAAATCCTTAATGGTCCTGTTCCTCCTATCAAAGGCCTTCTACCCGTGCCCCACTGATTGTGACGACAAAAGTTGCTGACGTCAAACAAATGTGCGGTGTATATGCTCCAGGCGGGTTTTTACCCTTCCCAAAAAAGAGTGACCAGAATGAGCCCCCAGGAAGTGCCACAAGAGATCTTGAGGTGGTCAGAGGGAGAGAGAATGAAAAAAAAACTGAAAATAGAATAACGTATCCAAACATATCAAAGTGTCACTTTCTGTCTGTTTAATGAGGATAAAAAACTTCCCCTTAGAGCATTTTAAATAACCAGGTATTCAGAGCTATGAGTTCATTTGGTTCTGGCTCTAAGGTGTCACGCAATGACATATATTCCATTTCGGATGATAGTCCTTTTAATGAATTATTAAAATGGTTTATTCCAGTGTTCATAAGGCAACACTGTGCACACAGCGGCCAGGTGAAACCAAGGGAAACTGACCTGAACAAAAACTTAAACAAACAGAGCTTTAATGCCTACTATAATTACTCCTCTACTTCAATCCGCGATGTGAATCCATTCTTTTTAATGACAGAGGAAAGTGGAGAAAAAGTGCTCTCTCTCAATCTTTCTATTTCAAATAAAAGGGTAGCTGCCAACATTAAAGCCATAGCTGGATCTCTACAGTGCACCGTAAAGCCACACAAAAGCTCTCATGGCACTCCAAGTGCCATGAGAGCTAAAATGAAGTTTTAGTAGTCCTAAATCTTAGCATAATAAATTACAGGCCAATAACGAGAGTCTCCCAGCTGGACAATTTTCTCTTGGCTGAATCAGAGCACAAATAGTGTGCAGTATTCACATTGAACCTAGCGACTAGTTTGTACACAGAGACGCCCCAGGATGGTTCTGTTTTGTACATCACTCAAAGCATGTCGCTGAATGTCTGTAGTTTGTGATATTGCACTTACACTGCATAGTGAAAGCCTCCCCAGGCACAGAGATGTAGCTCTTGCCCTGTGTAGGGAAGCGATAATGCGGCAGGTTGTAGTTCTGTGGGAGCTTCATCAGAGAGTAATCTGTGGGGGTCGGATATTAGAAAGAGTGAGAACAAAGTGAGCCACAAGAACAGTCTGCTGTATCAGGGTTGGGTCAAAGATGTCAAAACGCCCCTTGGGGGAAAGACACAACCCGGATTAGGGGCAAAAAAAATATTACACAAAAAAAGAAGACCCACAGCCGTGAAAGGCAAAGGGGGGGGGGGCAACCCCTGCTTATCTGACCCAATTTGTCTTCTGCATAAGAAAACGAATGATGTCAGCTGGATGCTCCATGTCCTCCTACCATAACCGTGTCCACACAAACTACAAACTGTGAGTCACCTTAGGGGGAGCTGACCCATACCGACCTGCAACAAAAGATGTTCCACCCAGGGTGATGAGAGAGTTCGGGCTGGGTTCCAGGTTCGTCACCATGTGTTCCATCACTCTGTCCACAGTCTCGATCAGGCCGCTGACCACTGGGGTGGACTGCTGCTCAACAACAATGCAACACATGTTCACGATCAATTCAGTCTAATCTTTCGATGTCCTTGGGATAGTTTGTTTCTTTTTTAAAATGACATTCTTCTTCCCAGGTTCAATTTACAAATATGAATAGGCCAATCCACAAATTTTACACAGAGATCAATTTTTCTTGTCTGAAGCATGTGGAAACAGTTGTATAAGGTATTCTATGGCTATGGAATGAACTTTCCAAAGTCTTATACCCTTTTTACCTGAAAATTTGTGCATACGTTGTTTTTTATTTGTTAATATACACACAAAGCTAGGGTACTAGTAAAGATAATAAACCGATGAGGAAATTGGTAGAAAACAAATATATGCTCTCACAAATGACCATTTAATATGGAACCATATAACTGTTGTTGGACAGTGGCCACTTCAGCTACAAATGATAATCATTGGATAATGTTTAATGCAAAACTATGTCTTAGCATATAGCTATAATGCTAAGCTATGTCAGATAAGTGAAGTGAAGACAAGTCATAAAGTCAGTGGACTTGCTCAGTAATGTTTGAAATACTTACCTTCTGTTTGTTAAAATAAGCAAACATTAACTACACACTTGATCATACCAGAACAAATTAGATTGGTCAGCAAAACCCTGAAGTGAGCTGAAGAAATTGTGAGTTGTTATGAATTCAAAGTTTGGTCCTTCCCGTAAAAGCTACTGTGTCATTTAAGTTTACTAAAATGTGCAGCGTGTGTCACACAAACATTTTGAAATCAGTAATTTAACTGGATCAAAAACAGAGGGGCTTCAGAGAAGGCCCAACATATCAGCATTTTGAATGTCATATTTAACATATTTCAATTAATAATAATGTTGTCTTTTAATTCAAATTTTTGGCTGATTATCAATCAGGTTTGTCAGGGTAAGTGACCTAAAACCTTGAAAATAGAGTTATCCAATCAGATTTAGTTGTTGTTGTCTTAAGGCAGAAAAAAGGTTACAGCTCGCTCACTCATTGGTTAGGACTTCATGATCAGGGTAGAAGTCCTGAGCTTGTGTGTTCATTTAATGTGATGGGTAAATCGGCAATGTGTGTCGGAGCTTTTTACCTACTGTGGTGCTGAACGTGAAAGTGTGTGTGTGTGTGTGTGTGTGTGTGTGTGTGTGTGTGTGTGTTTGTGTGTGTGTGTGTGTGTGTGTATGTGTCTATTGGAGCGGTGTGTTGGACCTTGTTGTGCAGCATGTTAGAGCTGTTCACAACTTTAAAAAATATCCCAAAAACATTCTGACTTTGCGATGTTGAAGGCCCAGTGCCAGACCCCAAGGTTCGCTCCTGACAAAAATACAAACAGCAAAGTAGCAGGCTATGTAGTTTAAAACTAAAAGTCATATGGAAACTTGATAGAGAATGTATTTTAACCAGTCTGATTGGTAAATGTAATCACAAGATCACAAGGTTGGTTTGCTGAACACTGGATCTACTGTCCAAGTTTTTCATTCTTTGTGCAAGAACATCTGTTTCAGCTCGCACTTACAAAAACAAGCATGCTTGTTCTGAGCAGTAAATGTGCTGAAACCACACATTTGCTCAGAATGTCTTTCTTCTGGCAATAATGTGTCTGTATATGAGAGTGCAAAGATTTGGCCAGGATAAGTATACAGTACAAGAAGCTGCAAATTTACATGCAAAGCGTTGTGTTGTAGAACACTCCATAGTCCTGCAGTACTTTCTTATAAAATGTGTACAGGCAGGCACACTGCCAGATACTGTTATTGCTGCTGGCACCAGTTATTCCAAAAATATGTTGAATTCTCAAACGCATAGATCTCTTAAGTGCCTTGGATTAAAGTATTCTCCAAATTGCATATGTTGCATTATGTCATATTTGAACATTGCACAACAACAGCGTGAACTCATTTACCTCTGGCAACCCTGGAGAGGACAGCACTTCTTCCACACTTTTGAGAAAAGCCTGGGTGGAAGAAAATGGACATCACGGAACTGTTGCATCATATGCACATGGGTGGGCATTGCGTCTTAGTTTGAACTGGTTTTGTGTAAAATGTGTGTGAGACTGCTCTCCGAGACCTGCGTGAGGTTGTTGACAGTGTTGTGAAGAATGGTCCTATTGGGCAGTGCCTTCAAGAAACCCAACACTGGCATGGACCCTGTGTCCTGGGAGCTTTGAGCCTCCTCCTGCTGACTGCTGATGACAGGGGGACTCACTTCAGTGGCTCTCTGGGAAGACATCACATTAGGCGTCAAATGAAGACGACTATCAGGAGGCCCTTTCTGAAGGAGTACTAAGTTCCAACATACACAGGATGTTTGGTGACTGATAAGTCCAGGGGACACTCTTTGGACAAGGAATTCACTGTTGCTCTTTTTCAGCCTAGTGCCCGACAGGGAGCCATTTTCGTGTGTAGTGTTGAGCACCTGTCTCCACTTCCACTATTTCTTTATTCATTTTCGAACTCCAAGGACCTTAAATGAACAGTAACCTATTCACTGTGCTCTTTTTGTATCCCCTTTCCAAACTTCTCGATGTGCAACATGAAACAATAGGTCAATAAGACATTTGTGTTTCTATTGACATTTCTGCAAATTTGTCATACACTGTCTATGTGGATACTGTATTTCGGAGGATGACCTAGTTCCCAAATATGGTATAGATTATGTTTTTCACAACTGACACACCTGAAACACTGTTGGTGTTGTTGAAGTGACTTCCTTGGACAATCTGGGTGTTGTGGCGGAGACCAGGGCTTGACCTAGAAAAGACAATAAAAAGGTCTGTATTGAAATGTGAGAGGAAACACACTAGTGGCCTGCATGGATGGGTGAAATGCAGTCTTTATCTCTTGGAGGTTTTCCAGTTAAGACAGACGCTGCTTTTTGTCATTTTGTTATTAGGGCCTGTGTTGGACTTGACCAGACTTGGCTGCTGTAATGTAGCTGGACCATAGACTGTAAAAAAAAGGACAGTCACAGGGTTCGGAATATGAAGCCGATGCTGAAGTGCCTGAAGCCTGTATTTTCTGGAATCACCAGCAGAGGGCGACTCTCTGGTTGCAAAAATAAGTCAGTTTTTTGATCCCGCTTTACACTTGATTTAGAATGTCTGTAAACATTTTACAGAGGAGTTTATGTTCTTTATCGCTAGTTTCAAGTATTTTTCAAAACAACATGATGTTAATTTTTTTAAATGATGGTCTCATTTAGAGTAAAATAAACGATAAAGCATCGTAGCATGGATACAGCATGATTGACAGCTGGTCCATCCAATTGGTGCATTGTTGCAGCTCTCAGTCAGACCCACCCCCAATTCTACATCTGGTTGCAAAAAAACAAGAACATTGCGCTGGTCAAAACGCGAAACTCGAGGTTTCAAAACGGAAGTTCACAAACCAGCGGGTGATGTCACAGTGGGACCATGCTAAATCATGAAAAGAGATAGATTACAACCTCAACAAAATTTGGATATTCAAACAAATGATACTCTGCCACCAGCTTCTATACAAGACATTTTATATCTTTGGTGCCATTTCATAAAAACCCCACCACTAGCTACCAGAAAATGACCATATATGGAAATACATAAGAGGTATTACAGTGAGTGTGAACTGTTCCTGTTCCTCTTTGGTTCGATGCAGCATTTTATATGAGTGCTCGAGAGAGGTAAAAATATTTTTCTGTAACCATAACAGTCAAGCTCTTTGTGTCTGGTAATAGTCTATGAAATATATTGCTTTTAGGAACGACATCGATGAAGAAATCCATGCACTGTGCTCCAGCAGCACCCAGTAGTCGTTTTCATATACTATCACCATACACACAGTGGAAGAGACAACGTGCACACGTTTCATACACAACAACAAAGTGGTTCAGCCTTTGTGAGGCTGAAAATTTATATTTCAGGAGTCTCTAAACTTTAATCCGACTATGGTCAAATTTGGTCATACGGATCTTCACACAGCAAAATATTAACTCTAAGTTCTCATAAATGTCAACATGATTTTTTTCCATTTATGGCATTCCACCAACCATTGGAGGTTAACAGCAAGAGAGCAAAAACAGACAAGAGTGTGGGGGTTATGTCTTAACGTGTTATAACCTGTCACTTCGAAACAAAATGATCTGCCCCCTGCAACCCAACCTGCCTCTGCACTCTTATACAATAAATACTTATAAGGCAGAACTATGTGAGCCATGGCATTTATATGGTGGAAGGTCACAAAACTGTTTTTGGTAGAGGAGCCATTTGACAGGGAGGTGGGGTATATTTGTACAGTTTAATATCTTGTTATTATGCATCAATGCTGTGGATGGAATGTGAAAGAGAAAAGGACGGAATTTGCTTGTTAGCCCCTATTTCCTCAGTGCAGAGTGCAGAGGGAGGAAGTCTTATAATAGAATGTCCTAGAATGTCAGGAAATGATTTCCAGTAAAGCATGATTTCTTACCTGTGGCTGCACTGTAGTATAGCAAAATCTCGTTTGGAGAAAGGGCCCTTTCCCAGATGACAAACTCATCAAAAGCGCCTGTTACATAGTGGCGGTACGCCCTGTCATTGCCAGTTCCAATGACGAGGTCAGGGTAGGGATCACCATAGTTCTCTGACACATTGCCAGCTGTGTCACCAGCAGTAAAGGTTCCATTGATGTAGACCTTCAGACCCTCCTTTTTTGTCCATGTGAAGAGAATGTGGGTCCAGAAAGGCCCTGAAAAATAAAACAGAGAATGATATTTAGTGTAGATTTATAAGCAACAGTTTTATAAAATAAAAGCACAATAATAAGGCAGTATGGATAATAAAAGAAAAGGAAAGCAAATAAGGAATGGTGGAAACTGACAATGGTGGTTCTTTCCTTTTATAGTTGACATAGTTGAACACATGATCTGTAGTTGTCCGCACAAACAGTTGGTTAAAGAACAAAACTTTTGGGTCAATGAACTGAACTGAATCACTTCCTAACTTCCTCACTCACTCACTTACACTGCGATGGAACAGTGAATGTTCAGTGATTTCTTCACTGACTATCTACGGTGAACGTGAGCCTTGAATGATAGTCAGCGACTCACACTGCTGGAATCAGGCCCAGCAAGTTCAAGCCTAAAGTCAAATGGTAAATCAGTTAAAAAGACTTGACAATCATTAAAAGCCAGCAATTCTTCTCCAATATTAAAGGAGGAAACTTTTTAAATATCAAGATAAACGGACAGTGCTGTCCGAGCTCCAGGCCTAAAACACATAGTTTTTCAAAATCTCAGACAAACATGAAAAAAATGCCCATTGTTGTTTCCCAGAGAAGAATGTCTACAGATATGCTTGTGGCTTTGTGAGACATGCCAGTGTTTTAGGCTAACTGCTAATGGCCGCATGCCAACATGCTACATTCTGTGATTAAAATTTAAACATTTACGAAACAGTTAGCACCAAACACAAATAAGTTGAGTGTTAAGTGTTAGTTACTGTCAGTAACTCAACTAAAACTTTGACCTGATGGTGGTGCTCGATAAAAGGTTGAGGGATCACCAAAAAATCATTACCATGAATTCAGAGTGAACGTTAGCTTGGTTAAAAATGTCTTAAATTATTCTTCATTAATCATAATTGTTCCTGTTTTTCATATTCATCAACTAATAGCTACATAAACTAATTTTTTTTAATCATTTTATCTGTCTTTGCTATTTTATGATAAAATGCAATTTTTAACCTACAACTGAGAGCACTTTCCTCCTCTCGTTCCTCTGACGTAAATTGACGATAACGGGAGTCCCAAAAGACAATGCATTCACTGTCTGAAAACATTTCTGCCAGATGAGCAAAACAACCAGACCACATCTCATTTGTGGTCAGAATATAAAACACATGTGCCACAGACCCCCTCCCCCATTTTAAACAATACAGCTCTCCCTTTCATTTCTTCATGTAGAGACTTTCATCCATAGTGTAACTTTTAACCTTTACTGACAAAGACATTGGTCATAGGGCACCTCAAGGTTTTCTCCCACTTGTGAAAAACGAGAAAGAACTGACTTATTTTGCTAGTATGTCCTGAAAGTTGAACATGTCACACTGTATGAGAACCAGATGATATTTAATCCTCTTTAACTGAACACATCCAAATTGAATTATGACGCCCCATGAACACAACCTTGAGTAACTGCTGCAAAAGCAAAGAAAATATTGATCGGTTAAAGTTTCACATAACTGCTGAGCCTCACATGGTTGATTCCTTTTTGTCAAAACGTTTTTTCAAAAATAATTTCATCTCATTAGAATACAAAGTTGATTTTCAGAATTTAACTCATTACTCATCCGTGATGTTTTTTCAATGTTTTGTGATAGAGGAAAATATTTATGAAATGTATCCTTGATTTTTGCAAAATCAGTTACCTAGACAGACATTCTGTCTGGTCCAATTCAATAATTAACCTAATAACAAATTGACAAAAATGCAATAACTATCTAGACTGTGTAATACAAAGCCAGATTCATTCACTCTACCTGGGACTTGGATGTTGGCCTTCCATCTGTGGTTGTTGCCTCGAGTGTAAAACTCCACATACCCTCCAAAGGGATTGGTGTAGACGGAGAACCCATTGGATATGACTTTCCCTCCTGAGGCTACAGCAAAACGGGACTCTGCCTCATGGTTTTTCCAAAAAAAGGAGAAAGTAATCCCTAGGGAATTATGAAGAATTAGTTTTAGCCATCAAAAGAAGAGAATAAAATGGTTTGGAAATAATTTGTTTATATTCGTATCTTATTGAATGCATAAACTACGGTGCACTCACCCTCAGGGCCGCACAAAGTAGGGTCACTAATGCAAGAGTTTTGGTAGTTTCCAAAGTGGAGAAAGGTACCACCATTATCTCCATTCAGAAAGATGCCCTTGTTAACCATTCCTTCAACAATGTCTGTGTCAAAGTACAAATCAGGGACATAATTATTATTGAGGCAGAAGGTCGACTGTAGTGCCAAAATATGTTTATTTAACTGCTCATTCTACAATTGAAATCACGCAAAGACACTCAACAGTAAACTAACCATAAATTGTTTGAAACTCATCTGCTTTCTTTGTATCTCATAAAACAACACCTTTGATTAACAGAGTCACTTTAAATGTATTAATATTTGCAATTCTGATCTGACTAAAAGGCTGATGAACAATAACAATTTATCAAAAGACATGAATCCCACATATTGTGCTTAACAGACAAGAGACTGAACAAGGAGAAAAGTATGAAAGGCTCAACTCAACCATGTTTAAATACAGACGACACCAGAGAGCAGTGCATGGTGTAGACACAAATTTCAGTGAGCAGAAAGTGATGGATCCTCACCTACTGTTGCAGAAATGTTAGTGTAGGCAGAGTCATTGGTATACACATAGGAAGAGTTATGGGAGGAAGGGAGCACAGTGTGGTTGTGGATTCTGAGAGCTGGACAAATACAACGGAGAAAAACAGTGATTCACACCTATTTAGACACATAACAGGAGACACGGGAGAACAGTGAAAGGAAGACAATGCGAGGGACGTGTTGTGCAGATATGAGACAGAGTGATGCTGAGCAGAGCACACGGTGGCAGCGCTCAAAGAAAACTCCACACATCATGCTCAAGTCTATACCCGATCCCCCATAAACTTTATCTTTTTTTAAAAAAAAACTTGCACTGAAAATTTATCAACAAAATGGCTACAAACTCAGTGTGTCAGAAGTAATTATCTTTCAATCCCTCATTTACTTTTTTTTGGTCAAGACTTTTACCACCTCCAGATTATGGGATACTATATGTTAAGTAGTGCAGAATTTTAAATAATGTTACATCACACACCAGATATTTTATACTAAAATTTCAGTGATAAATCTAGCACACTGAAAACATTGGCACATTTAAAAAGCATGATGGCTGTGGCTGGGAGGTGGGTGGTGAAAAACAGCTTGAGACCATGCAGAGTGGAGTCAGAGAAAGACATTTAGGTGGTGCAGTCATTTGAGTATAAACAGTCCGTTTATGTATGCACATACTTATGTTGCTTCCATTAACATAACCTGGCCTGTTTCCAAGCTGGTCCCACAGTTCATGAATTCCGTCCACAGCATCAAGAGGCCAATAATGCGAGGCCGTGGCCAACACCTGCAGGCCTGGACGGAGAGTTCACGGGTAAACAAGTATCCAGAAGGGGCTTTTCCCCCCAATCAGACTCATTGCATGAAATTTGGTTTCCTAGCACTCCACTTTGGATTTTAGAGGGGATTAAAAGATTGATAATAATGATAATGTTTATGTATTCACCAGACTACTCTGATTAACGAGAGGAGCAGTAAACAGATCAATAAAATCATCTGGTTTGGAATTTAGAAGGGGAAAAATCACTTTTTCTTATCGAACATATATAACTGTATTTAAACTTGGCAACTTTAAACACTATGAAAGAATGAAAGCAATCACACCACCCATTACTACCTGGATGCTTCGCTGGTTGTTCCACTTGAGCATAAACCTGTAAAGAAATCAAACATATTTATAAAAGATGCTATGCAGCAGATGAGAGGATAGGATTATAGTCATGAGAACATGTATTCATAAACGTACCTTGATGCATGAGAAAAAAAAAAGATGAATTTGCAAAGAAAATTCCATAGCTTTTGGAAAATGTACCATCTACAGTCTTCTGTAAAACAACTGTTAAATCCCCATATAAAAATGAAACCAACAGGAATCCCTCATTATTCCAAGATGTTAAAACATGATCAGTCCACAAGTCCAGACGTAAAAATAAATAATACCAGTCGGCTACTAGAACAAAAAAAGAAATCAAATCAGATCAAAAACCTTTCATGATAAGATGTGAAGCATAACTTCCACTCCCACGCAAAAAAAAAGTTAATCCGTGATCTGTATCCTCACATTGAACTTGTTTCTTTGAGTTTCTGAGTCTTCATCTGGAAACTGCAGTGGGTAGAGAAGCTCCGTGGAGGCGAACAGAGTTTCTGGTCTAAACGTGGGAAATGCAAAGCGTGATGTCATTTTTTTCTGATCCTGTGAGGTGGGGCGTTAGAGGCTGTGCGTAAAAGCCATTATTTGTGCGTAATTGGAGATTGCGCAGGCAATGAATGAGCTGAAGATCTGCGCTGCGCAATCTAAATATCGTTTGAATATAGGACGCGTATTAACACGCGGTTTCATGACTAGTTTGGACACAGGGTTGAATTAGAGGACAACACCCTGGACTCTGTTGAAAAACAGGGATGCTGCTTCTTTTTTTGGTAAAAGTCTGCTGAAAGTCAGGCAGATTCAGAACTCACTGATCTGAGATGGACAGATATAAAATCTATAAAAGACTAATTACTTCTTTTTGTGGGTTTTCCGAGATGAAAAAGAACGCAACTGACAACTTACCACAATACTGTAAATCGAGGTAGAAATATTAAATATCAATAGTTAGTTGTCAACTGATATGGGTCATAGCTCTCCTGGGTTAATTTCCGTTGTGTGTAATGCAGTGAGGATTCACACAGGTTGGGGAATCATCAGCGCTACCGGTCCTGCCACGGGCTCCCAAGGTCACCTTTCCTACATGTGATGGTAAACAGCGCCACCATGTGGCCACATTGCCAGCAGTTAAATGGCCAAACAGCTGTGCTTATCTATTATTTATCAAACCCTCTCATATGACTGCCTACTGGTGTGTTTGGTATCACACGAAAAATCATCGTCTGATGTAAAAAAAAAAAAAAAAAAGCAAAAAAAAAGCAATACAATTCAATACGACTTTATTCATCCCGAAGGCAATTTGGTTTAGGGCAAGAAAAAATACTGACTAGACATATAATATTGTTACATTAGTTTAGATTCTTTAGAACAATGGCCGGATTAAATTGAATTGATGGTGGATTAGTTTCTCTCCCCCTGAGGGAGAGAGAGACAGAGAGAGAGAGAGAGACAGAGACATAGACACACAGAGAGAGAGAGAGAGACACACAGAGAGAGAGAGAGAGAGAGAGAGACAGAGACAGAGACACAGAGAGAGAGAGAGAGAGAGACAGAGAGACAGAGACACACACACACACACAGAGAGAGAGAGAGAGAGAGAGAGAGAGACAGAGACACAGAGAGAGAGAGAGAGAGACAGAGAGACAGAGACACACAGAGAGAGAGAGAGAGAGAGAGAGAGAGAGAGAGACAGAGACACACAGAGAGAGAGAGAGAGAGAGAGACAGAGACACACAGAGAGAGAGAGAGAGAGACAGAGACACAGAGAGAGAGAGAGAGAGAGAGAGAGAGAGAGAGAGAGAGAGAGAGAGAGAGAGAGACAGAGACACCGAGAGAGAGAGAGAGAGAGAGAGAGACAGAGAGACAGAGACACACAGAGAGAGAGAGAGAGAGAGAGAGACAGAGACACAGAGAGAGAGAGAGAGAGAGAGAGACAGAGACACAGAGAGAGAGAGAGAGAGAGAGAGACAGAGACACAGAGAGAGAGAGAGAGAGAGAGAGAGAGAGACAGAGACACAGAGAGAGAGAGAGACAGAGACACAGAGAGAGAGAGAGAGAGAGAGAGAGACAGAGACACACAGAGAGAGAGAGAGAGAGAGACAGAGACACAGAGAGAGAGAGAGAGAGAGAGAGAGAGACACAGAGAGAGAGAGAGAGAGAGAGAGAGAGACACAGAGAGAGAGAGAGAGAGAGAGAGAGAGAGAGACAGAGACACACACAGAGAGAGAGAGAGAGAGAGAGAGAGAGAGAGACACAGAGAGAGAGAGAGAGAGAGAGAGAGAGAGAGAGAGAGACAGAGACACACACAGAGAGAGAGAGAGAGAGAGAGAGAGAGGGGCGTTACCCAGTGAAAAAGGTATTGTTGACCTGTAACGGATCCTTTTCCCCTCGTGCGGTGACACACATCGACACAGACTCCAGACTAGGAACAGTAACATCGGACATTTCTTTGAGTAGCGATATTATTTTGTAGAGCTGAATCTTTGACCCAGTTTTGGTACAAATGCAAACTTTTGGACGTGGCGCGCGCTCTCTTCCTATTTCTGTCGCTAAGCCGCTGTTGCAGCAGGCGCACTGTGACCTCGGCCCGCACTAAGGTGGCGCAGAGTTGTTGTGTTACACATGGAGACTCTCAGGATGAACCAGCGGGTGTTTCACTAGAACCACCTGGCCCGCGGACGAGCCGATCGTCGTGATGAAGGATCGACTGGCCGAACTGACAGCTGTAAGTGTCTGCCTTGTTTTCACTGCAGGTAAATATTCCTAAGAATTCCACCCAAACAACATTTTCCATCCACAGAGTAGGACACAAGCTGATGAGGATGTTGCGGTCACAGTGGACAGAGATGGCTTCATGGAGAGCTTCTTCAGGAGGGTGGGTATCACTGTCGCTCCCGGGATCTTGTGCACTGATTTCCACAATGGGATGAGTTTGGCATTTGGTGTTTCACTTATCCTTGATTTTAGGTGGAAGAAGTTAGAGGACTCATTGATAAGATCTCCTACCAAGTGGAAGAGGTGAGGAAGATGCACAGCATGATCCTTACAGCACCCAACCCTGATGACAGTAAGTCTTTGTAAGAAAACCAAAAAAACAGGATTTTGATTTCAATGCTGACACATCTGTATTAATTGTGCTTACTGTTGAGTTTGACTTTTGAAGAGGGAAAATGCAACAAGTGTCTCACTTCCTTTGTTGCGTTTGCTCCCTCATTGTAAGTGAATTAATAACTGGCAGGAAACCTGTGAAGGAAACCACAACGTTTAGCCCAAAAATCTCATTGTGGTCGTTGGCTTTGATGTGTTCTGTTAGGAAACTTTTAACAGTCAGAGATTTACACATGCTACCAGAAAAAGAAATGTCAATTTAATTTATTACTGAAAAGAAATTGTTTATGAAAATGATTTGAAGCTATATAACAGGACCATGTTCAGCGTGTGAGCTGAGGACTCGAAAGGACAAAGACAAAGTTTACAGTGCCATGGCACCATCAGTGATTGTTTTTACTGTTACATGCTACAGTGTTTTAAGATCGACTATGGTCGCCAGGCAAAGAAACAATAGGCTTGTGCTTTGTGCTTTGTGATCTCTACAATATTGCCACAGGATTGTTGCCAAGTTACCGGAGTAAATCACAGAAAATCCAATATTTATAGTGGGGAGGGTCACAGTGATTAGGTGGATGACATTATGTTTTTTTCTCATTGACAAACACAGTTTTTCCTGTGTGTGTGTGTGTGTGTGTGTGTCAAGGCCCAAAGGATCAACTGGATGCACTGACCAACCATATCAAAGGGAATGCCAACGTCGTGCGAACGAAACTAAAATGTGAGTGGATCCATGACGTGATTTCTTTCCCTTTTACACTTGTTATCTACACCGTGCAAAAGCTGATGTTGTCTGCAACAGTGTGACACTGTACCTTGACTCTCTCCGTCTAAAGCCATGGAGCAAAGTATGCCCAAAGACGATGCGGTCAACAGATCCTCTGTCGACTTCAGGATCCAGAAAACACAGGTCAGGAAATTCAATGATGACTAACTAACTCATCATATATTGGTAACAGATCCTGCCCATACTGTATATCGTAATCCTCGCCCGTTTATTATTACATGGATATTTAGAGAGAAATGGGGATTATATTCTCGTGAGGATACATTCAACTTTTCGTCCTTGTGTTTTCACTTTTCCTCAGCACACCGTGCTATCCAGGAAGTTTGTGGAGGTCATGACCCAGTACAATGAGACACAAGTGTTCTTTCGGGAAAGAAGCAAAGGGAGGATCCGGAGACAGCTGGAGATAAGTAAGTGACAATTAAGGGAGCCCCATGTCCACTCATACGGCCCAAATTATGGGCCATATTTAAGCAAAAGTCTTTGAAGCTTTCAGAGCAAAATAAATGATGTCAATCAGTCATACACAAAATACTCCTTACCCGTTGCTACGGCTTGAATGTGGTTGCACGTACTAGATATGTGAGTGCCAGACTTGTAAATGTTGAGATAAAAGAGTGACAAATAAAAGTCAGAGGTGCTGTTGGGACAGGATCCAGGAAACAGACCACAGCGGTTTCCTCTCTGCTTCTCTCTGACATGAACCTAACTGTTAATAAACAGACAACAGCAGCAGGACAGGACTTATTTACTTTTTTAGTCAAGGTTTATCTCTTTTACACATACCAAAGTTACATGGAATACTAGAAAATATTTTAATATTTTGTGAGTTTTGATGGAGTAATTGGAGTAGTCCGATCGGAGAATAGATGTATAATATAGCACCAGCCAGTTACATAAAGATACAAACTGGGTCCGGACAAACCACTATTAATAAAATGTACTGAAAATGTGGATCACAGCATTAACATGATGTGTAAAATAGCAGCGCTAGTGTCTGCAGCAGCTTAATCTACAGCATCCACTACAGATTTACCACCAACATACTCCATTAATTAGTATATAGGCACATTAACATTCAATCTTGATTATTATTAAGTTTTAACTTGAGGTCAGTGCGTTTGTCGTTGCAGCCAGACAACTTGATATATTCCACCACTTTCCTGAGGAGTATGTTTGGTCGCCTCTTTATGGTGACAAACAAATGAAAAGACAATGTGTATACGCTGTGTTGTTTTATGTATGCATGAGTAACAAGGGACTGTAGTGAAAGGCAAAAAAATAGGACCGTCTCCCACAGTCCCTGCGGCCAGCATTAATGAGATGCTCTAGTTCTCCACACCGCAGGCGGAAGAGCCCGATACCTTCGCTGTGTTTGCGTTGCCTGGGAGACAGGCAAAGGGCTCAGCGGCTTGTGTAACAGTAGTTTCACCAGTCTTTGACATGGCCACATGAGCCTCGGCGTGTGCTGTCACAGACTTGCAGACCATTAATTCACACCGTTCAGAAGTGATACCTGTTTTGCATGAAGTCAGCCGATGGGCTGTAATGGTGGTGTGTTTTACTGTGTTTGGCTGCGGGTCTCTGAGGAATAGCTGTAGCGAAAGGTGTGTGACATAAAGCGAGCACCTGCATTCAGCTCTGTCTCTCCAGGGAGGGTGTTGTACAACAGGGGGCATGGCTTCAGGAAAAGAAAGCTTTCTGTTTATAGAGTTTCAGCTGCTATCTCTGTGAGGGCTGCTGGGTCCCTTTGTTACTCAGACACTAATAATCTTTGTCACAAGTGCCACCCCTTACCCATGAATAAACAGAACACCACAGCAGGAGCTGATTATATTTAAACATCACATTATCTAAATTAACAGGCCTCTGAGAAATGCCGCAGTTGCACTGAGATTTACTTTTGTTTTCCTCAGCATGTATTTCCAAACCCAAAATAATTTAGTTTTTTAAAAACATGTTAACAAAAGTCTTGCAGTGGCACTTAATTTCATCCTTACCCTCATTGTGCCTTACTTAATTATTATTATTTTTTTTTACATTTGGAATTAAATCACAATGTGTTGTTCCATTAAACAATACAATTCTCACCACAAGGGTGTCCCCTGTGTGGATAACAGCATTTTTTTGGGTCTGTCAGCTCCATCGGTAGAGCTACAATGAGGCTTCTTCTCCTCACATGCCACGCTTTTTTCACAACAGCTTCACAACACTGCCAGACAAATTAATTACCCTGGGAATAAACAAACAAACAAAGAAATTGTTGGCCTACTGTGTAGATTTGTCTATTTAATGCCAGAGTTATGTTTTTATTGTTTTTAAAGCATGCTACATGAATGAATGAACAAAGATCACAAGTCACTAATTACAGTAGAGTGCATCAGATAATCTTTTAGTCATAGGCAGAGCTCTGTCCACTGTTCTGTCAGTTCTCAATGGCTGCATCCTTTTCTATACAAATTCTTTTCTCAGTCCTTGTCAATGATTCTCTGTTGCACTGCACAAGTATGACCTGATTTACGGTCGGCACCAGTCTTTGCATCTGAGATTTTTTTTCTCACTCTTTAATGTCACACATTTAATGTTTCATCTACAGTTGTGTGACAAGACCCAATACTACACGGTAAAGTGTAGTATTGGTAGTGATGTTGTAGTGATGTTGTAGTGATGTTGTTTACAAATGGACTTTTTTAGTACTCACACCCCATTATCATAGATGTTATTTGCATCTACAATGTGGTCGACAAGGTAAATATAGAGCACTATTGTAAACAGGGAGTAATTTTGGAAACAGCAGAGTTTGTTTTTTTCAAAAGACATTTTGTCAAACCATACTGATAAAATGAATGATGGATGAATTTTCTTTAGCCGCTTCAGTTCTAGTTCTAGGCGTTTCCTACTATGACAAAATGTGTGCTGTTAAAATGAAATGACCCATTGATGAAACACAATTTGGCTTTTTTCTTTAAATTATATTTATTTATATTTATAATTTAAAGTCACTTTTGCTTGGGAAATTAAAAGGTAATGTAACAAATAACTTTTTTCCTTTTATTGTTTTAGCTGGAAGAGTGACCACCAATGAGGAGCTGGAGGTCATGTTAGAAAGTGGAAATCCATCAATCTTCACATCTGATGTAAGTTCTCATGCTCTCCTGTGCAGAGTCCTGTCATTGGAGGATTAATGTTACTGTCACTGCCATCTACTGGAGTTTTAGTAGTAAATGATCTAGGGTGGTGTAGTGTGCTGCCAGGCCTTATCTCCACACACCTAGGAAAGATTTGCTTGTGCTTTTAATACTTAATTACTTTAATAATTTTAATAAATTTCTCCCTCAGATAATTTCTGATTCCCAGATCACACGTCAGGCTCTGAATGAGATAGAGTCGCGGCACCAGGACATCATGCGTCTGGAGTCGAGCATCAGGGAGCTCCACACCATGTTCATGGACATGGCAATGCTGGTAGAGACTCAGGTAACATATCAGTCTCATTAGAAAGTTTAAAGTAAAAGCTGCTCTTTGTCAATTAGAAATTTTGTCTTATATGTCTACATCTAATAAAGATCTACTTTGTGCAACTTACTCACGTCACACAAGTAGAGCCTGACCGATATGGATATTAGGGAGTACAAGATTCCTGATACCGATACATCGGCCGATATATATTTATATATATTCTAAAATGTCATTTTCTTTATGACAAAGAAATCTAATTAAGTCCTGATACTTTAGTTTAACCATAAACTTTATCATAAAAAACGAATAAAAATTACAAATACAACCAAATAAATAGAACTTGAATTAAGAAAAAACATTTATTTTACTTATGATACATAAATGCACATTTAAAGCTTCATATGAGTTGGCCATTAATATTGGTCGGGCTTTAAACATATCGCCCGATGCCGATATGTCTGTGAAAGGCTAATATCGGCCGATATTATCGGCCAACTGATATATCGGTCTGGCTCTACTCGCAAGTTCACCAGCAAAAGCTCAATACATTTGTAAGATAAGCATTCTGATCCTCATATTTACAGGGGGATATGGTTAACAACATTGAGAACAACGTGTCCAACGCAGCGGAATACATTTTACGTGCAAAGGAAGAGACCAAAAAAGCAGTGAGATACCAGAAAAAGTCTCGGAGGGTATGTGCTCCTTTTCTTATTACGTTTTGCTAAATTGTCATGAATGAAAACATTTGTAAATATCAGATATACAAGTTCTAGTCATGTGCGCCCACTAAAAGGTGTCGGTAGCTCTTTTCAATGGTGCCTTAGTTTGTAGGGTGAAAATAACTTCCTCCTCTTCAATTGGCAGAAATACATTATCCTTGCCTTTGCTCTGTTGATCCTACTTGCTGTCATCGCACTAATTGTTGGCCTGTCTGTTGGACTAACCAAACCTCCTGTATGAGAGTCTACTGTGATTACTGCGTGAGGTAAACATCACTACCACATCCACGACTTCATTCCATGAACCCAGCATTCATCCATCCATCTATCCATTTGTGAATGAATTAATGAATTGATATTAGCCACTGAATGATTTAAAGGATTTATGCAGTCCTTCACCAGAAAACCCTTTTGACTTGCCTTACCTTCTCCTTTTGACAGAAACATCTCTGCCTTGCCACATGTGGGGTGGCATGTTTCCTCCTTTTACTCATCATAATAGTTGGAGTCTTTGAGTGATTGTTTACAGCCTTACAGCTGATCATGTAGCGATGGCACATCGAACAGCTTCATAGAAAGACAGTTATTCACTATCCATCAGCATTATACAGATGATCTTGTGACCAGAGTGAAGTAAGTATAATGTGTGTATTTCACCAGTAACATCAGGCCTCACCATAGACTGCTCTGGAGCAGTTGTATACAGGTAGAATGAAGCATCCTGTCTGCACATATCCCCTTGCCTTAGCATTGATATAATGACCTCAGATGTATACACTGGTGGACATGCTGCCAATTTCCATATTTCTGTATGATCTTCAGACATTTCTTGGCCAAATGACTTTAAAGGAAGTGTTTCCTTTTTGAGAAATAGCCTTCTTCGCATCCTTGCAGAGAGCTTGATGAGGTCCATGTTGTAAGTATGAAGCTACAGCCTCCCCCACAGCCTCATAGCTTAGCTTCACATAAAGACTGGAAACAGAAAACAGCCAGCCTTGCTCTGTCCAACGGTAACAAAACATGTGACACGCATTGTTTGCCAGACCTTTTCTTGTATATTTTGTGTGCAGTGACTTCCCGGAGTGTTTTTTTGTTTGTTATTGTGAGGTTTACTGGTAGGCCAGGCAACAAGTAGTGCCTCCAGGAAGTCACTACGACAATGGGTCATTTTTACATCACTGTTTGTGTTCATAAAAAAACAATCACACTCAGTCACACACACACACACACACACACACACACAAACACACACACACACACACACACACACACACACACACATGTATATATTGAGATGTAGAGGGGCTGCTAGGCTACTTTTGTTACCTTTGGGCAGAATCAGGCTGGCTGTTTCAGTTAAGCTAAGCTGTATTTAGCTTATACACATGAGAGTGGCATCAGTCTTCTTGCCTTATTGTCACCAAGAAAACAAATGTTTTTACTCACAAATTGTAACTATTGCTTGTATTAACTATTGTATAATCTTAAGTTCTCTTTTTCTGTAGTATATATACTGTATTTCTTGTGTGATCAATGTAAAGCTACTACATCTGGGAAGAAGTCTTGCTAGGAATAGAAACATTAATAAAAATATTATATATTACTACAATATATATATTTATTCAGATCAATCAAATTGAATTAGTGAATTGATTAATTGATTTAATAACTCTTACAAAAGTACCCCCTTGACATTTAATATGAAACCTTAACTTATTGAATTGTATTGGTCATGATCATCAAAATATAGCTGTAAATTAGGACTCCTCGATGATGTTATTTCAAGAGCATGAGAGTTTTTATTTTGATACATTTTATTCTTTAATATGTTTTGAAGTTACATCTTGTATTTTTTATTGTAGCAGAACAATTTAGTTGGGTAATTAAAAAATAAAGATGTCTGCTGATTTGTTTCCTTAACAATTTCAGGGTGATAAAGTTGAATATTGCAGGATCACTGCAGATATTTTAAAAAGCAAACACCTCTAAATTAAGGTTATTCTTTCCGTCCCTTTAACACTCCACACATGTTTACATATTTGGTTTGTTTAGAGGAAAGCAGAAAGAAACCGAGGGTGCTGTTTACTCCAGGACTAATTAGCACCTCGCAGAAAGCGTTTGACTTCCGTGTAATCAACCAAACAAGATTAGTGAAGAAAGTGGAAGCAGGTCCCCCGGGGGAAGGTTCTTTCTTCTCCATGAATCAGATCAAAGAAAACTTCAGAGGTGCACTTAGAGTGAAATGCCAGTGAATGTCCTTAAAATCTGTACATGAGGATATTCTCAGGTCACTGACCAAGGCATCCTAGACGTCAAGTCAAGTCATTTTATGGACCGTGATTACACTTGGACATAGCAGTTCATGTGGATGAGTAATTTCTATGGCAACCTGCTGAAGATAAATGAAAACAAAAGCGTTAATAATATTCAAAAACATATGGTTATTCAAATATTTTAACTTTTGTTTTGAATGATATGGAATTACACACAGTTGTCTGCAGGCTATTTCAATTGACAATGAAGAAAATTGAGACAATTTGAGAGCATCTTATTAAGACAAAAATAATTTAAAAAAGGAGATATTCATACTTTCCGTGTCAAACATGTACTTTGAGGCACAGTTCTGCATTCGTAACAGGGTAATGGATGGAGCTACAGCGGGAAACCACAGCACAGGTCGCAGCGAGGTCCCCACTAAGAGGTCAGTACACCAGAGAAACCGTGTTGACTTGAACCGACACGACCGCCGCGAGCGTCTGCTATGTCAATGCAAAGTTTAACACTACACGCATAGTATACCCCCTGCTTTAAAACCACCACTGCACTCCTCTCTGCCCTAATGTAAATATTGGAGATAATTGTGTTCGTCTATGCGAATGCATTCATGAAACCAGTACCGTGGTCATTCATGCAGCCCAGTGAAGAGAGGCAGAAAAAACAGGCAACTCTTATTTTAAGGGAGTTTAGTTCCTACCACAGTTGGCCTACTTCAGTCAGAAATGAACATACATGTATGTCGAAGGAATTTTATCATAACTCATTTAGCAAAATGGCTAAATGAGTTATGATAAAATAGACTAGAAATTGATTTGGCCACGACTCCAATCCTATTGTCACAGATATACAGTACATATATATATATATATATATATATATATATACAGGAGACAGGTATGTGTGCAGGTCATCTATCTTTTACTTACTATATATATATATATATATGTATATATGTGTGTATATATATATCATCATCATCATAATAGTTGGAGTCTTTGAGTGATTGATTTCATGGTTTATAGCCTTACAGCTGATCATGTAGCGATGACACATGGAACAGCTTCATAGAAAGACAGTTATTCACTATCCATCAGCATTACACAGATGATCTTGTGACCAGAGTGAAGTAAGTATAATGTGTGTGTGACCCACGTTTCACCAGTAACATCAGGCCTCACCATAGACTGCTCTGGAGCAGTTGTATACAGGTAGAATGAAGCATTCTGTCCACACAGCCCTTTGTCTTAGCATTGATATAATGACCTCAGATGTATACACTGGTGGACATGCTGCCAATTTTCATATTCCGTATGACCTTCAGACATTTCTTGGCCAAATGACTTTAAAGGAACAGTGTTTCCCTTTTGAAAAATAGCCTTCTTCGCATCCTTGCAGAGAGCTTGATGAGATCCATGTTGTAAGTATGAAGCTACAGCCTCCCCCACAGCCTCAAAGCTTAGCTTCACATAAAGACTGGGAACAGAAAACAGCCAGCCTTGCTCTGTCCAACGGTAACAAAACATGTGACACGGATTGTTTGCCAGACCTTTTCTTGTATATTTTGTGTGCAGTGACTTCCTGGAGTCTTTTTTGTGATTGTGAGGTTTACTGGTAGGCCAGGCAAAATATATATATATATATATTCAGATCAATCAAATTGAATTCATCAATTGATAAATTAATTTAATAACTTTCACAAAAGTGCGCTCTTGACATTTAATATGAAACCGTAACTTATTGAATTGTATGATTAACTAATTAACTTTCACTCTAACTCAAGTTGTTATTTTGATGAGAACTTTTAAGAAAGTAAAAGCACTTTTTACTTTAGTGCCGTTTGTGGCTATTCTATCCACCTCTGATCACAACACTAACAATTTATATTACATTATTACATTACATTCATTTTGCTGACGCTTTTGTCCAGAGTGACTTATAATCATTGAGGGTTTTTTTAACCCATATCAGAGGTAGGCAGGTAGCATTAAGGGCCTTGCATAAGGGCCCACACTGGATATTAACAGCCATGGCCTAACCGAGAATTTTATGTATTAATCTACCATGGATTGGCATAGCAGTCATAGAGCCCTTAACACCAAACCCGCACTGCTGGATATCTGGCAAGTGAAATCACTCACTCTACAAACCCTTTTCAAAATCCAAAATTAGAGCCCGTGTGTGCAGTTGTTCTTGTGTATGCACAAATATAACCTTCTAGGCCTTCAAACACTAAAGACTGCCTGTAACTCTTACATAACGAAACACGGAGGATTGTTGGGGAGGACTAAGCAAACACCAAATACTTCTCTGACCAATGAGAAGAAAACTGTGGGCCTCTTGTTGAAGTCTCTCAAAGCGATGCAAGAGGCATCACATTACTTGGGCTGTGTAGAAATTTATCCCATTGCATTTGAAGGCTGTGGGAGGATTTTTTTTTGTCGCTGTGTGTACTGAATCAGATATGTCTCTGCTCTTAAAATAATAAGAGTGAATTGCGGACTCCAGTAGTGTTTGCTCTACCTAGAATTGGAAATGACGAGGAAGGAAAATCCAATAGTATATAGTCTCGTTTGCAGTCATTTTGGAGCACGCTGGAATGGACGACCCAGTGGGAACTGTAACTGATGACCGCACCAGGGTATGTTATTATTGGAGCTTCATTTCTGCTGGCGCCAGGCTTATCCTGCATCCCAGGTGGGTGGTAGTAAAATATTAAACAAATATACAGGATTTTTATAAAGATGTTAATAGTCTGTAGTCAAATTAAAGCATGCAGCCTCTGCAAATCATAAGTTTAAGGTCAATGAAAGCTTGAATTGTAAGATCAAGATCAATCTTAATGTTGTTTTTACCATAAAACACCATTAAGCGATGTATTAAAAAAAGCTGCAATGATGCTGTTTTTTTTTAATCCTTACAGTCAATTTCTTGCATGTATAGCAAACATTTTTTCCTTGTTGTTCTTGTTCTGGTGATTTGTTATAGCTTTATGTATTTCCTGTAGCAGCTGTACCACCTTTTCGGTTTTATGTGAACTGAAAATAATCCAACATCCATTATTATGTAACTACGCTGAATAGAGATATTTATAATCTGATCATGCTGGAGCTATGACATCATCGAGAGCTGCTGACCATGACACGCGTTTGGGGAAGCATGCAAACTGTTCTGTCATGGTAAGCCATTGCTTGTAACAAACAGGAAAACGAAATCACTGAGATGTAATGTGACGTGATGCATGGCTTAACTTTATGCATTATTTTCTTCTAGGGGGCAATGGGCTGTCAGACCTACGAGGTGGACAAACTCCTGAAACAGTCTCAGAGGGAAGTAGCGTGGAGCCAGAGGCAAAGGTTAACCATATCAAAGAAGAACAGCGGCACGGAGAAGGTGAGAGTGGTGTGTTTCTTTCCTGTGTGTTGGTTATAAAGCTTTCGATGAATACGCTTTGATTCGGCCTGGTGTGGACACTGGCACTGTCAGCACTTGTTGATGCCTACAGCCATAATCTGACCTCACCCTTCCCTCCTCAGCGAAGGCTACTTACTGTCACCAAGGCTCAGCATTAAATGGATGCAACCGTATGTGGCATTTATCTTATGCAGATGATTTAGCTACTAAACAAAAGGATGCTGTTCGGCTTTATCCTCTCTAAATGGTATTTGCTCATTTATAAACAAATTACATAACAAGCCATTATATAATATGCATTTTACTCTAAAAAGCATAAAATAAGCAGTTCCAACTTATTTTTTTTGCATTTGGCAGCTTTGCTATATGTTTTGTATTGGTCCATAATGTAGATACTGTAATGTATTTTTATATTTGTAGGGAACTGATGGCCTTTTAAACAAACAAAGAGACGGTGTAAGGGATTCATGGGAACTAAACATAATACGCCACAAGGATGGACAAAATGCTGAAAAAGTCAAGTGGAGAAGCACTAACATTTTTCCTTACAATAATGGTTGTAGTAGCTTTGATGCTACAATCGGGTGCACAGCCAATTTAGGAGAATATGGCTGATTAAAAAAACAATTCCAGCACATGCAGCAGAAAGTAAGTGATACACAATTAAATGCTGCTGTTTTTCCAGATGTGTGAAATGAAGATGTGTTGGTAAATAGCCTGGGTGGGTATCTTACGTTAGTGTCCATGTGCAGATTAACAGTCAGTCTGTCATTACAGGGTGGTGTGTATCTTTGTGTTGTGAGTTTGTGACTATGTGAAAACCTGCTTTGGGATGTTAGAATGGGTGGTGGAAAATGAGAAGGGTTGGCTGAGAACACAGTAGTGCAGGGAACTGTTGTGTGATGACCTGAAATCATCTTCCAGAGTGTAGTAGTATGTATGTGCACTGTTGCTTCCGTCCTTGCGCTGTGTTTGAGCAGGTATTTGTTTTTCTATTGTGATTTATTATTATGTTAACTGTTGTCATAGCTAGAGGATGGAATGTGGAATTGTCCAGTTTGACTGGAGTTCTGTTATGACGTCTGTAGCTGACATTGGAATAGTATTGTGCTGATTAAATTGCACGATGTTTACTACATCACACATGCACATAACTGGTGTGGCGTAGCCAGACTAATACTCAAATGCGTATTATTGTGGGACCTCTCAAACTTTTTAAATTTCCAGAGAGCAATGAATCATGTGATGTCTGTTGAGCGACACGAAAAAGCAACAGACTAGATGATTCCACAAAGTCTGTGAACGAGTGTTGTCGTTTTTGTGGGAGAGATTTGAAAATATTGTGTACTTTTAGTCAAATGATCGTTCATCAGCGGCAGCCATGGTTGTTTACAAAAGTTGCTTCTCTCCGCGTCGTGATATAAACCCTGCCCACAATCAGATAACGGGTTGTGATTGACCAATGGAGGGGATCCAGACAGAGTCTGGCAGAGCAAATAGCAAAATGAGCTACCAGAATTTGTCTGGCTCCCAGGCTAGCACATAACATTTTCCAGGCGGAACATTTCTAAAGAAAAGTCTGACATGATCTAAACCATCATATCGCACAGCCCTGATTTCAGCAGACTCGCGTTGCTCTTGAATGCTTGTTTTGAAGCCGAAATCTTCACACAGGACTTAGTGGAGGCAGGTGTGGACAGCATCAGAGGAGTTCACACTGTATGCAAACAGCAGGAGGCAGGACAGGACCTTCATTAAGTCAGTTCCTCTGTAGTAACAAAGATTTGCATTTATGTCTCGCTTTGGTATGAGGAGGAAAATGGATGTGATGAACTCAGCAGGACGTCTTATACTGATATAAAATGCATATCAGTATATCATTAAGACTAGATATTATCTGAGGTTATGGCTTTTCTGAATTCAGGCCTCTATCTTTTTGGTCACGAATTGCAAATTATTTATGATTGTTCTGTTTCGTGATATCTTGTGCATCAACATTTATCCCCAAAATATTTGTGTTGCTTTATCCCTTTTTTGCCTCTCAGTTTATGTGTGAGATGCCATAGCTCTTATTATTTTTGCACCTCACGCAGTATTTTGTTAATCTGCAGAAGCCTTCACAAAGGGACTGTCAAAACAGCTGTTCACACCTCCAAACTTGTCTTAGTCAGCTGAGTCAAGGCAGCCTTGAGCTCCTGTTCTGCCTCCAGACATCCGTTGACAGCTGTCCGAGCAGGTTTGGTTCCCTGGAACATACCATGGAAAGCAGGCGTCCTCTGAATCACTATTAAAAAATAAATAAACTAACACGAGACCATCAGCAGCACCAGTTAGTTTATGCCTCTTACATAGTTCTGTCCTCCCTGGTGAAGAGTGAGAAAATCCCTTGATCCCACATAGGCCAGACATAATCTGCAGCTTAGAGTTGATGATTTAAAAAAAAGAAAAAGTTCCATCAGTCTTTTGTCCTTTCCTTTTGACAGTAACTTAAAAAGCATTTATTTTTGACCTGTGTAGCTTTAATGTGCAGTTTGAGGGGGGAAAAAGTAAACCTAGAAATAAAGGATTAATCTCCTGCATACAGACACATGGAGTCCCTGATTCAAACCGCCACCACATTCACACGGCACATGCATCGTGTCGCATCTACTTCCTGTTTTTCACCAAACTGGGATTCATGTGTGTTGGAATTACATACTTAGCTTGGTTGGGAAGGCCTGAGCGAGAGCGAGCCGGTGGTCAAGCGCGCTACAGAGTAAATACAGAGGGGGAGCGGTGTTAGTGAGGACAGATAATTGAATCAGAGCGATACAAACGTTTTGTTTTATCTTATTTATTTTAAAGGTCCCATATTGTCAAAATTGAGATTTCCTGGCTTTTATTATAATCATAAGGTCTAGGGGCTTTGTAAGAACCGTAAAAGTGTCAAAACGGTCAATCCACATACAAATACACACAGCCTGCCTTTAGAAGCTTTAGGCGTCAGGACTTTAGTAAGTATGTGATGTCACAGCTACATAGTCACTGCCTTCAGCCATTCCCCCAGCACGGCCCACCCGTCATTCCGTTGCTGAGCTATCAACACCATTGCACAGGCTTCATTATTATTTATTATTATCTAATCATTGCACAGGCTTCCTAAGGATGTTAATATAAGAAACTAGTGGCTAATGCCCAGGAAGAGGGAGAGGGAGACACGCCGCCGCAGTTACAGCTGGGCGCTGCTCCGGTCCACCAGCTCCTTCAGCGTCCAGAACAGACACGGTCTCTGCAGCTTTGGCCGACACCAGTTACCGATGAATTTTGCAAAGGTAAAATAATTCTGAGCTAGTTTACAGACCTTTTTGATTAGTGTTACTGTGTTCTTCTCTCCCTTGTACTATCCACAGTCGCACATCACTACGCACATACTCCACACACTGCCCCATTCATGACAGGAGTTAGGCCACTCATGCAACACGTGTTTGCGGATGTGGTTGGTTTTCTCCTGTCGTCAACAATATGTGGTTGGCCTGGCTGTGGCCTAGCCGTGTGTTCCTCAAGAAAACAGTCGGGCCAATCAGAAGAGAGGCTCATGAGTATTAATTAGACAGGCCAAAATCGCCCTTTTCTTAGAAGAACTGAGAGGAGATGAGCTATAAAACTATATTAAGATGGTTATTGGTACTTAAAACCACAAATATATCTTCTTAAGGATATCAAGATTTCAAATAAAACCAGAAAGGTGTAAAATATGAGACCTTAAATCTGATTGTTTCATGGAGGTTATGTTGTAAAGCAGAAACAAACACAGAACACAAAATGGATCTTTTTCAAGAAAGGTTTATGTATCAGTTCTTTTTTTTTTTTACTTTTTCATCACATTTAAAAAAAATACCGTGATAATACTAATAACAATTAGTATTAAACTAATATTTTTTTAAATAAAAACAATTTTGGTCACGATAACCATAATGTTGAATTTTCATACTGTTACATCGCTTATATTTACACATTTTATTCTCTTATTTATTTATTTATTCCTTTTTATATGTTCTACATTTATTTTCTTCTTCTTGAATATGTATTTATATATAGCTTTTTTTTTCCTTTCTTCAATTTTAATTTCACAGTTCATGAAATAGGACTTTGGATGGTCATTCAACTCAATTTGGTGATGATAATTTACAAACACAGATTCTACTACTTTCCCTAGAGGAGCTCTGTTGTCCGTAGCAGCTGATGGTATAGTGTAAACATCAAGTGTGCTTCCTGCTCATTGTCAGCGCTCAGCACCTCCCCTTCAGTGTTTACACAGAAGATAGAGGACATAGGCGGGAACATTTGACATCAGTCGCATGTGAACCAAGGGGCCAACTCTGAGGCTGAGAAATGAAGCCTATGCGGAAGTGCTATAAACTGCAGTTCACTAGATGCCCGCTTGAGGCTGGCTGCAGAAGCGAGTAAATCCCCATAGAGCCCCATGTTAAAATGCCCAACTTTACAGCAGAATTAAACATGTTTACAGCCTGGTTCAAAAAACGGTTTTGGTCCCAATGACTGAACCCCCCCTTCGTGACAACTGTGGGGAGGGGGGGTTTCAAACCTTAATTTATTATATTAAGGTTTGAAATTCTGCATAATTAGGGGCGTGGAAACGTGATGGACAGGTGACGCCGCTGTTTGTTAGCCGCTCGGTGGCAGCTAGCCGCTGGCAGCGCTCGGTGTCACCTGAATTAATCCCCGCTCAGTGAACGGGACTTCTGGACCGCCGTGTCGGAGGCTTAAGGAGAACATTTCCAGCTACTACCGGATGAATAATTCGCCTGCTCGTCCCAACAGAGAAGTCCAGGAAGCTTGCACTCCTTTTGTTTCGGTAAGTTAAATGATGGTGTTGTTCTGTCTTTGCAGCCGTTAGCAGGTGTCGGTGTCTGCGCTCGGTAGCTGCTCGTTAGCTTAGCGCGCTAAAGCGCTTCTCAGCCAGATAGCCTGGGGTTAGCCTCGAGCGAGACTCCGGCTCTGCTGATGAGGCAAGCGGGATCAACACCACATGACACCGACATGAGCCGGTTAACAGGCGTCTGCGTGTGGATGGTAAATATGGTCCACCACGTTAAATACGAACAATGCAATGTAAACGTGACATTAATGCAACTGTCAAGGTACATTAAGGTTTTTTTAATGTAGTGTTCATGTCACATATGTGATTGTTGTTGGTTGTGATGGAGGTTTTTTATTGCGCATGTACGGTGACTTAAAATTTAACACAAGAAGTTTGATACATATGTTTTACCAAAACCGACACGATAGATAATTAGGATCCAGAAACAGACTTGTTGTGATCGCCTGTGACGAGGTTTGTCTGTGTAGTGTTCCTCCAGATGATCCAGACAAACTGGACCAGTGGAAGCTCAACATGAGGCAGAACTGAACTGGGCTCATCCCTTCAGCACTGACCCCAGGTCCACATATGGTTTGTGAATAACTTAATGGTCATATTTTTCCCAAGTGAAACATGAGAACAAAGGTGCCCGTAAGCTTTGATGACAATTAAATATTATATACATACTGTACTGTACATTAACTGTGTTGGTAGAACTCTGTTAAACCTAAAACTACATTCAAATACAGTTGAATATCTACAGAACACAATCACACAAACCTCTTTATTTACAAACGTGTCTTACTATTTTTTATTTGGGTCTTTGTTATTAGGTAAGGACCTCCCTGAAGGACTCCACTGTGCTGACCATGTTCTGTCTCCATGAGCACAGAAGATCACTCAGTTCTTATCATTAAATGTACTGTTACACAGCTTTTAAAATATATTTAAATCACACAAACCTGTTATTGCTTAAGTTTTATAAGTTTTATGTAGTGTATGAGTTATTTGTCAATTAATAGTCAGATTTGAATGTGAAATCTCACATATTCAGTCAGTATTAAAGACAAAAATAGTTATGATATAAACATAATTTATTTTCCAGAACCAGAAGTTATAGATTAACTCTCAGATTTATTTTTAGTGAAGGTACAAAACACAAAAAGTTGGACAATATTAAAATTATAGAACACATTTAATATACAGACTGGGCCTGTGCAAGCGGTAACAGCTGAGTACAGAATGAGCCCAGAGGTGCAGACTCCATGTGGTGGGAGGAGAAGGGGATACACTGTGGGACTGTAGGGGAGGAGAAGAGCAGAGGTAATAAGTGCTGTAGCTATAGTTGGGATTTTTCTATCAACATGGATGCACATAAACTCAACATTGCCCATGATAGTCAGGGACATGTTTAGACTTAACAAAGTGTGTCCTGAAGGCCAAATTCAATAGCAGTGACACTGCCAACTGTAGCAGCTACAGGTGCCCTTCACAAGGTGCTGGAGGTGAGTCTGCTGCAGGTCGTCTTCATGTTGACCAGCCTGATGCTACTGATCTCCCTCAGGTTGTCGTCACCACAGTGGATGTTGAGGACGTCAGCTGCTGCGCTTCCTCTGGGAGTGGAAATAGAGTGGAAGAAGATTTTTCCACCACAGTCCACCAGCCAAACAGCACGCCAAGGTCTGCAGGTCTCTGGGCACCTCGACGGACAAACTCATCACCACGTCCACATTGTGACTGTAGGATTAAAATTAATAAATGAGTGTGATAAATGCTTCAGATAATGAAAAATGTGATGTCCACTAAAGAGTGTAGCTCACATTTTTATGTTGACAACACTGTTATGTCACATCTGTAGGATAAAATGGAAGTAAAGAGCTACATCTCAGAATATTGATGAGTCTCTAATACTTGATTTTTAGACAGACTATATAACTGTAAAGTCAAGCAGCAACAACTGGTACTGGTTTGTTTTGTGCAGCAAGTGGAAGCATCACAGGTGAACTGAACAACAACCAATGTGCTGGAAGTAATAAACATATTGTAACAAATATAAAAGTGCCTTTCTTACAGTCATATTCAAAGTGATAACCTGGTACAGTAATGTCTATAGCAGTACAGGTAAGGTAGACTACCATTGACTTCTGTCAGAGTGAAAACTTGATCTGTGAACTGTTTACAACTGGTGGGGGGAATTATAGTTTTTCTGTTTTCCTGTTTGGTGTATGTTTGTCCCTTAAGTAAATGACAATAATAACTAAGACTACAAGTCAGTGTTAATAAAACATTTACTGTATGCCAAGAACACTAACCATCACATGTAACTTCTGTTTAGTTAACGTTTATTTGATTTAATTTATTAGAATCAAAATATAGTGGTGCAAACTACCACTAATACAAATAAAAAAATGTAATTTTTAAGACTTATAATTTCAGTAACAAATATCTAATTCAAACGTTGTTCCAGTGTTACTTACCAAATGTAACGTTGGCTGGGACGACTGGTACCGGAGCGCAGGTTACCGCAGTCAATAGACCCGGTGCAGCCTCGGGGCCGCGGCTAGCCGGCTCGCACTTAGCCTAGCTTATTAGCTTAGCTCCTTAGCCTCAGCTAACTGGGAAGCTTCGGCGTAGGTGATGACGTTTCAGCTACCGGTCTGCATTCGGCCCACCTCTATGTCCATATTTGGATTAGCCGGGTAAGGGAGGAGTCGATCCCTGCCAACATGGCGACGGCCGAGCCGCTGCGGAACCGCCCACTTTGGGCTTCAAAACCGGCTTGCAGAAACCAATGGGTGACGTCACGGAAGCTACGTCCATGTTTATATACAGTCTATGGTGTGAACCCACAGTGCCTTGGGTGTTAAACAGCCACTGTGCAATATAGGCTCTCGTTTGCAATTGCAGAGAGGGTCCTGCTGGAGGGGGAGGGAAGGTTCTAAACAGAGGCAAGGAGCTACTGTGGTTGCTAGGCATCCACTCTGAGGAAAACATGTCTGTTTTGGGCCCTGCTCCTCCTCTGCTTTTCCCTAACAGAGTGCAGCACCACTGTGAGCCACAGAGGGCAGCCACACTGCACATGGTCTGCTGATCTTCTCCATCTCCCTGTACAGGAAAAAATCCCAACCCAGGATGGCCCAAATAATCCCCTATAATACCATTCTGCATTTGATTTCCTGATCTGTGATTGGATGCTAATGGTTGTGATGCTGTTTGGGAGAGCTGATTGGTCTAGCCCACCATTCAGTGCTTTGTCAAGCCAAGCCTCCAGGGCAGCCTGTGTGGCATAATGACCTATGACGAGGAGAGGCAGAGCACCCGTTTCAGCGTGCAAAAAAAATCACTGCTACAAATCTGGGAACAGAGACCAAGCAAAGACCAAGGGGGACGCCACCTCACATGACCTTGCCATCTTCAATCATGGCTGGTGATCAGTGGTGGTTAGGTGGGCAGGCGGAATGATGGAGCATGTTGCTGGGAGGGTTTATTGATGGGATTGTGTGTGACTGCTGAGAATAAGAAAGAGAATGACCAATTCTGATTAAGGGAGACGAAAGGCATCCTGGAGAGGGAGCACTGCTCAGTGCTGCTGCACATTATACCGCCTCTGCATCCCTGCATATCTGCGTCTCTCTGACTAAGCGTGTGTGTGTGTCTGTGAGAAAGTGAGGGAGAGCGAGAGAGGGGGGAAAGGGGGCGTGTTGATGTGTGTGCTCTGCTGCACAGCCACTGTAGTGTGAGCTGAATGATGCTCGCTGGCTGACTCTCTCTCTCCCTGCCCTGCCTGGCTGTGCCTCTTTCTGCCGAGCACTGATGAACCATTTTATGCTACCGAGCTGCCATAGCCATCATCCCAGTCCCGCTGAAGGCTTCTTTTCTGTCCTGCCAACACCGTAGGAAATACTTGCCATTGCATCAGTCTTTTAACTGCTGCTTCTAAGGTACTGTACTGTCCACTCCCTGCTGTCAAGCCTTGTGTTTTTCTGAGCCAAGGATTGTTGTTCTGGCTCTGCTGCAAGATCCCTGTACTGCTGCTGCTGCTGCTGCTGCGACTGAAGGGATAAGGATGATCATAACATGTCTTAGTGTCTTCAACTCTTAGCGGCTAAGATAACTGAAATGTACTCTTCTGCCTATCACACACTCATAGCCGTCTACCCTGCCATGCATTTCTTAAGAGATGGATCAGTCCTTTTTAAGTTGCTCTGCACATGAAAGCAGGTTTGACAGCAGCGTGAGGAGCCAGAGGACATTGCACATCATTTGCATGCAGTAAGGATTCACTGCCATATTTTTTTCTATTCTGTTTCAGTTTCTTGTCCTAGCTGAAAAACATACCGCAGGATGGTGAAAGAGTACTTCAGTCGGCAAAGCAGGAGCCGTGTGTTAATTGTCTGTGGGTGATATAAAATGATTGTTGTGGTTGAGGTTGGTTGAGGTTTGTCACTGCCATGCTTGTCAGAAGGGGCTTTCTATAAAGTCTACATGCATAGTAGAGGAGTCAGTTTTAAGAAGAGAAAATCATTAGGGTTGCTGGAATTATGGAGGTATGAATGCTGTCATGATCATCAGACATTGATCCGTTTGCTCGCATGAAATGTATTGAACATGTCTGCATCGTCTACCAGTAGACTATTATCAATTCCAAAATGTGTCCTTGGATTTGTGTGTAAACATTATGAACTACTGTGTGGTGAAGGGGGCATTAATAGATGCGTAAAGGAGACAAATGTATCTGTTTGTTCTGTCATTAGCCTCAGAGTTTGCAATGAGACAAGATCCTATAGGTGGCAGTCATGAGAACAGAGGGCAGCAGTGGGCTGAACTGAGATTTTCACAGTGAGAAAATATGTTATTTGTGTGTATGTGTGTGCGTTTGTCCACAGATATGAACATCTCAAATGGATGACCTCCCAAGGTCACACATTTGAAGAGCCTCCGTAATTAGGACTGTCAGTCTCGACCCACACCTCAGAGAACTCTACAAACTACCATTCATACTGTACTGTGCCTCCTGCCCACCTTGACAGGCAGACATGGCCATTCATCATTTCACTGGTTATCCCTGAGCTGCCATCAAGGGAATTTTATCTTCACTCTGCACTGGACATAGGTATTCATTTTTCTAACCCAAATTTGTTCGCTCAGCAGTGAGGTGATTGCAAGAGAAGAAGTGGGGAGGCTGTTGTTTGTGGTGGGGGAATTCAGGGAGGGAAGAAGAGTACTGTTGAGCATTATTATTTTAATCCAGCCTTAGGTCAAATAATATTTACATAAAATTCTTGATGTTTATTTCCTCCTTCTGGTAGCACCAGATGGGTGGGGTTTATCGCATTGAGGGCTCAGATATTTTGTTTCTGTCACAGAAAACTATTGGGAGAGCCATTTGGTATTTGCTCAAATGATACTAGATATTTGAGAGTTTTAAAATCTGATATTGATATATCAGCCATTATTTGCATTTATAAGTGTCAGTTTTTCCGTAATTATAAGTATCAGTCTGGTAGAGATTAAAGCAGCTGTTATACAACCCCTCTATCCCCCAATATGTTTACATTACATGTCACTAACCGTGTTTGTGTTTTCTATATCTCCTAGCGTATCTCTGACCCCAGAGCTGCAGGACCCAAACCCGTCATTATTATTATTGTTATTATATTATTATTATTATCAATAATAATAACAACAACATAATTGTATATATATATTTGGCGTCTATATATATTTTTTAAGTATAAGTATCAGTCTGGTAGAGATTAAAGCAGTGGTTGTACAACTGTCCTCTCTCTCTTTCTTCTGTCCTACTGTCTCTCACCCTCTTTCCGCCCACTTCTCCACTCTTACCCATTTCTCTCCTCACCCCAACCGGTCGAGACAGATGACCGCCCAAAACTGAGTCCGGTTCTGTCAGAGATTTCTTCCTGTTAAAAGGGAGTTCTTTCTCTCTACCGTCGCCAGGTGCTTTGCTCATTGTGGCATTTGTTGGGTTTTCCCTCCTAATATTGTAATATTGACCTCACTATGTAAAGTGCCTTGAGACAATGTATGTTGTGATATGGTGCTATACAAATAAAATTTTATTGAATTTGCTAAGTAAAGATCATTCAGATTTGCTATTATATAATTGGAACCAGTATTTATTGAGTGGGACTTGCATAAATAATAACATTTTTGTGAACTATGTGAAAACAACACCGACACATCACCTTTTAAGTTGTTATCGTAAGCTTGTTGGTAAAGTGCATCAATTTGGAGTCTTGTTCATGTCCACCTGGCAAGTCCGATATTTACTTTTCTCCCTTTTAGTTTTGTTTTCAGTCTCCAGCAACCAACCCCTGATGTAAATATCTTTCACTTTAGCTGCTAAATGCTCCACTATCTTCTGAGCTGGGCAGGTAGTTTTCCTTTTTCTTTAAGCTGAAAACAGCTCCCAGCTGCTGTGTCTGGAAATGAGGCTGATGGGAGCACTGGGAGGGAACCAATCGCCGCACAGCCAACAGTGAGCTAAAAGATGCTAAAATGCTCAGTAGGGGTGAGAAAAACTGCAGAGTCGGGTTCGTCACTACAAGTGGCCCCTTTGACACAGCAGACCTATAAAATTACTCCTCGGATCGGCTTTAAAGTTGCAAAATAAACTCGTCATTGCTCTCTGGGGGGTAATCTTTGTAACAGTAAGCGTTTCTAAATGACCCTCAACATATCTTTAACATTTCTGTGCAGTATTTCCTAGAGTTTTTACACTGTTACTGAAATACACACAACACAGATATACCTGTGATAAGGAGAAACTTGTATAAAAGTATACTATCACTGTGCTAATAATAACCCTCATGGATTTGTGTTGGGGAAGCTGGTCTGTTTCGGTCCATATAATAATGGCTAACACCACAAGGGCAATGTTGAGACACAATAAACAACCTTTGAGGCAATGTAGCTGGTGTGTACAGGGAAAAAATATGGTTTTAATTTTCTTTGCAATACTATTCAGTATATGGGGTTGCAGTTGAAACCTCAACATAATATGTCAGTGTATCCTCTATGTATGTACAGTGCATAGGATAATTTGGATTCCATTTCTAGTTTAATGCATTGTCTCCAGTGCTGTTGTGACCAAAAGTGAGAGAAGGACTGTGGCGCTGAACATGGTGGATGGAGGATGAAACGGTGTGAGTGTTGCCTGGCTCAGCATGGTCCTGAGTGACTGAGGCTAGGCTGTAGTAACAGCTGGAACACTGCTGCTGCTGGCGCCTGGATGTGGCCTGGATAAGGCACGTGACCCCGCCACAGTTTGAGGCATTAGTGATATGAACAGCAGGGTCCTAGCCGCTGTTACATAACACCATCTTCACTGGGAAATCTCTGTAAAGATGGCCCCGGGAAAAGTCAGTGACAGCAGAGTGAATGTGCATTATCATTGTCAGCATCTGCATCACTTGCTCTGATTGCTGGACTGTTCAGTGCATGAAAAAGCAAGTATGTGTCTCTTGTGTGTCCTGAGGATATCGCCATTTGAGGGTGGATTAATGTAGAGGTTTTGTGCAACATAAGCCTCTAGACTAGATCCGGTCTACACACATCTTCACTGTATGTCCTTGTCCACATATGTGTATCTATTTGATAGTGTCTTTGCACCAGTATGTCTGTTGCAGTTTGTATCTTCAAACATAGGCGTATGTGTATTTACAGGACGTTAGTGTTACACCATGGCTCCCGCAAATCAAGTTAAATGTAAGTAGATATGTTGTGCCAGCTATCATCACATTGGCGGTTTGACTGACTGCTGTAGTCGTGCTCATACATTCGGGGGTGGGGGGGATTGTCTACTGACTTCGCTGGAGGTCAGAGGATAGTAAACAGTAATCACCTCGGGGATCTGACTACGTTCATAATTGATTGTTCCTGGAGTTGATCAGGGCTGTCCACTCAGTCAGATGGACAACACTGATCTGGTGTAAACAGCAGGAGATTAGATGAGCCCCCCGGAAGTCGGCTGTAGCTATTTGTTGATGGGGTGATGCTATTTTGTTGTGAATGTGACACAATACTCATTTGTTTCTGTGACATTATCACAGCTTGTGTTAATGTTTAAACCTAATCAGTGTAAAAATTCTGCACACGTCCTTGATTAAAGGGATCAGGATTCCAAAATTTAAAAAAAATATTTTATCCAAAACATATATTGGATGCAGTATTTTTAGAGAGCGTGGCTCTCTCTCTCTCAACTCTGATTTAGTCGTGTGTCTGTGGTCTGTCAGGCTGTGTGCTCAGTGAGGTGGAGGGTTGTTTGGATCCCTTGTGAAAGGTGGACTATGAGGACTGTGGGCGACAGTTGGGGATGATTATTCAAATCTTGCCAAAATCCACAGGCAGTGATGATTATTTGTCAGGATTTGCTTTGTAATGAAAAAGCTTATCTTAACAGGTTCATTCTCGGCCTCTGTCTCTGTACCTGCCTGCTCACAGGTTTTGCTTGCTGTGTCTGCTTTGTACACACTACTCATTTTTCCTTTAAAAAGCAAAGTTGTTTTCAGTTTTAATGTTGCATAGGTAAATTAAACCCAACTTGCTACAGATGGAATTGAATCCTTGTTCATTTGATTAATTCAGCTTAAACAACAGTAGGCAACAAGAGCAGCATCCTTTGACATCTGAGGTGGTTGTTGACTGAAGTTTAGCGCTTGTGTTGTTTATACGGACACACTCTTCTCTGTGCCACGTTGGAGGTTAATTGCAGACCATTTGACAACATAGTCTCTGAACTGAGGATTGTTGGCTGTACAAGTTCAAGGCACACTTGCTGTTTCTACACCACTTTTAATGTTGAGGATGATTAATGGAATATTAATGTGCTCCATAGTTAAAGCTTTTTGTTTATGTGGGAATGTAATTGATTCTAATGTACCAATCAAGTGCAATTTCATAGCAGAAGCAGCTAATGCCTTCATGCCGGTGACAGCTGTGGCCACACACATTAGGTTTTCAGGCTGACCACATACCCGTCCGTATGTCCTTCCCCTGCTTACCAATGTGATGTCTCTGGACACCTTGAGGGAATTTCTTCAAATTGGGCACAAATGTTCATGATTGATGTCTGATTAGATTTTGTGCTCACATAACATGTTTTGGTTATAACTCAAGAATTCATATGCTTAATTAAGACGCCATTTAACACAAATATCTAAGTAGAATATAGGTTATGACATTTTATATCCTAAAGATCAGGTAATCTTCACTGTAACATACACCTAATATTCTGCAAAAAACTTAACACATGTTTATTAAATTATTTAAATGTCAAGACATGGAGGTAAACTGCAAATTGACTGGTCGGTGCAGGCATACAGCCGTGAGGCTGTCATTCTAGTTTTGTAGTAATTCATATTTGTTAACTTTGTGATAGGGTGCATTATACAGTGGCCCTGAAGTGCAAAACACAATGGCAAATCAGAAAACACAATGGCAAAACAGAAAACACAATAGTAAATCCAAAAACACTACGGCAAATTAAAAAACACAACGGCAAAATATAAACCACAACAGCAAATCAAAAACATTACGGCAAATCACAAAGCAATACAGTAAAACAAAAAACACAACTGCAAATCAAAAAACACAACGGCAAATCGCAAAACACAACGGCAAATCACAAAGCACAACGGCAAATCACAAAGCACAACAGCAAAATAGAAAATACAACGGCAATTCGAAAAACACAACGGCAAATCAAAAAAAACCCACGGCAAATTACAAAACACAACAGCGAAACAGAAACCAAAACTTTTGTTTGATTTGTTGTTGTGTTGTCCTATTTGTCGTTGTGATTTGCACTTCATGGCCACGGTAAATTTACACTCTTCTATGTTGTAGATCTCTGTGTGGTTGGTAAGCTCGCTCTCTGTTCCATTGCTTCCATGCTGGCCTATCAATGAACAGGGAAACAGGGTAATTGCATGAAGAAGCTCTAATAAGGTGGATTGAATTAGCTTTGCCCTCACTAAAATGAATTAAAGTGGCAGTCATGACAGACTCCCAAACTGACTCATTATACCTGCTCAGCCAAATATGTCATAATATACCATTTTATTATAGAGATACTGACACTCTAGTCCTTGATAAGAAATACTTGAATGAATAATTTCCATGATATGGATGAAAACAGAAGGTAACCCTCAGTCCTGACAACTATCACAACTAAAATTGTGTACATTTTAAAGTTAAATCCATCAATCTGGTGAACTTTGATAGCAATTTAGGATTTTGCTCTTGGAAACAACTGTGTGCTGTAGCTTTTACAACCTATATATGTCTTGTATGCATAGCTCCAGACTTACTTCTTTTACTAGGAGCGGTGTAGCACCTTAATTACAATTTCCTTAAGTTGACCTGCAACTCAATTATCCCCATTTTCGACTATTTTAACAGTATTACTGATAAATGCTTTGGTAATGAATAGTTTCATTTTAAGTTCACAATGTGACAATTTAATTGAGTTGAATGAGAAAAAAGGGTCAATGGTTATTTTTGCCATTTTTGAGTGAGTGGGACGTTAGCGGGGATTTAATGCGAAAAAGAAAATATGATTGATTTTTTTTTTTTCTGGCCAATTCATTTTCCCCAATGACCACTTTTTACCTGCCATGCAGTAGCTTCCCATAGGTTTTCATGTAAAAAGGCCTTCTAAATAAGTGAAATTATAATATTTATGATATTATAACCCCTCCGTGAGCGCACCGGCACAGATCCGTCAAGCCGACAAGGCTGCAGACGGTGAAAGCGATAAAAGAGCTCACTGTTCCGGTTGGTTAAACCACACCAGGGAAGGCCCGGAGGCCGACCACGGGTGCAGGAGAACACGGAAGGGCGAGTCCGTAGACCCGTACGCACATGTAATCCGGACCCCCGCAGTTGACTCATCACTCCCGGACTCTTCCCCATCTCACACACATTAGTCTTCACTGGCGGAGTGCGGAATCCCTCCCTCGTATTTTGAGTAGTTGTAAAAAATACTTGCAAAGTACAAAATGCGACCATTTTGGTAATTTGGTGTGAATCCAACTTTAAAGATCTTTTATTTTGCTATGTTAATTGTAAACATATTTTAGGTTTATGAGTCTATGGTGCAACAAATTAGACAGTGGCGGACTGCCACAGTCTCGTCAATGTATCGGAAACGCTGGTGTTTTTCCATAAACATGTGCTGGCTCGGCTCCTCTGCATAGCGAGGCAGGGGTTTGCTTTTCCATTACAGCAGGGCTACCTGGTTGTGGTTGTGCTCTCAACTGATGATGCGCCGCCCTGAGTTGATGACGTATAAAGCCACTGCCCACTCTTGCTTTTTTACTTTTGCTTTGTGCAACAGTAGTTCAAATATTGAGGAAATAAATAACTATATTTATTTTGCTGCACTTGCAGAAATAGGTTTAAAACAAAACAGAAACATTACCTGTAAAAAAAGATACTGTATACAAATGCACATATATTTTGTAGTGAGGTTTGATTAGAAAGTATGCTTCCTGCTGTGGTCCCATTTTGGCATTGCACAGTGATAGATTGAATACTAAATTATTCAAATACATCCATTTAAATTTTTCCCTAAGTTACCTCAAACTTGGTGTTTGTAGGGTATTTGGGTTTGATGAAGCTGAACAATATCAGGTCTTGTGCTGAGTCATAGTAATAAGAATAAATGCCTAATTGTAGTCACGAGTCAGAGCTCTGTTCAGTTTAACATTGCCAATTGATTATCTAAAATATATAGATAAAAGATTATTTTTAATATCCCATTCAGCCTGGATGTGTCCCAGGGAAAACCTCAGTTCGTCTCAAACGCATCCTCTATTGTCCCTGGGATGATGGTATGCCGTTGGCCTCAAGCACTGAAGTAACTTCACATACAAGTAGTGTTTGATAAATTAATCGGTGTTTGGTCTTGCCAGCGTTACTTTGGCTCAGATTTAAATATTTTATCCAACAACATGGATTTGGATGGATGAGGAGGCCAACAAGTCAGTTTGTTGACAGCAGATATTAGAGAGAAGAGTTTCCGCGCACCTATGAAGGTTGAGGTGGATGGCGATGACTACATGGCTTTCCGAGTAGTGCCTTGCAGCAGGGTTACAGGGCAGGACAGAGAGAGCCTTCGTCCAGATGTCTGTTGGCGTTGGGGAGGTTACAGCACTGCCTCCTGCCATGAGAAAAAAAACCACTAATTGCCCATTGGCCCCGGGTTGGAGATGTGCAGCTGGGGACATGCGGCTAAATATAGCACTGTTTGTTCCCATGAATGGCGGGGCACACAGCACCATAGCATTAGTATTCAGCACTAAACCATGGCATGGGCAAAAAAGGTCATCTTTTGACCATGGCCACAAATGTCAGGGTAGGGTACAAAGCGACGCCAACACAGGGTGGGTGAACTGCAAGCTGCACCTCAGACTACACCCCCATGTTGACCAACCTACTGAGCACTTGCAGGGAAATGTCTCATGGAAACAGCCAAGCAAGTGTCATGACATCCTGTGTTTTGTTTGTAGCCCAGCAGAATCCATACTTGTTCCATGAAGTCTTTACCTCCATGCAGCGATGGCCCTCCATGCTTTAGTCGAGTTACAACTCTCCCTCTATGACACAAAGGCAGCAGCATCTGGTTCCACCTGACTGGAGCCATGAATAATTTAATAGGGGGCATTAATATTTCCAGCCAGCTCCACTAGCTTGGCAATAACAAGCAGTTTAGGTAGTGCTATCAGCGTTGCTGGCTAAGTGGTTGAACATGGAGAGAGGATGTTATTTTACCTTGTTGGCATCTTATAGTTGTGTGGGTTTGTAAGTATCTGGTTGAACGAGTGTGTGAGAGTTGTTCTTCATTGATACACCTGGTCAACATGTTGCTTGCAGATTTTCGAATGTGGGTAAACAGAGCTGTGTGAAACATCTGGGTGACTGGGGTAATGCCAATCAGTTGATGTCTTGTGACTTGTGCAGATTATGAAGCACAACTCATCAGCACATCAGATTTTGCAGCTAATCATTATATAAATATTCTTGTTTTAACATGTTCATCATGTGTGATTTTGAATTTCATAGGACTACCTTTATTTTCTTTGAATTGAAAGTGTAGTGCAAAGCTGTTTTCAATCGGTGCTCAAAGCAGCAAGGACGACAGGTAGTCTAGTCAGTACTTACTTTATTCCTTCTTTTGTCAAACTGTGATGATCAATGAATGGGGAATACACTCTGTTTGCACTGCACGAGTATAGCTCTTAGCTGTTTTTCCACTAAGATCACCTACTGGCTCTGAGTGTCCTCTCAACCACACTCAACAGACAAGAATGCTTGCAAATTTCGCCACTAGGGGAACTCAGCAGCAGTTGGTGACAATAAGTTGTCAAAAAATTCCAAAATAAACTATTGTGCAAAGCTATTATTATAATTGCTGCTATTTGAATGAAATACTTTAACTGACTGCAGCTTTTGTGTTCTTGTCTGTGTGCCCCCCCCCCCCCGAACACACACACACACACACACAAACACACACACACACGCACACACACACACACACACACACACAGCTAAGAAACAAAGTTTCGTCCCATCATCCTCCAGATGTGCCGAGTTTGGATAGCTTTCATCTTCTAGAGGACAGCAGCAGAGCTCTGAGACCTAGCCCGGAGACACTGAGTGACCAAAGACTAAAGCAGACGGTACTGGTGAGTTCTCTATGTGAATGGGAGATAAATGCTTGTTGATGCTGGACTAGGCATGGGCCATTAGGGGCAGGTGCAGACTGCTGTGGAGGCATGTGCTTTCAGCAGTTGTCTGGCTTTACTGGTCTTCTCCCTGCTTTGGATTGTGAACTTGTGAACCGTGAGTTATCTTCCCTCCAGTTGTTGGTTAAATTTTGAAATAGCTGTGCTTGCCTCTGCTCTTAGAATCATTGTCGGGATTAATTGGGGTCAAACTGGCAGTTTTCTCAGTATTTCATGATCACTGACCATGTCAGGGAAAACACAGAGGACTGCCTCTTAACTTGGCCTGTTCATTCACCTAATCAATGTCCGTGGAGGCGACATTAAACCATCTGGATTTGCCATTTAAACTTTATTTATTTGTCAGTGATACTGGCCAATTCATTTTTGACTATGAAGCATTATTTTCTTGTATTGTATAGAGTGAGTTGAAGTGGTGACAGGAACTATGTACTATGTTTATACAGGCAAAAACATATAGGCCTTGATGGCTGCTCATCCAGGCTGGATTACCAACGATGGTAAATGGATTTGCATTTATATCACAATTTTCTTGATGTCTACTCAAAGTCAGCTTAACACTTCAGATCACATTCACCCATTTGCACACATACATTTGCTTGTTCTGTACAACACACACGTGCGCTAATGATCAATCATCCGGGGCGATTTGGAATTCAGTATCCTGCCCAAGAAGGCAGGACATTGACATGTGGACCACAAGAGCCGGGGTTCGAGCCACCAACCCTCCAATTAGTGGAAGACCTGCTCTACTTCCGGATCCACCGCTGCCCCTTCATCCCCATGGACCCCAAAAGTCCCAGGTTCACTATATGTTAAATTGGGTCTTTTCACCACCATGTACAAAATAAGCTGAATTTATAAGGATCCTGAAGGTAGCTTTTGTATTTTTTACCTACAGTAATCTCCCCCCGGACCCAGCTGTTGTTTGTTGTACATCTGACATATTCCTGAATGAGTCAGTATAATCAAATGATCACAAAGTAACTTGAAGAAGGAGGTTGGAAGGTGGCCAATGGACCTTAAAGGGGCATTTAGCAATTCTAGAGCAAAACACGTTTTGTAAAAATCTAGCTGCCGGTTCTGTGTGTGCACCAAAATAATATCCAGGTTTTTGGCTCAGCCCTGGCCCCTGGCTCTGTAAATCGAAAACAAAACAAATGGTGCAAGCTGTACCAACAACACTGCGAGTGCAGTTTGTAAACATCACTTGTCGACACCTTAAGACACCTGCTAGTGGGTGGCGTTACAACGCCATGGTTTTGGCCTAGTGGTTAGTGCGTTGGTCTCCCACACCCGAAGGCTGGATCAGGAAAATCACAACAACAACAAAGAGAGAAACAAGCACTCTCCGAAATCGCTTACTGACCCTTTAAGGAGTTCAATCTGACCCTGCTGCTTATCAGATCACAAATCTGTTGTTTTGAGTCAATAGTTCATTACTTTCCAAAAATATACAGTATGAAATACAATAAGATACACCAATCTAACAGTATTGGTTCCCTGAATTCTATCACGCAGTGTGAATTGCTCCGAGGTCACATGATGATGTTTGAATGTGGCGTGATGTTTTAAGTATCTGGCTTAAAATTGTACCTGTTCACTGCGATTTCCTGTGGAGTGAGAAGACCCAGTAGCCATGCTGTTGGAAATGCTGTGGAGAGTAAACAACAGGTTTCCAGAGCGAAGCTGGCATCGTCTTCCTCAGGCTTCCTCACAGGTGATCTCACAGTGGAGGCTGCTTGTAATTCCCCCGGCTTCCCCTGACGTCTGTGATTCAATATGAATGAGCTGCATCGATTAGACCTCAGTGTGTTGCTTGCACAAAGGGGGATAGTCGTGTGTGTGTGTCTGTGTGTGTTTGTTTGTGCATGCGTTTGCTTGTGTTTGAGGGGGGCGGGGGGGGGGGCTGCTGGCCCTCTCTCCTGTCTCGTCAGCACTTACCAGACTGTTGTTTTTGCAGAATGCTATGTTACGAGTGACATTTCTCTGAACCTTAAACTGAAGCTTTCTTATAAGCAGCCTCTATGTGTTAGAGATCAGCGAATGTAACTGACATGTCCTACTGGCATGAAAAGGGACATGAACCTGCTAACGTGATGCTAACAAAGATGTCGTCTATATGAAATGTCTCTGTCCACGTTTTCTGGTTTCAGTTTGGATACCTGCATCAACAGGATTTAAAAAAATGTTCTTCTGCTTGTGACAGGGCTTGTTAATTAGCATATAAATATTTATTAAGGGCTCATCTGACATTACAATGTGCAACAGCATTTTAAATCAAGTCAATGTGAATAATAACATGTTGGTAGCAAGTAGGTCGGAAAGGAATTGGTTAATCTGTCAAACTCCCTAAAGATCTCGCATTAATTCCCTGTAAAGGACGTTTAAGTCTGCATTTGCCTTCATATGCTTTTGATATTTAAGACAGTGTTTGGTGTGAAATATTTACTTGGCAGTTGTCGCCTTCTTTCAGTCTTATTCCGCAGTATCTTCTTATAATTCTAACATCTTTTAGCTGAGATCTGGTCACACAAGAGCTTCTCCTGCATACTGTACCTGCGGTAATTGCTGTTGATTTGAGTGCTTTCGAAGTCAATGTGCGTCCTATCATGTCATTAAGCTGCAGTTTTTCACTCTTCAGTCAACAGATAAATGGACTGGGGGGAACAGGGGTGTTGGTGATGGGGTGGGTGGGATGGAGTTGGTGTTCTTTGTTCTTTGTTCCCTCAAGTGGAAAAACAGCTGATTATGAATCCTGAAGGACTGACATAGTAGTAATTATCAATACTGTTCGGCCCTACTTGAGGGAGAATGAAAAATTGACAAAGCATGGGCCACATCTTCTACAACCACCATTAACCTGCAGCTCTTTTATCTTATGATGGAGATGCAATCAACAAACTGCACCGTGGTGAAGGCTGTTACATCTCTCTGTCTTACTGTGTGTGTTCTCTGGTAAGCAATCTTGATAAAAGGGACCTTTTTTCTAACTTTGCCCTAAAGATTTTTTTCAAACCTTTGCTCGCAGAAGGGTTAGGGTGTGCGGAATAGGGATTTTCATCGATTTTCAGTTATAATTTTCTCTCTGCAGAAGTTGACATTTACATTAGGTTTTCCTCTGTTTAGGACTTTTTAGTGTATATCTGCAGGAGTTTTCAAGATCAATGACAGTGGCAAAAGAAAGAAGCAGTTCTGTGTTAGCTACCTACCTATAAATTATGTATACACTTTTGGAAAATGCAGTCATAGGAATAAAATTCTCGATATAACATACAGCACTTTGTATTTTGGGGCATTTTCTTGCTTCTACTGTCCTCAGTCATCCAAACCAGCCTAACAGAAATTTGCAACCAATCTACGAGCTGGTTTTGTATACTACACTTTTCTCTAAAATCTGGTGATGAAGATATTTATTTTTACATGATCAGTCTGTCCTCGTCAATGTTTTCTTCCTGCTCTACAGAGTTGAACTTCTGAGGAAAACTGGCTGGCTTTCCATAGTGGCAAAGATATAAAAATGGGCACATCCATCAAAGACTGATCAGAATGAGTGTTTGAGTATTTTGCAGCACTCAGCGCCTGAGAGATGTGAGTTGCATGAACAGATGTGCTGTTTAAAGTGGAGAAGATTTCCTGATTTACTGCCCAGCGTGGCAATGTTATGGTTTAGACAAGTTCTCGCAGTATCCATGCAAAAGATTATTTCTCTGTAAGTTTTTCTTCCTCCGCTCTGATTTTCCCACCTGCATTTTGTTAAGCTGAGGATGTGACCCGGTACCCATCTGTCAAGTGGGAGTGTCTCATTGTCGTAGCTGAAATGGCAACGGGCAAGACTTATTAGGGATTTGAATACTATCTCACTGTTAACTCCTGCCCTTGTAACTATTAATGTCTGGGTGCAGTCCTACAGTGAGACCTACAGATTCATTCCGTCTGCGCTCAGTTTGATGGTCAATTGAATCACCAGGCCTCAGCACATTAGAGGTCTGTTCATAAATATGCATCACCCAGATGGCAGCAATCACAGTCACTTCTCAGTATTGATATCATAGATTGTGGTTACCAATCATGTTCTTGTAAACAGACAGAACTAAAAATAATCTCTGGTGTCATCTTAATGTCTCATGCACTCTCTCTTACACTATGGTCAATACCAAATGTGTCATCCGTTCATTTTTATTCATATTCAGGAAACATAATCGTCACACAGAGAGGGCAGAATCCATCTCCTTCTCGCTATGAGCACACGGTGCGAACCACAGAGCCACAAGATTTACTTAGCCTGCTTCACCATGAACTGCGTTACACTGATTAGTGTTACCGTACAACTCTCGGCAACACAGGCTGAATTTTTTGTTTGGTATGGGACAGGATGACAGGATGAGACAAACAGATGTAAAGTGTAGATTTGTGGTTTTTTCATTTATTTCTGCATATGAGCATCATATTCCTTGTTTGTTTGTCTGTGTGTCGGCTTGTGCATGTATTAATGTGGGAGGCCCCTGCGCTGGGGGCCAACCTCATGTTTACATCACTTGTAATGAAATTAGAGCCGCATGGCGCCCACTCTACAGGCCTCCACTGATCCTCTAATTCAATTACCCCCCTTATTAACGCTCAGATGGTGCTGGCTGACCCAGGACCGCACACTGCTTTTGCTACACACCATTCGCTCAGCAGCCCTCTCTGCTTCTCCTATGGACTGACAAGTTATCAATCATTGCTTTACTAATGCATAGGTTTACAGTAGTGAAATAGTTTACATGTCTAACATTGTGAAGCATGTGTGAGAATCTACAGAAAGACTGGAGAATATTTTCGCTATTGCTTTTGTGTGTGCGGCGAAAAAAAAAAATCGAAAAAGAAAACAAATGGTGCAGGCTGTACCAACAACGCTGCGAGTGCAGTTTGTAAACATCACACAGAAACGTGCTAGCGAATCTCTGCAACTCTGCAGTTTTGGTAGTGGTTGGTGCGTTGGACTCCCATACCAGAGGTTGTGGGTTCGCGGCCCAGGCAGAGCAGCAAAATCACGACAACAACAAAGAGAGAAACAAGCTTTCTCCAAAATCGCTTACTGCCCCCTTAAGTTCTGTATTCAGGCATCCAGTTAGGTTCATTCTTAGTAGCTTTCTACCAGATGTTCCACAGGTGATATATTTACCTCATGATCATGATATTGAAACCTTGCACCTTGTACACTTGACAGTGGACATCAAAATGTGGCCTCCTCAAAGGGGTTTCAAACTGACATTATTGTGCAATACCACCATAAGTCATCTTTTATGGCCTTTAAGCTTTTAAGAGCTTTCACATATTTTTTATCATAGACACTTCTGACCATCTTAACATTCCTTCGTGCCTCCTCCTTCATTACATGCACAACAAAGCCAAAGTTTTGAAAAAAAGAAAATGCTATATGGGCCAAGTTTGTTTGAATTTTCCCTCTTTCAACCCTGCTGGGGTTTTCCCACCATTCATTCTTACCCAGACATTTAAAGCTTTTATTTAAACTTTTCTTTTTTATATATTAATATTTTGTGTACTTTGATTAATTTACTTAGGTAAATGGTTCTTATACTATAAATTATTTTGTGTACTTGTTTGGGATCTAAACTTACAGGTTACATATACTTTACACATGAAGAATTAAAAATCTAATAAGCCAGCATTAGATTCTGTAAACTTGTGGTGCTACCAGACCCAATAACATTGTATCAGCTAATACCCTGGGTGTAATTAATTCAGCAAGAATGCATTTTATTTCAAGTGAATTCCACATTTCATTTGCAAGATGAAAAAAAAAAAGTTGTCATGCATTTGCTTTTAAATTGTCTTAGATATCTGACAGTACTGAGGTGAGATGTTGAGTCTGTCTGTCCTCTACCATGTTTTCCCTCCTACTCTTTTCGCTTTTTTTTCCAAATGACTGTTTTATTTTACCTATGTAAATGGTTAATATGCTGCATGTTATCTTAAAAACAAGACATTGGGCAATCTGTGCAATTGTGCAATTTAATTCAAAAGCTGTAGGCAAGGCCTTGACTGTCTTAGTTTCTGACTGAGAAGCCTTGAATGTAAACTGCAAGACTGTGTTGCTATTGGAACAAGGCCCATCGCCTCTCTGCTGTAACAGGTCTGCAAGGAGCTGGCGGGATGTACGGCATGATTTAACACACAGGGTGTCTGGTGCCAGCACGCACACTGACAAGGGCAAACACACACGCACACACACACACACACACACACACACAAACATGCGTACACATAACTGTATGTAGTCAATGGTTGGGCCTTTACGTCGCCAGATAAGAGACAGTTATGATTCTGCGATAAGGTTTATCACAGCTATATCTGCAATAGCAGAGATGGAGAGAGAGTCCTTTTCAGTCTCCTCCAGGGTCAGGTGTTTCTATGTGTGCTGAAACCAGTCACCTTCATCTACAGCCTGGCCTGTCATGATAGCCGTGGACTTAAGCATGACTCCACTCTCCTTGTATTCATGTAGCAGCGGCTTATCCTGAAGGGGGAAAAAAATGCTGTTTTGAGATAACATGCCGTTACAGTAATGGTAAATAAACCCTGTAATATAAACATATACGTTGCCCTGATAGAATCCTATGATGCTGATCTGGAAGGGACTACATTAAAATAGCAGCTGAAACATTGCTTCATATCACAGATTAAAATGCTGGGGGAAGTGTCGGAAGTTAAGCCGGTTAATGGGTTTATCACAGGTTTGCAGAATCCCCTATCTTTTGACCCGCTTGAGTGCATGCCTGATACAATGAGGCTAAATCATCTCATGCCCATATTCAGGATTTCAAAGCTAAATCTCTGCCAAGTTTCTTAATCTCTAGCCACTGCATTGGGCTTATTAAAATTTCAATCTGCTACGGGCTCCCTTTCTCGCCTCACAGGATGAATGTGCCCTTTTAATAATGTAACCGGTTTTAACAAGATGTAAAATGTTCATCTAACTTTCATAAGCCCTGTTAGCAAAGTGACAAATTCATTTGATGGCAGGAATCACTTTGGCAGTCCTTCAGTTTTTGAAATGAGAACGCAGTCAGTTTATTAGTATTTTTTATTTATTTAATTTTTTTCTTTCAGTGCAGCTCTGTTGAGACTGGAGAGTTATGCCTAGGTTTACAGCCGCCTGCAGGGAAGGCTGAGCATGTTGCTGTGTCACCCGCCCCGGTAGCCCTGAAATAGAGGCCAGTCACGATGGGGGAGTTTTAGATTGGCCTTCTGGTAACTGATAGTGCTCCACTGAACACTCCCCTTCTCCTTTGCCTCATCTATAATCTACATGAGTTACAATGGGCTAAACCCTGAAAACATGACCTTTCCAGATGCGGCCACGGCATCTGCCACTTGATGACTTTTATAATCCATTCATGGCTAATGAGCTCTCGCTGTTTTTAACATCTTTAATACAGAATGTGGCTCAGTGACATTAGTTGATCTGGGGCAGGGTCAAGGTGGCGTGAATGCAAAAGTCTCCGGCTGATTCAGTTGAGTGTGTGTGTGCTTCTCCCTCTCAGGCGTTGTTGGAGTAATGTGACCTTCATAGGCAGATAAAAATATGTAGCACGTGTGCATTGATTTTTGGCCTGGCCACTGGTATCTATGGACTCAGTCAGTGCATAAATATTGATACTCTAAAGAAAGACCTGACTTTGTATATCTGTGTTTGTTTGCACTCTCATGTGTCTAACAACTAAAATAAGAGATAGTATGAAAAGATGCCTGATATGAAATAATAATTGGTAGCACATGTGTATTGGTTACTTAAATCTGCCTGTGACCCAGCAGCAGCCTAATAACTCCATTCCCATGTGGGGGCTAATTACAATGCCATTCATTGAAGTCCCCAAGCTGCACAGTCAAATAAAAGAGCCTTTTAAAGGGGCAGTTCATCCCTGAAAACAATAGAAAAAAGATTTTTTTACTTTAATCCAGAGTGCTGATTATGTTTTTAGCCATTATAGCAGTCTGCGTCAATGGATGGCAATGTTGGTCCTGACTGAAATGTCTCAACAAGAATGGATGTAGATGCAAGTCTCAACAACTGTCTGGAGGACTGTCATGAAATTTTATTTAGACATTCATCTTCCGTACTTTTTTCATCTAGTACCATCAACAGGTTAAAATGTTCTTTTGTTCCGTTTACGACAAATACTCGCAATACTTCAGGTATACTCAAGTGGCAACCAACCGCGATGTCACCCGTTGGTTTGTGAGCTGCCTTGTTAAAGCCTTGAGTTCTGCATTTGGCCAGCGTCTTGTTGTTGTTTTTTGCAACGGGATGTAGAATTGGGGATGGGTCTTTGCAACCATGCACAAATATATATGGTGCTTTATCTTCTATTTTACTCTAAATGAGACCACAATTTACTAAATGAACATCATGCTGTATTGAAGAAGACTTAAAACTAGAGATTGAGACCATAAAATCCTCAGGAAAATGTTGACTGGTGTTATAAATCAAGTGAGATAGTCTCTTTCTCACAGACCTCTATAGAAACTATTCTTTTTGTAACCAGTGAGTCCCCCTCTGCTGGTGATACCAGAGAATACAGGCTTCGGGCACTTAAGCATTGGCTTTCAATTTTTGTAGCTGGTGACTATACGTCTATTTTTATATACAGTCTATGCTTGTGCTTTGTGATTAATAGAAAATGAGAACTCAGTCTTTGCTGAGACTGTGCCTAGCTTTTCAGCAGCAGCACTACAAACATGGCTCCGCTGTTCTCTTCTTCACTGTCATAGCTGTATGCTGAATCCACTTTGACCCAGACTGTTTTAATCCATTCGTTCCAAATTAAAATAGCATTTTGTTTCCTTCATCAGATATTTGATAATTAAGATTGACTTTGATAAAGAGAGGTCTCACCTGGAATCAAACCGGTAATGTTGTAGTTGTGTGTCTTAATCGATAGGCCTCCAGGAGGCCCCTATCCATCCGTTTAAGTTAGGTGTGATATACTAAGATTTACATTATGGCTCCAACAATACAATGCACTCAGTGGTATTTGTTTTGTGCTCTAAACACTGTTTCCTATTATTTGTTCTTTTATTCTATAAATAGGCAGATTTTTTGAGCATGTTACAGTTTTTGTTTTGAAATCTTGTTGTATGTAAATCACGAGGATGTGATTGTGCTCAGTCTAGTGACCCTTAATTAGACTGGTGCCTGGGTGGAATTAAAAGCCACTGATGGCTGCCAGCAGTCTGCAGACAGAGAAGCTGACTGATAAGCCCCTCACTCACAGCATCAGAAGAGTTTCTATGAGATTTTTACTATCTGGAGAGTTGTTACTGTTTGCCGCTATAACCCCTCTATTGCTTCCTTTAATTGCTCCTTTGTCTCAGTCAGGAAATGCTTGTTCAACAAAGCGTTTTGTTCAGTGGTTAGGCTTTTTTTTTTTATCTCAGAGCCTCCTGCCTCTTACTGCATTTGAGATGCTGTCCTCTGTGAGGTTTTGTTCTTAGTATGTACTTTGGGATGAGTGTGTGGGGCAAGTGGCCCTGACAGGCCGACTTGGGATGACTCACACTGCTGACATGACTTTTTGTCCATTGAGTTCTCCACAAAAGGGTTGTTTTCTGGGTCATTTGCTTAGATTGCATCTTTGCCCCTCTCTCCTTCCTTTCTCATTCTCAGTTTCTTTTTTTTTCAGTCTGTGTCTTAGGTATCACAGGTTTCCAGTGAAAAGAGAGCCAGCTTGTGAAAGCCCTGTGTTTTTGATGATTACAGGAAAATTCTTCATCAACATTCAATGTATTAAAAAAAGAAGAATCGAAAAGTGAAAAAAGATAACAAGGAGTCAGTCAACCACCCAGAGCTACATCTGAATGAACTTGGCAACTTAAAGCGCGTAAGAAACAGAATATCAAAGTTTCAGTCCCTCAGAGAGTAACAGAAAGAAGTGTCCAAAGAAGCTTTTTTTAAAACATTGATGAAAACAGATAGTCCTTTACCTTTGTAGTTGTTATGCTTGCCTAAAATTCATATTAATTTACTATGTCAAACACTCTTTCTTATCAGCTAGCCTGTAATGGTGCATTATTTGAGCAACTGGAGAGCTGGCAGCATGCAGTAATTTAATCCGCAGGCTTGGATAGCAGCAAGGACTTCAGCTGAACTTGTGGATCAGGTTGCAGACCTGTGCTGCACTTCATCGGACTTCTACGAAGAGAAGTCATTTTATCTTGCCACCTCTGCTGCAGTCTGGACAGACTTGTTGAGACTGAAACTTACCATTTGTGACCAGCTGCTTGTCTGGATATGAGGGAATTAGTCTTCAAGGCTTGCTCCGTCTCTGTGTGGGAGAGGGTAAGACCAGGCCCCTGAAAGTGCTCTGTCAAAAGTAACCTTTGTATATTTTGCGTGAAAACATTTCGGGAGGTCGTGGGAATGTTGAGAAAATTGGATTGAATTGCGCTGCTGTTACAGAAAAATACTTTTTTTCTATTTAAGTCAAAGTACTCTTTAGAATGTAATATTTCCTAGATTACAAGTGCTTATGTATCCAATTTGTCTCTTCAAATTTGGTTTGGTTAATTGAGTCAATTTTGTGTAAACTGTTTACTGTAGAAAATTTCGATTTTAACGTGATTTAGTGTCATTCCACCGTGCTTTTAACATAAAGGCTTTTAATATAATTTACTTTCCATATATTTATATTTATATTCTGTTATTTTAAAAAACGTTGTTCCAACTTTGAAATTACAAACAAATTGAGCGAAAGCCCAGATTTCCACCAGCACTTAAACGCAGCATACATTTGTGAATCTTTTTGGAGCGGAATGCGGAAAAAGAGTCTACAAACTCCACACGCATGTGTTAGCTGATCCCTGCGTATCTGTCGATCCGTGCACATGCATTTAACAATCTGCAAATGAATACAAAGAATGTCACAAATATTTTTAGACATTCGTACCCCCAGGGAGCTATTTGAAAGCCAACATTAATACATCTGTGAAGTTGAGGTAAAAAAATCTGAACCTAAGATTTTGATATATATTGAGATTGTGTCATGTGCATCTGTAAAACAGTTTTACGTGTGAAAAAATTGCTTCGTGTTCGCATTTGTGAGTTCCCAAAGTGTAAAGCCAATTTACACTGTAAATTGTTGATTATTTTCTGCCATTCAGCTAATCAATCAACTTATTGTCAGCTTTAAAAAATATAATTTTAAGATGTCATTTACTTAATTTGTTCTGAAGAGGATTTTACACTCATTTCACCATTTCACACCTTGTGAGCTACAGTGATGCGTGCAGGGCTGTTCTCCTTACAAAAACACGACCTCAATGGTAAGAGGTAGGCTTTGGACCGACACATTAGTATTTATTTGATGCTCCGATCAGTGAGGAGGTTTCATCGGGGCTGTTCAGCTGAGCTGCTGTTGCATAACACGGAGACTACGTATGCATTTACCAGCTTGGAGACTTTTACCTGCCGTTATCTGATATTGGTGGTAGATTTGAGCCCTGATAAAGACGAAGGGTGTTTGGTATTTCCTTGCTATATTGCTGCCATAAGCACTGTCTCCGACTTAAAGAATGCCTCTCCCCTGTTTCCCTGTCTCTGCACTGATGATGACTCACACTCCAACACACCCTGCAGAGACAGAGAGAGAGCGAAAGAGAGAGACAGAAGAGATGTGCTCTTTTATATGGCTCTAATACACACAATACCTCTTCATGTGTCCTGCTTTACCTTACTCTGTTACTGTCTGTTTACAGAAATACCTGTACTCATCAGTATTCCTTATGGTTCCCTGCAGAGTGGAAATGCAGCTGGAGTTGTTGCACTGCTTAACCCTTGAGTGCATTTTTGCATTTATTTGGGCAACCAGTTCTCTTATTTGCACCCAAGAGGCCACAGGTGTGCGTTTACATTCATCAGATGAAGCTAATACCTCTAAAAAAGTGAGGCCAAATCCTGAATCACAAAAAGCACCAATTTGAGTTGAGTGTCAGATCAAAGAATTGGCCAAAACGCTGCATCCATAAAGAGTTGGATGGAGAGGTGCCATTTATAGGTTGTTCTCGTGATCCCCTCACCATAGGCTGCCCTCCAGTAAGCGAGCTAACATTGTGTGACATTTGCAGTGATGCTGAAGTCCAGCCTGCACGTGCTACAGTGCCGTAGGTCTGCTGCCCTCAGGATTTCACTTCTCTGGAAATAGAAAAAGAGCAAAGAGCCCGAGCGTGATTAATGGCCATGTATGTGCAGCGGTAAACACAACGGTCCTGTCTGCTGCCATTTCCTAACGTAAGGCCCCACAGGCTGAGAATTACATAACAGATTTGCATAGACGCTCATGCTGATTCCTAATTGCCTCAGTTTGGGTATTGTGTGTGCGTGTGGCTGCTTGGCCTTATGTGACACACGTGTCAGGTGGGATCACAGTCACGGTGACATGTGTGCAGGTTCCATTTACCATATTAACATATTTGATTTCTCTGGACTTTTCTTTGTAAGAAATGTTTTATCTCTCCCTCCTCGTGCCAGTCTGGATTCCAATGACACTCTTTTTTTTCTGTCTAGAATCTGCTATTTTTAGCCCGCTGTGTCAAAACATGACTGTCTCATCCTGTGTATGTATGTGCTCACCGAAATAACTTCCCTTCCCCAGAAGGCTTGAGTGGTCTCTTCAGCTGCATGTGCTGAAGCCCTGTTTGCTTTGCTTCACGCTGCATGCAGACCCATTACGCAACCCTGTGAATCAGCCGCAGGGCCACCGGGCCAGAATGGCGGCCAGCTACCAATCACTCTCCCTCTCTCCTCTTTCTTTCCTATTTTCATCTCTCTTTGGCTCTCTGTTTTACCCTGAGCACCTCTTTGTTCCTTTCTTAGCTCATGTTCTTCAAGGTAAAGGAGAATGCATGGGGCACTGATTTGTTTGTATACCAAATTACAGCAGCCTGCGTTAAAGGGAGTTGGTTATAGCTGTGGATTGCCGCTGGCATGCAGAGTGGTTCTCTCTCGGTGTACTGGAGTGTGAAGGCAGGTCAGGGAAGGCCAGCAGAAGAAGAGAGGATGATCTGTCCTTTGTTGTCAGTGGGCTTCCTGTGTGCTCTCATCTCATCATGCAAAAGTGGAGGGTTATATTTTCGTAAAGGATATAGTCGGCAATACTCCACTAAATGTTTGATCGACCAGAATGGACAGTGCTCTAAGCATGTTTAACAGAGCCTTGACTGTGCCTTGAATTCATAATATGCCATCTATTGTCAATGATAAAGTGGAAGGTGCAGATCAGTATGATGTCCCATGTTCTACATGTAAAATTAGGTGGGTGAGGTGTTGTACATTATACAAATAGAGCAAAGGCAAGCAAATTGATGGAAGAAGCACAGACAGACAGGTGACAAATTAAAGGGGAAACCAGAAAAAAGTGTCTTGTTATTCAATGCTTATTAATCCTACAAATCTCTGAACTCCACTGGAGACATGATCACCACCATTTTCAAAATCATGTTCCTTCATTTGGTGTTTTGGTGACATATCTGTCCAAAATATCCCACATGTGCCTTACAGTAGAATTGGTAACAGTGAAGGCCTTAGCATATGATTTGCATCTCATTTTCCTACTTATCAAACCATTCTGTGACATCTCATGCTCAATGGATGGGGTTATTGCAATTCCACTTATATCAGATATTGTTTGTTTTAATGTATCACTCATCTGTATTTAGTATTTCAAAGAATAATAACAATTCAAATATACTCCATCACAGGAAAAATTCTGGATTCAAAAGTGAAAGTGCGAAAGTATTAGCAGTAAAATATTGTCAGAAGTAATTTTTTGAAGGAACATTTGAGAATGTTCAAGTATTGATCAAGTTTACCATTGCCACTGAAAACACTGGATACTGATTGTCTGAAATATGTGAATATAAGAAGCTGGATAGTTTAATCAGACAACGGTGTTTGTTAAGCAGTTCTAAATAAATGAGGCAGTATTAAACTGTTGGAAGATGAGGCTCAGCTAAAATGACCTAAAAATGTAAAAAAACTGAATCGCTTCTCAGTGGGAACCATGCAGATGTAATTTTACCTGGCAGATGGCTCTAGCTTTTTATTTATCATGCAGACTACAGTACAGGTGAAGCTACAACCAACAGATGTTAGCTTAGCACAAGGACTGGAGTTGGAAGACAGCTAGCGTGGCTCTGTCCAAAGAAAAAAAAAACAGTTCAGATCGACATTCACCTCTTAAGTTGATTTATTAATACTAATAATCTACATCATAAAAATGACATGCTGTGGTCTGGTAGAGCCAGGATACCTGTTTTCCTCTGTGGTCAGTCTTTGTGCCAATCACGGCCAGCGGGCTGCTAATTGTGGCTTCATATTTAATGGACAGATATATGTGGTATCTGTCTTCTCATCTCAATGTTGGTAAGAAATCAAATAAGGTTATTTCCCACAGACAGTAAGGGTTTAGTCAGAGTAGTATTGTTCACTTAACCATGATCTTTTCTACAATTGGTGAGATGGAAACGATGGAATTTGAAGAGAGAAGTTACAGGCTAAAAACGTTCTATAAATTCACAGCACATTATACTATTAAAGTCCGCTCACTGCGCCGAGTGTCTGCTTTGACATCCCACACTAGCGCAACCTAGGATATGAATGTTTTGCTGAGACACGAAGGTGGTAAATGTGCCTCAGACAGATATTTGGATTTGTTTAGAGTTTTAATTGAATGAAGTGGGAAATAACCTCACATACAGACGGTCCATTTTATTTATTCCCTTTTGTTTTTCTTTTCAACACATGGAAAAAAGACAGTCTATATGATAAAACCATTGACAATAGTGCAATCAGTGCCATTTATGACTACACTGAAACACTTCAAACAATCTGGATTTAAATGATTTGTGGAGAAATGAGAAATTTAAAAAAATTCTGCCTCCACTTTTATGTAGATGTAAAGTAGCATCTGGTTTGCATCATTTGCGTCATAGCATCTCTTCAGTTTCAAAAGAAAAACACAAAATGCCATGGTAACTGCTGAGAGCAGTGGAGCATCTGTTGTGTGTGTTGTGTTGTGTTCTCATTGGAAAGACGTGTATATTGTATTAGTTGCTAAAAGGATAATGCAATGCCTGTGACAACCAGGACATGCTTGTTGTGTACACACCTTTAAAACCTTCCAGCAGTGTTACTGTACAAGAGCTTATGAGAGATGTTAGTAATGAGTTCCATTGAGCCCGAACTGCTTGGGTCAGTACTAATCCTGGCTTAGTTCCCTCCAAACCAGCTTCGCCCAGCCCCTTCTAACGCGGAGGCAGCAGAAATTGATGGGGCTACAGTAATGTCCCTTTTGAGAAACACTCACACACACACACACCCACACACACACACACACACACACACACACACACACTGCTCTAAGTCATGTCGAACCCTGTCTTGCGGTCTCCAGGTATGTGAGGAAGCATTGAGTCATGGTGGTGATTCACACAGCACCAAATTTTTGTTTTGTTTTTAGTCTGCTGTTTGTTAAATGCAGACGGGAATAATAAGTTAAGTAATTAACCTCACTGCTTATAAAAATGAAGTGCAGCAGGGTGAATTAGTCTTTGGGATAAAAGAAAAGCATTTTACCACTATTAATATGGCAATGAGATGGCCTTTCTCTGTCTCCCACCCACTTTCATGATTTGGACTCTTCTGAGTCATTACAAAAGCAAAAGCTAAATTGCAGTTGTTTTTTGTCCTGCTGAATGCTCAAATTGTCGTTCATAGTGACAGAAAAAGAGAGTCCAATGATTGATAGGTTAGGGTGTTGTTTTTCTGCAGTTTATACCCTCCTGTGTGCAGGAATCAAAGTTCTGACAGCCCCTCTCTGATCCCTGGAACAGGACCAGCGAGCATATTGACAATCAAGCCTTGTGCAGTAGCAGCCATCTACTCCAGGCTGTTGTTTATATGCTAATTCTGGTTTCTTTCACTCCCGCACAACTGACTCCCTGTTATGCTGTTAGTAGTGCACAATAGGCTTCGTATGAATTTTCCTCCCATATCTGTAAGTTTTTGATACCTGCTAAATTTAATTTACCAGCAAAGGTCCATTAATTACAAAATTGACTTCACTGTGACTTCTGGAGGACTGGGGCCGAAACTAAATGAGCTTCAGATTCACAGCTCTCATTTACCCTGGAGTTACGCGGATCTCTGCTGTAACAATAAGCAATTTGTTTTCAATTGAGACTCAGCAGGGGAGCCTCCTCATTTGTTCCCAGCTAGTTCCAAATTGTGTCTGTGTGACCAATGTCTGTGGGTGTATGTCAAAGTTAGGGTGTACATTTTCTGATGTACATTCATGTATTTTTTAATCCAATATTTAAATTACTAGAGCTTTTTTTTGCTATCGATTATAAAAGAACTCTATATAGGGTACTTTTCATATTATCAAAATCATTTTTTGCCATGTAAGGGGCATTGTTCATTGTAAGGCAATGTCCATCATTTGGTCCAAATTTGGTTGGAAATATATAAGTAACTACAGTAAAGGATGGATTACCATACAGTTGTGTACAGTCATCCATGACACTGTTACTGTATGTAGTAGCAATGTAGAGTTTTCTGGCTTGATGTCACCTACTTCCATCGTGTGTGTAGAAGGAAAAACATGTCTAACGAGGCTAAAACTCCAACAACACCTGCAGTATATAGAACAACTTTAGTGTCAGACTGACCAGTTTCGGCTTGTTGCTGTTCCTTTGTGTCATCTCTTTATTTACATCAATGCTTGTATCTTCTACCGTGTATCCATTGGCATTATTTAGTCTCTCAGTCTGACCACTTGTACGATTTGACACTCGGATGCTGTAGGCAGCAGATAGCAGATCTGTTAGCTGCTATGGTAGTGACCAGTAATTGAGTGTCCTGTAAATTGGCAGTGATGGTTAAAGAGTGTCCCCCAGATGGGAGGCAAAGGCGTCTGTTTCTGCTGCGTTTTGTGCCAGACTCCTGTGGGGTGAGAGCCTCGCTCTTTATCTCCTCCTAGGCACCACCTGTCTCCTATTGCTGGGCACAGGAGCTCCTCACCCACACCTAATGTGAAAACCCCTCATATCAGAGTCTGTCTGGGTTTGTTCAGGCCAAAAGCCAAGTCTGACATCTCCTTATAATCTTGTCATAGAGAGTCTATAAGCAGATCATCCTCTACACCCTCCCTCTCTGTTGTGAAATTTTGTCTATCCTCCCCTAAGAAACTGTTAAGACTGTAACGGGGGGCGGGGATTGAACCCAAGAGCAGTACACCACGGGGAGATTTGTCAATGTCCTTTATTGCAGCAGACCAGCAGGTTGGCAGAGAAAACAGGCTAAAGGCCACTTTAGAGGTGAGAGCTGTGAGAGGGGCGGCAATGTAGTTGCGAATGAAACTGCGGCAGGAATTGGCGAACCCCAGGAACCGTTGCAACTGCTTTGGGGAGTCTGGAACTGACCAGGAGGTTACCCCCGATACTTTGGCTGGATCCATCTGCATACTGCCCTGACCCACAATGTACCCAAGGAAGGGGACAGAAGTGGCGTGGAATTCACACTTCTCTGCCTTCACGAAGAGGGAATTCACCAGAAGACACTGCAAGACTGTTTGGACGTGGAGGACATGCTCGTCATGGGATTTAGAGAAGATCAGAATGTCATCCAGGTAGACAAACAATGATGATTTAGCATGTCTTTCAGCACGTTATTCACCAAGGCTTGGAACACAGCAAGGGCATTGGTGAGACCGAAGGGCATCAACAAATATTCATGATGTCCGGTGGGGGTGTTGAAGCCGGTTTTCCACTCATCCCCCTCTCGGATCCGGACCAGATTGTAGGCGTTGCGTGGGTCGAGCTTTGTGAAGATGGTTGATCCCTGGAGCAGCTCGAACGCAGAGGAGATGAGAGGAAGGGGGTAGCGGTTCTTGATGGTGATGTCATTGAGTCCCCGGTAGTCAATGCAGGGCCAGACAAAGGGTGAATGATGCCTGCAGCTAAAGAGTCATTGATATAGGTGTCCATGACTTCCCTCTCAGGGGTGGACAGGGAGTCGAGATGCCCCTTGGGAGGGGATGTGCCGGGATGCAGGTCAATGGCACAGTCATAAGGGCAATGAGGGGGTAAGGCCATTGCCTTGGCCTGACTATAGACCTCCCTGAAATCCTGGTACACAGGAGGAACCCTTGCCACATCTGGAGTCGACTTGGGCCAAGGCACGTGCAGAGGTTTGGCAGCTTGCCGGAGGCAGACCTGGTGGCAGGAAGAGCTCCACCCAATGATGACGCCCGTTGTCCAGTCTAGATGTGGGTTGTGACGACACAGCCAAGGGTACCCTAGGATCACAGGAATACGTGGTGATCCCAGGATGTGGAACTGGATGGTCTCATGATGGTTACCAGACAGGAACATGTGGACCGGAGTGGTCTGATGAGTGACGGTCCCCAGAGGATGACCGTCCAGGGTGTTGACTGCTATCAGGTGAGAGAGAGGAACCCGACCAATCCCCAGGTGGCGGGCGAGCCCTTCATCCATGATGCTGGCATCAGCCCCAGAGTCTAATGGGAACCCTCCTGGAGAGGAAGCTTGATGTGTAACAGGGGTCTTTGGTTTGGGAAAGGTTGCATGGAGGAATGGCTCACCAGTACTTCCCCCTCTACTGGTGAGCCCTGGCTTTTGCTGGACAGTGACAGACAAAATGGCTGGCCTGGCCATCGTACAGGCAGAGGTTAGCCTTTCGTCGATGCTCCCGCTCCTCCGGTGTAAGGCTGGTGCAGCCTAGTTGCATGGGTTCAGGACCACCTGGCTGTAGTCCTGCAGGGGTGGTGGAGCTGGTGGCAGGGGAGAATCTTTGTTGACGGCCATGAGGTTGATGACCCGAATCATGAGAGACTAGCTCATCCTTGATGTAGTCAGCCAGACCATGACGAGGGTTCCAGGCAGGAGTCTGTCTCTCCCACTCAGCGGTCCCCCAGAGACGAGCTCTACCCGTCAGATGGTTGATGGTGAACGCTACCTTAGCTTCCTCAGAGCCAAACGTGTGGGGTTGCAGGTGAAATAGCAGGGAGCAGTTTGTCAAAAAGGGCCCACAGGTTTCAGGATCCCCAGCATAGCGTTCAGCAGTCCCCACTCGGGGCTCAGGAGCATACCTGGGCGGAGAAGGTGCAGGAGCTGGCGGTGCTGGGGCTGCAGGAACAGCTAACTGGGTTAAAGCAGTTGTTAGCTGCTGCATTTGGGTGGTTAACGCTGCAAGAGTCTGTGCTTGGTTATAAGCTGCTGCTTCGTGTCGCTGGAGGACATTCTCAATCCTCTCTAAGCGACTTGATGGTGACGAGGTGTCTGCTGGATCCATGACTGGCCAGATTGTACTGTAACGGGGGGATTGAACCCAAGAGCAGTACACCACGGGGAGAGTTGGCAATGTCCTTTATTGCAGCAGACCAGCAGGTTGGCAGAGACAACAGGTTAATGGCAGCTTGTAGCGTATACCAGGCGGAAGAGCAGGCACCCAGGAGCAGTCCAGACGACCGGGGCGTAACACAGCTTAGAGTCTGTGAGATGAGGCAACCCTTAGCATTGATGGCTGGAAACTCACGACGAAGAGCAGGTACGGGGAGAAGCCAGGCCGCCGAGGAGACAGGCAGACAGCGCTCTAGAAACACACTGACAAAGCTCGTAGTCGGGGGCAGAAGGCAGAGGTGTTTACCGTGGCAGAGATGAGGCAGGGAGGTCGGGTGAAGCAGGGTCGAAGCCGGGAAATCAGTCCAAACCCTGGAAAGTCTGTCATCGATGCAAAGAACAATCTGGCAATGAGTCTGTGAACTGGAGAAATTTACTGGAGCCAGTATGGAGGTGACCAGACTGTGACAAAGACGAGTCGTCTCAGGCACCAAGCAAGGGCAACCTGTCTGTGGCAATCCACAATAATTATAGTGCAGCTGAAGTCTCTCTCGAGGTGTCATAGTCGCGGGGAGATGATGACATTACCCTACACTAAATACACTACAGAGACCGGGAACAGGCAGATTGTCTTGGGGCGCCATACACTGACCACCTTGTTGATCTGTGTTAACGAACCAGAAATCTCCTTGATATATATTGAGATCTTATAATAAATACTTCTGCTTAAGACATCCATGGTTTCCGTCTCCCTGAATTAGCATCCACTCCATCAATTATTCCTTTTCACTCTCCATATTCCCCTTCTCTGGCATCAAAAAGCCACTAATGGACACCTCTGTGGGGACAGGTTGCCGGCATCTTGGCAAACACTGGTAACTCATGTTAGAAAAGGTAAATATCTGTTTAATCTTCACCTTTACTTAACAGGAACAATCTAGAGTGTAAAATATTCACACCAGCGCTTAATTTTTAAACATCAGCATTGTACAAACTATATTTTGCCTAAATTTTGCTCCTCTTTGTTGAAGGATATAAAAGTTAAGGTTTTGTCATCATATTGGCCCTGCAATCTGGAGCGCAAACTAATTAGTCACCAGTTGTTGAAGTGTAGTTAATGAACGGAAAGAAAAAGGAGGGTTGATCCCTGCATCCGGAACGGCTCCTCCCTGCAGAATGGAGGAGCATATGTCTGTGGCTCTGGCACAGGATCAAAGCGAGGGGCGGGCCACCTCAGCTGGGGACAGCCCCTTAGCCCACGACAGCCTGAGCTCTCGCTGTGTCATGGTTAAATTAGCGACAGCAAGTGTAGAATTAGCGTTTAAAAGTTCATCATTACATTCTGTTGAAATGAGCTTTAAACTGAGGCAAAGGAAGGGGATGAACCTTCAAACAGACAATGAAAAAACTAACGACTGGCTGAAGTTGTGACAGAACCATCTTGTGCGGTCAGCCCAGAGTGCAGGTCAGAGTCTGCTGCTCTAGTGCTATGGATCAAATTATCACATCTGCATCAACACAGTGTTCAGGGTTATTGCCGTCTGATACAGTAGAGCACATCAGTCATTTCATAAAATACAAGTGTAGATGGAATTCATGGACATAACAACTCATGACAGTCCTATTTGTGCCAAAGGTCGCACCAGTTTGTATCTGAAGGATCACTCCGCATACCTCGTAATTAACCATTTTAGTCTACCTTGACCTTTCATAGGTCAGCGATTTCGCATTACCAGGGACATCGGGATAACACTGGATCACAACAAATAGGACAACATGTAATATTTTTGTGTTATAATCAGCTTATCTGGTTTGGGCCCACGCTTGCAGACAAAACAGGCTGCCCGGTTCAATGTGAATTAATTTGATCATGGCAGGTTTGCGAGATTCTCTGCCTCTGTTGGCTTCTGATTGAGAGGGGCGCAGATGTGAGAGCACAACTCCCGGCAGAAAGGGAGTGATTGATTCTGCCAAAGTCATGACAGCATGAAGGGAAAGATGGCTGTTCTTTTTACTTTTCTTTTTTATGTTTTGTTGCTATTTTGTGATATGTCTGGTTGAGTTTGTCTGGTCTATGTAGTAATTTATACTGAATGAAGGCTGCATGTTTCCTATAATATTATATTGTACGTGTATTAGACATGATGTTTGACCTTAAATGCCTGCTGTGCAACATTATGAAATTACAATTTAGACATGTGGCCAGATCAATTCTGTGGCTATTTCATCTGACCTAATTAGAATTTGAAATGATTCAACTGTTTTATTTATATCTCATTTTAGTTTGCCACAGGCCATTACATTTTTGGAAATGATAGCCAAATATAACCCCAACATAGCAATTGAGCAATGTACATTACTTTTTTTTAATGCCCTAAATGTTTTACATAGTATGTAGCAATTGTTACCTCTGTTGTATTGTAAAGTGCCTTGACATGATATGTCAAATGTTTTGATTTGGGGCTATAGAAATCATTTGAATTGAATAATTATTAATAGTGTGTGAAACACACTGAGCAAACATTTTACAGACATTTTAACTGATCAAATTAAATAATATATGCGAATTACAGACAGTGGGAAGTACAAACAGCTTATTGGTTGCAGATGAGTCATGGGTTCACATTTTCAAAGATCAAAGTCAATTTGAATGTTGAATAACAAAATTTCACTCAGTTAATGCAGAATCGTGCTCTTGGAGATCATATCTTTGTCCAACCCACTGCTAAAAAGAATAAACAGAGGCCTGTGTTGTGGTTAATGTGTGAGGTGTGCCTCACAAGTGCCTTGATTTCCTTTGTGTACAGTTGCATCGTATTAGTGGATCTTGATTCATGGCTCATTTGTTTTCCTGTGTTTACTCTCCTGCTCAGTTTCCGTTGCCGTCCGAGGGTTGAATACTTTGTCCACTGCTCAGGGAACAGTCCATCATCTCAGTAGCTCATCTACCTGCACGGCCACTCTAATGAGACTGAGCCAGCCATGATACTCCGCTGTTCAGGTCTCAGTGTTTGTTTCTCAGTGTTTGTCTCTGTGTGTATTTACTCACGGGCCGTCTGGGTGCTTAAACTTTTCCAGCAAAGTGATGCTACATGAGCTCTGTCTGAAATCTCCAGGGAAAGAGTCCGACACAGGCAACATCTGCAAGAAAGTTGAATTGCTGTGGTTTAGCGTTGATTTGATTTGACTTAGTCCCAGATCAGTAGTTGAGTAAATTTCGCAAGCTCATGCAAATATTCCGGAGATTGCCTTAATTATGCCCTTAAAGGAGATAAACACATAACGTACTCACATGTTTTTTTTCTAGTTTTAGAGCATTTAGCTTGTGTGCGACTAAACCAGCTGTGATCCTCTGCAGTTCCATGGATCCCTGCACCTTTGTTCAGCAATCTCCAATTAAACAGAATAACATGGGCATAACTACACCCCCCCCCTTCATTTTTGTGGTGCAGGATGAACAGTCCCCAAAGTTTACAGTCCACATGAAGAAAATAATGTCCTCACGCATCACCTTGTGCTTTTTACTGAGCGGTTGATTCTCAGACTGACATTTTTGTCTAAACAGTCTCGGTAAAAGCTGCAGAGGTGATACGTGTTTATGAGAACCATCTTTTATTACAAGGTGCACACTGCTTTGCCACAAGAAATTAAGGTTACAATGTGAACTGAAAGACAGTCTGAAGAAGCTTGGCCAGCAAATCCAGCTGGAGATGAGTGAACCTCTGTGTCTGAGTGGGCGACAGCAGTGGGCTGCAGAAGTAATCATCAAAGTTCTCTGTGGACCTTTAGTCAGCAAAATGGTTTCAGCTACCAAAACACAATATAAAATCTGTTTATTCTCTGATCATACAGTCATTTCCCCCAAAATAATGGTTCATTATTGAATCTAGCGTTGTCACTACACTGGCAAATGAATAGATCTTACAGCAATACACATAACCCACCTTCATCTCTGTGGGAGTCTGTTGTGGCTGGATGAGTCATTGTTTAGTTTCCATTAAGGTAAAAGTCTCATCTGGCATCTTGGTGTTCATGTAGTCAGATTATCAGATTTACAGTCCTCTCCCTGGAGCCTCTTATAAACTCACCGGACCTGCTCTTTCAAATTAGGACCCTATTCCAAGAATCTTACATTTTATTATACATCTTATTTTATCATTTTTCTGCTCCTGTCACTTTCCTTTCATCACACCTTTTATTGTCGAAGTCTGTGATAGTAGCCAATTGTTTTTTCTCTATTTCTTTCTTTATGTTTTTCCATTTCTTCATTCATTTCTTCCTTGCCGACCCCCATTCCTCTCCCACTCTCCTCCCTCTTTGCTCTTCAGTAGCATGTTACACTCATAAGACATTAGCAGGCAGGTAGTGTAGCATTCAGCGGTTCAGAGAGGTCAGACCCCCGGTGATAGTGGCACCTTCATTTCTGATTCTGCAGCACGCTGAGGCTTGTGGTTCTTGGTGGGGAGATGGAGAGTGTGGAGGAAAGAAAGGGAGAGAAAAAGAGGGGGAGCACGTGGAAGCCAGACTAGGTTATTCCTTTTGCCACTGCTGCATGATGTTTAATATGCCTGATAGAGGACAACTCGCTGAGTTGCTGCAGAGCTGAGGAGCTTAGACGGTAAATCCTGTCTCCATCCCATTTTTCATTTTAGCCATTCTCAGTTGTTTTTCATTTGCATTCATATCTAGTCCTTGCTACTTTTACATATCTCTCTCATGATCATACGTTCATTCACCATCACTCTTGTTTTACTTACCTCACACTTTACCCTCTCTCCTCTCTCTCATTCTATGTTTGTGTGTGTGTGTCTGTGTGGAGTGGTGTACTTATTGTCTTCTGGGAGCTACACTTGTTTTTTTTCCCTGTAAATTTATGATTCAGCATTCAGCCTGTATGTTTTTTTGCATACACACACACACACGCACACACAGATATACTCTTGTAGGAGGCAGACGAGTACAGTATTAGTGGAGTGCAAGCATCTAGGCCTAAGCACAGAGACTTAAGCTGTAGAGGTTATGTAACTTACTCTGCCATTTAAAATGATTTGAAATAACAAGTGCTTGCTGTGATGGACTAGATTACTGTGTGTGTGGGCCATCAGTATGTGCAGTATGGTCATTTACTACGTGCTATACAACATGCTATACTAGATGTACATGCTGAGTGAAGCCAGTTCTTGTAACTCCAGGGAATCCTCTCTTAGAGAACCTGACAGCACAGGGGCTGTGTGAACACTCAGCATTGGTAGTCTTTCTTTCAGCCAACAGGCAGGGAGGCAACAAATTAGCTGTGCAGCTACAGCATATGCCACAGATGGAGGTGATGAGCAGTTTTTTCTGAGTGGATCTACTCCCAGTTAGAAGTGGACCCCGTTTCTCTTGTGTCTCCATCAGTTTTATTATAATGTTGCTTGGCTGAGTTGTAGCACACCCCGTGCCTGCATATGTCACTTTCGGTGTCATAATTTGATGTGAAGTTAACCCTAAAAGTTTTTTGCAAAAAGAACAAAGGCTGCTGTAAAACCAATCCTGGAGCAAGTCTTGCTCTTGTGCATGTCTGTCAATATGATAATGACTAACATTTTTTTTTTTTTTTGCTTTGTTCCATTGGCAGGATTATTACCCATCAGGCATACTCAACACTACAACTGGTGAGAGAGTGAAAGAGAGAGAGAGAGAGAGTGTAATGAGGTTACCCCTTCTCACCAGAGATTACTGTATACACAGAGCTTTCACTTCTACAAAAGATCAGAAGACTGAATGCTGAGAATAGGACGGGGAAAGCCTCCTGTGTCAATTAGTAATTTCAGAAGTAATAATGTAGCATGTGAACTGCACCTGTGTGCATTGAATTCACAGAAGAAAGTCAGCAGCAAGATAACTAGTTGAGGTAAATTTTACATGGTAAATGGTTAATAGACCATCCCATGCATAAATAGCCAGAGATAATTTTGGGTTAAGTGTCTTGCCCGAGGACACTTCAGCATGCTGACTGGAGAAAGTGGCGACCTTGTGTATACAAAGGGCAGCCACAGCCCGGAAGAAAATTGTGTACATTTAAAGTTAAATTAATCAATCTGGTGAACTTTGATAGCAAATTTAGGAGGCTAGATCTATGAAGGACTTTATGCTCTTGTCAATAATTGTGTGCTGTAAGCCTTACAACCTATACATGTGTTGTATGGACGCTGACCCCCTCCCACATACAAGTACAAAATTGGGAAAAAGAAGCTTCTTCTGAAAAGTGTGCTGCTGGGTGACAGACTGAGAGCTGCTCTGCTGAAGTAATGCTACAAAAACCCCTGAGTACGCCAGTGGTAAAGACATTCAGGAGTTTTATTCATCATTAATATAATTAAAATGAATATCTCTATACAGCTTAATATCCCAGAAAATGCTGTTTTCTTTTCCAAGACAAGCCCAAGTTGTACGGACTAGTGTAACATACATCAGTATTTTGTTTGCAGACAGAAAAAAGCTAAAAACGACTCAATTACTAAAACGTGCCAAAAGGAAAAGTAAAATGTTTTTTGTGAGATAAGAGAGATATTTAGTGCAACAATCAATGATTATTTTCATTATTTCGTAGTCTTTCAAATGTTACAAATGAATAGAAAAGTTTAACAGGATCCTAGAGCATAAGGTGAAATCTCAAATCCACAATTACTTGATATGAATAAAATGAGAAGGAGTAGTTTAAAGCTGAGAATGTAAGGTTTTTTTTTTGCTTGAAGAATAATGATTAGCTAGTCATATTGGCTGCGTTATTTCTTCTCATCAACCGATCGAATAATTGACCAGTTCAGAACAGGTGAAAAATGATGAAATAGCAGCATCTATAACTTCCAACAGATTAACATTACTACTTTTAACATGACCAATAGTAACTTTGGATGTTCCTCATTCTGGGTCTCAACTCAAAACCAAAACGTTGCTTTTGGAGACCTTGGAGACCGCTCACTTGAAAAATAATCATTGTCATTGGTTTTCGAAGATATATGGCCATCTGAGAACAGAAACACCCAATGGTTGTTCACCATCAAAACTGCCCTGACTGCACAGCCCTGTGAACACACTTTGGATGCACCTCTCTTGTGCAAGCATTTGCATCAATGCAACTAAGGCACCAATGCTCGCTCGAGCCTACGGGGATGGTCTACCTCATCTGTCTTCATCTGCTGTGCAGCTAAGGCATCTTCACTCAAACAGCAGCTCTTAACTCACAATGGCAGCCGTTTGAATCTTTTATCACAGGGAGATTTTTAATTGAACATTGGCAACTATGCACCAAACAAATGGGCCTGAGAAGAAGCCTGAGAGCTGGCTTGACATATTTGAATATGTATGTGTGGGTCTGCAAATGTGTGAGTGAAACATTCATTGTGTATGTTGGCAATGCCATAGCCGCCTAGTGGCGAAAACTGCACACATTAGACACCAGTCTACATAGGCGATGGCAAGCTGTCTGCGGAGGCTCTGTGTCACTCAAAGGGGATCAGTCAGGGTCAACATGGTAGTGTTTATTGTGCATATGTATATTTTTCTGAACATCTTTTCATATTTTGTAGGATTTTGTTTGTTTTGACAACATTGTGAACAAGAATGGAGGAGATTTAGGTTTTAAAAATCCTGAAAATGTAGTGTTTGAAAACCTAACCTTATCCATTTTACTCTCAACCATACACTTAACCTAAATTTAAACAAATCCCAAATGTAGAAAACAATAAATTCTTAATCGTGAAATCCTCTCATCAGATAACATTTGGTTTCCATATCTTTTTGTCCTTGTGAGGTTTTTAGTTTTTGAAAGGATAGAAATTCAAGTACATGCGCACATTTTGAATGAGGTTGAGCAGGATCATTGGTGAACCAGCCACTACAGTTAAAGGGGCAGTAATTCTAAAGTAATACATGTTTTGTAAAAATCTGCGAATATTTCCTCACCTTCCGTTAGCTGTCACGTTTGTGAGCCAGAAAAAAATCTCTGTTTTCGGCGTAACCCAGGCTCCATAAATTGAAAACCAAAAAATGGTGCAGAACGAACCACACAACACTGTGAGTGAGAGAGCGTGTCTCTCTCTTTGTTATTGTTGTTGTGATTTTCCTTCTTCAGCCGGGCCGTGAACCCGGGTCCTCGGGTATGGAAAACCGACCTGCAAACCACTAGGCACGTCTCTTAAGGTGTCAACAAGTGATGTTTACAAACTGCACTCGCAGTGTTGTTGGTGCAGCCTGCACCATTTGTTTTGTTTTTAGATTTACAGAGCCTGGGCTGAGCCAAGAATCCCGGCGCAAACAGAACCGTGAGGAAATATTTGCAGATTTTTACAAAATGTGTTTTGCTTTAGAAACACTTACTGCCCCTTTAAGGGGCCAGCCTTTTATTCATGCCAACTGCCACTTGCCCGGGGTGACGGACCACAAGGTCGCAGATCATGAAAGGGGCAAAGCTTGTTCCTCCTCCTTCTGCTCCTCCTGTTCTCTGAACGCATTGCTCACTCTTTTGTTAAATATTGTTTGCACTCACGGATGAAGAGGTGAATCAGCAGCTGTAGCAAAGTAAAGTGTCTTTCGTTTTAACGAATTGCGATCTATATTCAAAGTCAAACCAAGCTCTGAGCTGTGATGAAGTTCACATTCATGCACCGTGTATTGTGCGCTGTGGACCTCTGGTGGCTCCGCTGGTGCTTATTTTAGTGTTGTTCAGGGACACATCGTGCCACACTACCAGAGTGTGTTTATGCATGCACACATTGACACTGATAAACCCCTGTTTAATTCTATTACATCCAGCCGCTCTTTCACTCTCATCCACACTGATAGAAAGCTCAGTCTGCTGATAAACAGAGGATCTGGGAGGTGATGTAACACTTTCATGTATCTTGCTTTGCTGTAAGACCAGTGCAATAGTTGGCTCTGCGTTAAATGATAGCACAAACATCTAATGAGTATACCCTCACCACTGAAAGCCTAACCTGCGTTAGCTTCAGATTAGAGTGAAGTCACAGAGATGTGGCCTCTCCAGAGCAGGACCAAAACTGCCTTCCCCTGCTGAGAAGCCAGCGTGGATGTGTTCTCTGCTAAACACTGATAGACTAAACAAGTTGTCCTCCGTGGAAATTGTGGCAGAGTTAAGTCATGTTTTTGCTCTAATCCCACATTATGAAGAAAGCTGAATTTCTTAGTTTCATTGTAATTCCAGCTAACCCAGCATTCAGCCGTCAGCGTGGTTAAATGGCTGCTTGATGGAATCATGGCAGGCATTCAGAAACCTTAGATGTCGGCGGAGCATTTCGTGAACCTTATACTATAAAAAATGAACACAGGATGCAATCTACTCTACATATGCAAACACATTTATATTTATTGATAGTTTGATAAGTTCAGTGTCTTTATCCATATTCATTCAGATGCAGAGCAAATGTGATTAATGACATTTAGTAAGGCTGCATTCCATTCAGATATATCAGTGCTAGGGCTCTACTGTGGTGCATGCAGACTCACCTGGGCCATTGTTAAAGTTATTAGATACACAGCTGATTTTCCTGCTATAGAGCCTCTGCTGTACAAATGGCCAATTGACTCAATCTCTAAGAAAATGGGAGATATTGAGAAAAAAAAGAGCCAAGCAAAGTTTTTTTTAAACAGATTTGGGGAGATGAATCCGTTATTACACTTTTCATCACAACATTGCATTCAGTTGTCACTTCAGTGGAACGGCTTCTACATAACGATAGAGAATACATAGTACAATGTGCATGTCCAGACACTCAGAGTTTATGGGAGACAGAATAGTCCTTTAGAGAGTCAGCTTTTTGGCCTGTTACTGCAGAGGAAGTACAGGTGTTGCTGAAGGTGCCATTTGGAGTTTTCTTGTTCACAAACACAAGTCATGTTGACATTGGTACTCAACAAAAGTATCACCAGGTCCCATCCAAGTACTGAGTGTATTTCCATTTTCATAAAACAATTGCAAAGCCAATTTTAAATTCTGCATTTTTTTACTGCTGCATTTCTAGGTATCCAGGACTCCTACTTCTTAAAAAATTGCTCCATAGTGTCACTAGAGGTCATAAACTTCACAGGGCACCTTTAATAACATTAATTATTTGCATTCCATTGAGGAGTTTCAGTTTAAGGGCTCTGCTGCGCATGGCTTTACTGTACATGGACCCTTACATGGAACCGAGCTACTGTTAATTTCATTAGTAATGCCTGTGTTTTGTTGCTCGTTGAAGTTTTAAGCCAATTTTGATTCATGGAATGAAGTTATAAACTTATTCTAGCATAACTAATGACATTCCCTTCAGCCTTAATCCTCATTAGGTTTAGTTCTGAATAACAAATTTTAGCATCATGAAACATTATATTTGAAAAATCTACATGTTAACCATAGCCATTTATGAGCATGTTAGCAGGCTGATGTCGGAATTTAAATTGAATCACCTCAGAGTACAACCTCAGAGAGTCACGATCATGGCTGTGACTTGATGTTGTGACTAATAGCTAAATGGGTTACACCGCTGACGGTGTGGGACCTTAGGCAAGTCCCTTAATGCTACAGTACATACCTACCTCTGATATGGGTCAAAATAATCGATGATTGTAAGTCGCTTTGGACAAAAGCATCAGCAAAATTAATGTAATGTAAAATGTCTTTGTTTAATTCATTTACAACTATGACTGGCCAAATGTAGTGAATGCTTTTAAACAAAATTTTATTTGATCTTTTTCATCACATGATTCCTGGGGGATCTACATTTTCAACATTTGGACCTCAGAATCAGTCAAGCCTCTGTTTTCCCGCAACAAAAACATTTTGTAATGTCTATTAGATAACCTCTGGAAATCTCTCTCTGTGTCTATGTTGTACACACTCATGCACACACAAACACACGTGAATATTGCAGAATAATGAAAAGCTCCATCACCCCCCCCCCCCCCCCCCCCCCCCCCCCCCCTCTCTCACTCTCCCTCTCTGCCTAGTAGTCTCAAGCTTCTGTTCCTGACAAAACATAACAGCGTCCCCTTCTATTTTTTCTCCCCTCCCCAGGAGACTGAGATCAGCAACAGACGGAAGGAGTGTGAAGCACTTGAGGCAGAGGTGAAGAAGAAAAATCAAACATGTCAGACTTTGGTAAGTGCTCCAAAAATATACAGCACCTTGGCCACTGAGTGAAAGGACGGAGGCTAAAATTGATTTGTACCTGAGAGCCTCGCCTGCTATCATCACACACAATTGTCCCATGAGAAAATGAGTGGCGGTCTGCTGTAATGAAAGCTGTTTCTCTGGCATTGATGACTGAAATTGAATGGAGTCAGTTAACCGCAAGTTGCAGTGTCTGTGGGTTGGGTCTTGTTTGTGTTGGGAATGCGTTTGACAATGAGAGACACTCAGTAATTGTCTTCTCTGTGCGTGATCATGCACAAACAGAGAAAATACATGGTTGAGTGCTATGATGTGTAAACAAATGTGTACATTACAAGTGGTAACTTTTACTTTAGTTACATTTAGTGTCTTTTGAATAAGCATAATTTCATGGTGCTCAGTGCATCACTGGTGTTAACAGCAAAACACAATACTGTGTGTTTTTTAAGCATCTGCGCTGGCACAGCATTGGGCGGAGGTAAACCGATATCTCAGGAACACCTTCAAAAAAATCATACGTTAATAATAGCACAATTAAACACAGATGATATATTAAATAAAATTATGCTGTGATCATGTTTTATGTCTGAAAGGTCAAAGGTCAAATTCACTGCGACATCACTAATGTTATCTAAAAACACTTCATGGCCATTATATAACTATAAGTCAGTAACATAAGGGGAGACTGTGACCATATTTCATGCACTTTTGATTTTGTTGGTGGAGGCATACAATTGTGGCGGTAATGCTAGTCCAGGTTATGGTCACTACTGTAAAAATGTCAAAGATATGTGACACTAGTTTATTATTTTTATCGTATTTTCATTTTTTCCATGCCCTACAAAAGTAATTCTGCCTGCTGGAGTGTCCTTGTCTCAGGCCAAAAGGCAAATAAAAGTTAAAAAAATAAATATTACAAGGTTAAGTGAACCTGCAGAGAAAAAGAAAAAAAAACATGTTTTTTGCATGTCTCTTCCTGACATTGAAGCAATGAATTATTCAGAAAAAAGGCTGAATATTCGTACATTTTAGATTATTTTGCTTCTAACGATCCCAATCGATGCCTAGTTTAAGTTCTTCATACAGCAGTTTGTTTCCGTTGATGGTGGCAATAGTTCAGTGGTTAGCAATGATGATGTTGATGTGGGGTTGTTAATTATAGCAACTTTAGACTTGTAAAGGTACCCTATGGATGCTAAAGTTACCCAATGGAGTTGTTGATGATTAGTGTTAGCGTTGAACATTGTTTTGATGAGTGGGTTCCCTTTTTGTTTTTATGTTGCCACGCACCATATTAGACCATAAAAACATAAAACCAAGCTAATAATACACCAAAGAATAAAAAAAAAGCCTTAAAAATGGATCCAAATGCTACATGGCCAATTAATGAATGGCTTGAACCAGTTGAAATGCAGCTATTTCATCATTCGCAGAGTTCATGTTAGACTAAAGTGCTCATGACCAACCTTGCACTGTGGCTGTTAAGAAGAGTGAGTATGAGTTTGCCTGAAATTCAGTTTTTGCTGTCAGGTGTTGCTGTTGATTGTCAAATAAATTTGCAGTTGCAGCCAGGTGGCCACTGACCTGCAAAGGCAATTCCTTATCTCTAGTATGTTCTCGAAATAATATAATGATGTAATATAAATAATAACTTATCACTTAATTTTAAAGTACACTGAGATGGCGAGCTGTGATCAGCGTCTGTTAAAGTTTATTCCGGCTGTCAATGTCTGCTTACTGCTGATGATACCAGTAGCCATGTGATTCTCAAAGTGTGCTCTCCCTGACCTATGCAGCTCAATGTAGAGTGGGATTTTAGTTGAATTCAAGAGAAACTTAGGAGAATGTGTGAGTGTAGATATTTAAAGATGTACAGTCTGTTATTTGGGAGTTGGAGAACATGGCCTGGAGTGAGATTTTTTTCCTATGACAGACAGGGGCTGTCGAGATTCAGCAGTAATTTATATGGCACTCTTTGGTCATAGACCATTTGAATTCATTCCCTCATGCCCCTAAGACATCTTCCTTAGATAAGCTGCCCCAAATTTACACTCCATTAGGACTGTTTACTGCCCTCTTCTCACGTTCCCTGCCGTGCCCACAGCAGTATCTTCCCTCTTCACCCACTGTCAGCCTGCTGAGTCCGAGGAAAGCTACCCAAAGGACAAACTGTCCCCGAACAGTGAGCAGAAATGGGAGGCTGGTCGCCACAGACTGTTGCACAGTTCTTATCTCGTCCCGCACTGAGCTCTGAGAACAGAGATGCAAACGCGGACAAGACCAATGGACACTTTTGTGAGGGGATAACTAGTTGACAGTAATGTCACTACCTGTTTGGTCCAAACTGGCTTTACTTTAACTCAAGTTAAAGTAAAGAGTGCACACACAGAAATAGGTGCAGCTGTTGGCAACTCGATGCAGCTGCTCTGCTGGTGGTTTAAAAAAAGATATATTTTTACCAAACACTGACATGCACAGTCTGTACAGGAAGATACATTGACTTTTCATATAGTGTTGAAACTCCAGCTGGTATTAATGCCATGTCCCCTTAATACTGAGTTCAGCTGTCTTTTTCTGACTGAATGTGTGAGTGACAGTAAACACTGGCATAGCCATCTGGCACCTCCGCCTTCCTGAGGACCGGGGTGTACAACTACAGACCATCATCAACAGAGTATGCCTCCACTAGTATTTAAGGCGTGTTCCCATGGTGACGAGCATTTTGTGCGCTAGCGACCCTCAAATGTGTAACTGTGCTAATCGAACATAGATACTGAGGCAGACAGCGGGCAGACTCGATATGTCCAAGGACTAGACCCGAGACCTGACCTGAGATCTTGGCTTTAATTATGATCTGTCTGTAAATACAAACAGCATTTGTTAAAGGCTTGATTGGCAGCTCTCATTTTTTGGACACAGAAAGTAAGAACCGTCAGAAATCAATTTCAAGATAGACTCTCATTTTGAAGTATCGATGTATTGTGCATTTTGGACAGTGCAGTGAATTCAGATATGTATTAGTCCTGAAAATTTGCTCCCTGGCTTCGTACTTAGTTTATTCATGTACACCACAGAGTGCAGTGCTGAAGAGTAATTCTGGTATGTGGTGCTGAAGTGGTGTGCTGGAGAGAAATACTGCACCCATATATTGTATTTATACAATATACACTACAGCCGAAGTCACAATGAATTTATTCCAATGGTATTGTAGACATCTTGTTTGGCCCCCTAATTGTGTTAAATTGAGTAGATGCTCTTCTGTCATCATCATTTAATACATATACATAAACACATAATAATATTCATATTTAAAGTCATCAATGTAAGGACAAACCAAGTCAACAGTCAAGAGGAAGAACTGTTTAGCTCTTTTATGCAGATGGTAAATAAATAAGAACCAGGTGAAACTGAAAAGATTTAGCTAATCGGTTAGTATTGTAGTGGTCAGATGGATGAAGTCTACACTGACCAAGAGCAAATGATGCCGCGTACACTAACTGACTCTGCAGGACATGGAGTGAGTGGGTGAAGTGTTTGCTTTGCTCATGTGTTAAATGAGTTGATTCATCTGTCAGACTTGTTAGAGTTGAACACACTGGCTCTGGCACACTGGGCTGAGTCAGCCCATGCCTGGACGAAACACACAACTGCCTGTGTAGTGCTTTCAAACGCAGGGAGTAACCCAGGTACCCTGTCCTAGGCCCAATTATATTGTTCCGTTGTGTATTATTGATTTAAATGGCCTGGCTTTTCAAGAATGAATACAACATGTCTCTGTTTGTCATGATACAATTGTGTGTTTTTATTTTTTTTGTCTCTTTGCTCAATAGATAGTATTTGTGTTACATTAAAAATCGCAAATACAATGAGGTCTCTAAAGTATTACAAAAACATTAATCAATAATGTTGTTTATAGTTTGTGTAAATTACAAGAGTTCATTAGTTCTATTACTCAAATCTCAGGTTTCCAGCTAAATAATGTTAAAGCCAACTCAATGTGGGCCCCATTTGTTTCTGCCTGGAGTTCTCTCCATACAAATGTGTCTTGCCTAGGGATTATGGCGTATGCTGATCTGTTTAAAGCGTTAACGCGTCAACAATACAGGACAAAGAAACAGCTAATTCTCTCTGTTCAAGACATTTTGTTTTGCATCATTACGTGTGCGCTGTCACATCCAAATTCCAAAAAGGATTTAAAATGAGGATGGCAGTCATGTTGAAATGCTTAAATCAACAACAAGCTTGAAATTTGTTAAGTATTTTGCATCCATTGCTCTAATCAGTGTGCACACAGTGAAATGTGAGCTTTCAGGGTTTTTTTTTTCAGTTGCTGTTTGTCCTTCAGAATGAACACCTGGAGGCTTAGCCAGCCCACACCAGTTCTGAATTGAAGGATCAATGGATATGAATAGGCAAGCCAATGCAATCTACTGCTTGTACGGGGAGCATTAAAATTGACTGGACACAACTGATACAGGTTGAAATGCCAATAAGTTTTTTGGGATGTGAGGGAAATGAGATTAATGGAAAAGCAGCAGATCTTAGATGTGACTTTGGCGCTGTCTTCAGGCTGCTGTTTACTTATTGCTGTTTGACCTTCACAGGATTTCTCCTCCATGGTGTGCACTTGTTCATATAGTTCATGTCCATGTCAGAATTTATTATCGTCATCTTTATTAGAAGTAGTGAGTAGTAGCAGTAGGGTAATGGTAAAGTTCTACAATAGTAGCGGTATTAGCAGGATTACGCAAAAACTAAGGAACTGATTTGCACCAAACTTGGTGGAGGGGTGGGACCTGGGCCTGGGAAGAACCCATTCAAATTAGGTGCAGATGCTGATTAAGGGGCAGATCAGGAATTTTTCATTCACTTTCTTCAAGTATGTTTTGTGACAAATAAATAATTTAGGTTATCAGAACACTATTAGAACTAGACAATGATGTGTAGGATGGTTTGGCCTTGACAGAGGTGTGCGCTCTACTGAGTGCAGTTCTAGTTAGAACGATCTAACCTTATCATGGGATTTTAATGTCCTAAAAAGTCAGGGAGAAATATACAGCTATTAGCAATATCAGAACCTATGCATCTCAAAGAAGAGACTTAAAGGTGCATTGTGTAGTCATCATTTTCTTATTGTAACACATACACCACACATTTTGACTTGTCATAGCAGGAAAAGGTCAAAGGTTGCGGTGTTCTTTTCCGAGGAAGCCAAGACAGTGTAACAGCTAGAATGAACAATATCCTAAAACTGAAGCGGCTAAATTAATTCAACTGTCGTTATTTTCATTATTCACACCTGTGATTTTCCTACTGTCACATCCTACTGTCAAAATGTCTTCTGTTAAAAAGGCCCACTGTCACGACATGCACACTCGTGTGTGCCTGCATATAGGCCTGTCCCTATAACTTCTTGGACAATATATTGTCCTAGAAATAATTGCGATAGACAATATTTTTTTCATTTTAAGACCGCTTTTAGCTACTGAATCATGTGAGCTTGCAGTACAGGCCCATTGGTCGTTGCGAGTGTGAGTCACTGCACTATTCTCTTACATGATTTGTGTCACTGCCCAGAGAAATGTTATCTAAAGTTTTAAACAATGCAAGTCTTCAAGCAGATGGTAACACCAGAGTTTGTGAGCTGCGCCTCCGAAACAGAGCAGGTGAGAGGATAGAAGCAGCACCACTGGCTGGAATGTTATTGACATTCACTCTTATGTCAACAAATGTGCATGTCAACACAATGGCTATTATTGAGGTCAATAAAATCATTTAGTTCATGTTCATGTATTGTAGGTTAAGTCAATAACGTAACTATTGTGACAGGCGTATGTGTGCGTGCATTTACTGAAGAACTGACGCTGACTTTGTATTGCTTTGCGAGCATCTCTACAGCAAAGGAAATAGCTTAACATACTTTAGTCTGTTAACGTGTACCCCTCACGCATGGTACTTTTTTTGTTAACGATTTGCCCTCTGAAACATCCCTCATAAGTAAAATATAAGGGAGCAGGAGCAAGCACACCATTACTAGTCATTAAGAAGCACTGTATTTACTGTAAATGTATCATGCATGAGCCAGTAGGTTTCTTAGCTCCTGACGAGCACACCACTTGGCCTACATGCTGCTGTCGCCGCAGTGAAGTGAACGCCTCGGAGAACTCTCCAGTTGACATTGCAAATTGCATCCGTGGCACACCTCATGACTGTTGATTGAATGTAATTATATTTTCCTCCTCTGCATTGAAAGGGTTTTTATTTTAACCTACCATCTGTACACACTTGGTCGGAAAGAGTGGAGAAAGAATGCTGTGTGTGTGTTTGTGTGTGTGTGTGTGTGTGGTTAGGAGGGTATCAGAACAGACATAGCTATAAAGGCTAATGTGATAATAACATTGTTACTGTTCTCCTGCGGTGGCTAAAATGGCAGCTTCTTTTAGTCATACTTTCGAAAACATACTAGAGAACCCAGACGGCGTCCTCAGATGAATAATGCATGGGCTATCGCTAACAAAATGTTGGGTTTGAGTGCTGTGCTCTGGTCTAATCATGGCGTCGTCTTGGGTTCTAAACATAGTTTTCTTTTTGCGTCTCAGGAGAATGAGCGTCAAGATTTCCTTCAGAAGAACAAGCATTTGAACCTCCACTTGTTCAACAGCAGTCACAAGGCATCTGAGTATGAGAAGGTAAGAGGCAAAAGTAGTGGCTTAGTGTAGACATATATATAATATATACATCTCAATGCTACTCCATCTACACTTGTTATGATATCCAGCCGATATTTGTCCTCATTTCAGAACATATAAAACACGTTTTAACCATGCGAGTGGTGCAGCTGGATGACATTGTTGGTCTGTTGGTCTGTCTTTCGGTCAGTTGACCGCCTTTGGTCCAGACTGAAATACCTTAAATATTATTGGGTAGATTTGACCAGAGGATGAATCCCGGTGATAATGAGCATTTTACACAAATCACTGCAATACAGCCGAGCTCTTAACGTGTTTGTAGACCCCCAGTGTTGCTTCTTCATGACCACAGCCTCCCTCGTCAGCTCTTATCAGATGACTTTCTGAGTCATACTATAACTCAGCCAAAACTGTCCTATAGGATGCTGGATAAATGGAGCTTTTTTTCCGCGTCCCAGAATATCAATGCAAGCTATGAACAACTCTATTAAAACCTCCTCGCTTTCCTTTTAGACCCAAGACCTCGAAGGCCTTCAGTAGATCAGCAAACAAAGAGCACAAGGCCTCTCTCTATGAACGGGAAGGCAATTTCCTGAAGGAGCTGATTGGCAGGTCGTTGCTGTCGGGGGATTGAAGAAGGGTGAAATGCAGGTTATTGATGTTTTATCAGGACTGGGGTGGCTCATGGACTAGCTATCACACTGATAAATGAGAGCAGCCCTCTGCAGGGCAGTGCGGATATTAGCCCTTGCTTACACCTCCTGTGTTTTGATCCCTGTTGTATCTGAATGAACTAGGATGGGCAACAAACGGTACCTCCCTCTTCCCTTAAGAGACTTTGACCTGCTTCTGCTAAAACGGATATAGTTATAGGGATAGTCATGGTATATATTTATAATATAGTCCTATTAATGAAGATGGGTTTTACTGTATGGAGGCGGACTGTCCAAAGGTGGACTCAGTAGTTTCTGTTTTGCTCTGTTGGTGTTTGATGAAACGCCCTGGTCATTCATACCTGCTATGAGGAAGGGGCTTTACACCATCATCTCACTGTTGCTGAGAAGTCTTTGAAGCTGAGAGCTGAAAAATTCTTCCTCTTACCAACACAACTGTGGGTGTGGGTGACAGATTATGAAGAATTTGTAGAAATGGAAATTGTTATATATTTTACATGCACCGTTCATAATAGCGACATTGATCTAATTGGTGTTAAATTTATGTACAGTATCAATAAAATGTGCAATTGTTTAAGTCAGTTGAAATGTAGTGCTTAGTTAACAATGAAGCATGAATCATTAATTAATCTTGGTATGCGGCCCTTGGAGTCTGTGAATTATGTTACTCTTGCATTATAATAACATTTAAATGCTTTTTATCATAGAAACCAGCCAGCTCCAACATCTGGCCTGTAACAATGTCTGCCTGTAATAAATGCTTGGAATGCTTAAGAGTGGCATTGAAACAAATCTTTTTTTTATACTATGGGGCTTAAAATCAACACTTCAATACCTGGAAAAAAAATTGCTCTACAGTGCAATTCAATTCAATTCAAAAGAACCGCTCTATCTTTAAAAAGGATAATATGTTCACTATGAGACACTGATTTAAATCTGTAGTGAACTATAGGAGACCTTGTGGTGTTTCTCCACCCTAGAAAAAAAGAAACAAGCTGTAAATGTCACAAGTTAATCTAGCCTATATGCTGGCTATATTATTTGTAAAACCACAGCCTTACGTGTAATTATTTTTGTAAGACTCTGACTTTAAGACTTTCTTTTCCACCTTTTATGTTCCCAATCAGAGAAATGGTTGCCTTTGCTTTTTAGCAAACATGTCATTTTGAAACATTGACTTGTGCTTTCTATATGCAGTAATCCAGGTCTCAACTTTTTGTCCCCCACAACTTTGGCCATCCAAATGTTTTATTAGGGAGGATTTGCTTCCAAAATGTTTTGGGGCTGTGAGGAGAAGGTGTGTTTCTGTGGGAAGAGTTGATTATAAACCAAACTGTGTTTATTTACACTTTTTTTTTATCATTTTGCAACAAAAATCCTGGTCAGGTACATGCAATTTTCTCCAAAACAAAAAAACAACAGCTTATTATAAAGAAACAAGAGTGGTTAATGTGTACAATATCCATCCATTTATCTATTTTCTATGTCTACATTCTTATCAGCGTCATAGCATGAACACTATTTGACCACAACCACACTAGAGTGTTCCCAAAGAGTCTAAAAACCAGTCCAGGGCAGCATGAAAATCATTTCTAAAGGTGCAACTGGTTAAAACTGAAAACAAGCTGATTTACTAACTGTAGTGCATCTGCCCTCTCAGTCACTCAAACTGAGCCACTTTGCTCCTTGCTTGTCGTGTCTGCACAGGTGAAGTCTGAGTATGCCCAGCTCAAAGAGACCCTTGGTGCTGTGACGCAGGAGAGAGATTTAGCCCTGTGGGAGAGGAACCAGCTCCAAGGCAAACTGGAGAACCTAGAGCAGGTGCTCAAGGTGAGGAAGCTGGCTCCAATGGCAGACGCTGTCTGTCAATACGTTGGATATTTCTAGTTCTAGTTGTCCGCCTATCATGGGATTCCTAATTCAGGTGTTTTCTCAGAGCCTAACCCTTTGCCAGTACCCCTTCTCCTACTTGTGCTACACTGCCTCCATCTGGTTATCTACCAAAATTCTTTCTAATGTCCCTGACATGTCTGTTGCCTTCCAGTGTCGTGTTTGGAGTTCTGACCAGGAGCTGTGAAAGAGTAGAAGCTTGGAGCAGTCTGCCCCCCTTTCCTTTCTTTTTGCGCCCTTTCATGTTGTCCTACAATCCCTAACCTTTCCTTTCCTGCCTGTCCTCTCTCCCTCTGCTAGATTTATAAGGTATCACTGCTATGTCCTTCTGTAAGGGAGCAGTCCTATTCAGTCCCATTCTGAATGCTTTCTGTCAAACTCAGTGGCTGTGCTCATCTCTCCCTTTATCCGTGGGCTGCTTACCAGACATACGAATTGTGACCTGGCTATATGACCACAGCAATGTGGAATGTAATTTTTGCATGAGGCAGGACAAGAGTTTGGCTTTGTGACGACGGGAAGGGGGCGGAAGAGGAGATAGAGAAAGTGGGTCACCCTTCACGATGATAATGTCACCTACAAGTTTGATGACATTACCTATCTTAGACCTTAATTTTTACTGGCATGAAAATGTCATTCGCTTCTTTCACTTTACAGTGTCGCAAATATTCACATATAGTGGGGGAGCAGTGATGTGACTGGATGACGCAGGCATTATTGTATTATGAAGAGCCTAGCATTCAGTTCCTTGTATTGTATGGCTTCTTTTGTTGTTGTGGATGACCACAGACAAGTGAGCACGCTATGAAGTTTGCTAACCCTTTTCATGTAATGCAAAACCTTGTATTGATCATGCAAAGACAACGTCGCTGAGGACAGCTTTTCAAAGAGCCCTACTAACTAGACTTCTGACAGGTATTGTGTTACCTAAAGGGGGCAGCAAACCTATCTGTGGATTGATGTTAGTGTTTTTTTTGTTCACACAGCAAAGCACCTCTAGTCCTCATCCATAAGCACTGTTGTGCAAAACTGATCTGATCTCACATGCGGATCATTTGACATAAACTGTTCTCACATGGCATTTGCTGTGGCATAGTTTATGTCTCTGTTGTTGTTCAGGGTTGAAAGACCAGCACACTGTTACTCAGCCTCTCTGTGTGTGATGTCCGTGCACATGTAACACCTGTGTTGTCTCTGAGTGTGGAGTAGATAACTGGAGATGAATTTTGTGTTGGCTCAGTGCCGTTTTATTTATTTAGATTTTAGTTCCACTAACAGCAGCCCTCTCTATGCCCTCCCCCCCAACAACCCTCCCCCCTGGCTCTCCACCCCTGCACCCCCTGTGGACAGCATATGCGCGAGGCTGCAGAGCGGAGGCAGCAGCTAGAGTTGGAGCATGAGCAGGCCTTGGCTGTACTCAATGCCAAGCAGCAAGAGATTGACATTCTTCAGAAGGTAAGGATACTCGGAATACATAACACTCACAGTACCAAAAGGGATTGGAACTCTATTGTTTGCCCAGCCTGTGCCTGTGTCATGGTTCAAAGAGCTTTTTGATGAGCACCGGTGTGGTCCAACGTAGGTCAAAGTCCACTCAAAGACTTTATTGTAGAGACCACAGCATAGAATAGAGCTCTCTACAGGCTATAGCAATCACTCCTCTGAAAATCTTCAGCAGTGGCACTACTGGACCTCCCCTAATGCATCCTCTTAACCTCATCCCTCAGCTGTCTATCACTCTCCAAACCCTGAGTGCTCAACATTTCAGGAGTGCTCCCCTTGTTTGTTACAAGCAACCAAATCAAACATTCAAAACCCTGAGTAGATTTGACACTTTTTGGAGGCTTGCTTAAACAAAAAAATGCTGGCCCGGGCCATCCGATGGTTGGTCTTCCTCCTCTGTGCCCTGGAGCTGACTGGAATGTCAAAGCAAGCCTAGCAAGGGTTGAGATTCCTGATAGCGTGAACGTGATAGGAATTGTCACCGATGCTTCTCCAGACACCGTGTGATAACCCAGTGTTGCTGCAGTGTTGCTCTAACTTCAGTCCGCCATTCACAGTCAGAGTTCTCAGCTTTTTTCTCTCATTAACAGAAGCTCATTACTGCCTTATCTTCCGTCAGACACTGGCTGCTCTCTCCTCTCTGCATTCCTCCTAAATTAATTGCCTGCAAAGTAGATTTATGAAAAGTCCACAGATGCTCCCATATTCATGTGGAACACTTGTTTTTCTCAACATATGTCTCTAGTTCCCATAAGAAAAATAGTATGTATTTAGCTATGATTCACTAACCTTTTTCTTCTTGTATGCACTAGCCTCCGCAATTTATTATTGATGCAACATCATTTTATATTTGTTTACAATTATGTTGGTTTGAAGCATATACCCTGACAACAACATCTACAGGAGGTAGTAATTATATAAAGAGAAATGATAATATAATAATAATTCAGAGACCTGTATTGTAATTCATTGGGTCTAGCTAAAACTAAAACATCCAACTTGGCAGTGCTGTAATTAATCCTGCCTAATGAACGTTAAAATGTTCAGTTTGTGTTGAAACCATTTCAGAGAGGCGTTGGGATAACTTCATGACGTCATTCAAAGGTGGCAGTCTGTGGTGTTGTCGAATTGTACTTTGTTATGTAAGCATATGTTTCTATTATTTTGTCCAACCCCTTTAGTCAATGAGGTTAGGCTAAATAACAGATGCACATCTTCTGCATAAAGCGATATAGTTCAATGCCACCATAAACTCCAGTTTTAAAAAATAACATACAGATGAATCGAACAACTTTCTAAAACAATGTTAATATAAACTCAACTTTATAACCTTATTGACAGGAGGATTTATTGCAGGACTGTTGTTTTTCACTAGTTTTAGTTCTCTACTCTACTGATTTACCTGCAAGCATATAATTGTCTCATGTTGCATAAGTCACTGTTTTGAGAGTTAACTAGACTTAACAATACATAAAATATAAAAGGTGAAAATGGTGTAAGAAAAGCCACAATATATTTAAATGGTTGTGGTTGAGTAGGAATTAATAGTGGTTAAAATCAGGACACTGTTGGTGAATGTTAACTGTGAGGAAAAATAAATAACTTGGACTGTGGCTCTCTTTTCAACCATTTTCACCCTGTGCACCATTGAATGTAAAGGTGTTTCTGATTTCGTTGTACATGCCTGTCATTGGTGTTTTAAATGGAAACTAAACTGCATATAAATGAACGTGAACTGAAACACTGCACCCTGTGTTTCCTAGGCTCAGGTTGAGGCTAAAAAGGAACATGAAGGCGCTGTCCATCTGTTAGAGGTGAGCGTCTGGACTCTTGGGCGGGGGCAAGACCTGTGTATATTTCTAGAGCCATTTCCTGCTCTTCTTGACCTCGTACCCGAATATTTGTTTTCCTTTTCTTTTTTTTTACCTCTCATTTTTAAAAATATGAATCCTGGGTTGAGTACATAGATTTACATTTTACAATATTGTTAAATTGACTTTTGAAGTTCATATTAAAACTTTTCTTTGTCAGAAAATTGAATAAATCTAACAAATTTCACAGACTGACATTATCTATCTTTTATTTCTTCTTTCTATTAGGCTTACAATAGGGTGATATGTATAAGAGCCATGTGCTTTGAAGATGTGTAATTGTGCTTTAATTCTTTCCTACATCTCTGTTCACTGTACTGGTGTGTGTTTATGCTTATACAGAACCACTTGGACAGCATGCAGGTATTTCAGAATTGCTTTTATTTATTTACTTGATTTTTCTTTTTTTACTAATATAGTCAATATGGTGTAAAGTCCCCTTTTGTTTACTGCAGCCCAAGATGTATGGTGATCACATTGCAGAAGGATTTTTTCTTCAAGATCTCAGTCTTGAATTTATGTGGTAGTCAAAACGTGAAAGGCAACATGAAGCAGACATCGATTATGAACTGTTTTATCGGTGGTCATTGTCTTTTTGGTTTTCAGAACAATTCAGAGCTGCTTCAGAGCAATCTTTCTTTTATGTTTCCCAATTAAGCAAACTCACAAGTCAGAGGGCTCTTTGACAGACTTGATTGACAGCACATACGGGTCTGACTTGATCATAAAGAAAATTTCAGCTAAACTCACCAAAAAATTGATGAAAAGAGTCAGAAAGTTTCAGAATATGTATCGACTTTAATTAAAAATAAATGCCTGGGAACTCCCTGACTGACCTCAGTTCCACATAATCAAAGCCCATTTTAAATTGAGCCATGCAAATTTAAATTCATGAGACCAGAGACTATTTTTTTAAGCTTGTGTTTAGATGTAAACAAACAAAAATATGACTACGATATGTAGAAAATATATTCAATCTGTAAAAATAAATTGCAATAACATGTCTGGAAGTCTGTGTTTGCAGATAATTCATAGTGAATTATTACCCATTTTTTATATATATTGTCACATACAGTAGGTAGTACTGCTTTGTTATCAAAGGATCACATTGCCAAATAGTGATGAATGTGATTCTTTCCTCTTGTAGCATTGCATGTATGTTATCCAGCATGTTTTTGAAATCCTTTTAAGTTGGCATACAACTTAGAGCTGTATCATACTGTTGAAACTATTACCTCTTCATTTACTAATTTTCTGTTTGCTAACAGCATGTGATATCCAGCCAACAACCCACTGTGCATGAAATGGACTCCAAGTGTTTTAACAGAGCAGCGTGCAGAATAATGTTGCAGCAGGAGTTGCTGTGTGTTGGGTAGTGCTAAAGAAAAAAATCCATGGTGGCTTCAGTGCTTCACATCGAGAAGTGGCTGCTGATGCATGGCACCGCTCAACTTGAGAAATCATGCTGTAGCACGTGGAATTTCCATCATTCCTGCTCAAACGAATAAGTTAATTTTGTGTTACCTTGTGCAAACTTTTAGTTTCCTGCTCTTAAAGTATGTACGATGATATTTTTGATTTTTGATATTGTTAATAAATCCTTCCAAAAAGTCCATCATGAACAATATTTAACAGCTTCCCCGTGTAGATGTGAATCTTTAAAAATAGGTATTCTTTATAGTCACAAATTTGTACTTTCATTTTGAAAAAGTCAAAGTATTTCCTAAAAGCACTGGGCACTAGTTTTTAGCAAATTTTATGGAGCCATTTGCAGCTTCACATTTGGGGCTCTGCAGAGCATACAGTTAGTGTTCAGAGATTGACTTCAATTAATGTGTTTTTAATAGTTTTTGAACAACAAAGGATCTCTACGGCACAGAGGTATATTCAATACCAGACTTTGACTACAAAGATAATACTCGTTCTTGTTGATTTTGGTCTTTTCAGAGTATTGCTTGACAATAAGTAAAAATATAGAATATCATCATGCTCGTCCTCTAAGAAACTATGCAGATTGTGTTATGCATACTTCCGTAAGGAAAGAGGCTTTTTTTATTTTCAGTATTATGATGCTTTGCATGTGATTTGAAACTGTACAGTCAGTAGTGGTTAAGTTATTTCTTGAGGTTTTATTCTCTGTGATGACTGATCCAAATGTTTTAAGTCACAGTCTACAGTAAAATGTCCTTCCTTGTTCTCTTTATGTTTTCACAGTAGAAGTATGAAATGATATACTTACAGTAAATACTGTACATATTTGTGTGTAGTATTTCTGTGTGCATAATGTTCTGTCCTACATACTGTTCTTTCCTTACTTTCATTTCCCTTTTGCTTCTCTCTTTTTGTACCACCCTGTTTCTCCCTGTCCTCATCTACTTGCCCTTCTGTCTTTTTTCTTCTTTTTTTTATCTCTTTCTTTATCTTTCTGTCTCTCACTCCTTCCTCAATGACTCTCCTTCCTCACCATCATCAGGCCAAAGTGCGCGAGCTGGAGGAAAAATGTCGGAATCAGAGTGAGCAGTTCAACCTCCTGTCAAAAGAGCTGGAGAAGTTCCGACTCCAGGCTGGGAAGTTTGATATCCTCAGCACTGAGCCTTTAAATTTATGCGAATCTCCTGGGTCACCCAGCAAAACCCTGTCCCAGCTTCTTAATGGACTGGCTGCCCCCATAGGAAAAGGTATGTGTAGGATCTTATTGATGCTCAGTGCTAACCCTTTTATTATGCCAACTCTTACCAAAGTACTGTGCAGCTTAATAAGTGTATCCTTTCTGTCATGTGAGAGATGCCGGCAGAGAAGTCTGAGGAGTCGGGCTTCAGACTTAATCTGCATTAAAAGAGCCTCTCCCTGGCAGAGCCTGTTCTCTGCTTTTGACTTGAATACTCAAATGCTTCACTTATTATAGCAGTGTTTATCATCCAACTCTTGCTATAAAACTGTAATTATGTACGGTTACAAGTTATTGGAAAGTTAATATTGTATTACAGGGAGATATCTACCTGGATGATACCTGCTTAACCAAATTATTAGTAAATCAATAATCCATTCAAGCGGTTAAGCCTTTAAGGGACAATAGGCAGGTAGACTGATACCAAACTGTACAGGGTACAATCAGATATGTCTCTGCAGAAGGTGTTTCTACTTTTTTATGGTTTAATTTTGAAGCAGTGAATGTTTTGAATATTTTAAATTTTCTTTTTCTGTGTTCTATTATTTGTCTCTCCTTCATCCATATCCCTCTGAAACAGGCATGGACAGCAGTTTAGTGAATGAACTCTATATATTATATGATTGATAAAAGTTTTCTTACTTAAATGTGATGTGAGGATCTGATGAGAGACGTTCTGTTTGTTCCACAGGCAATGAGACTCAATCAAGCAGATCTTTGATATCGGAGTTCATTCGACCACTCCAGATCAGTGGAGATAAGCCTGAGCTCCTCTCTGTCAAGCCAACATTCCTCACTCGCAGTCGAGTCAGCATCCCAGCACGGGCTTTCATCTCGGAGGTATCCGATAATGTCTGTTTGCATGCCATATGGCTGCTGTTTTATTGCAACTTTCTTTAAGCTTCACAAGGCAGTCTATCTACACATCCTAAATGACAACACGGGGCTGCAGTAGAGAAGAATCCCTAATATTTCAGTGTTTTTTTCTGCCGTTTACCCAATTAGAGTCCTTTTGTTAGGTATGTCCACCATCACCAAGTGACAAAACCAGACATAAGAGTGCCTCCTAAACAGCATTAAGTAAGCTCAGCTCACCAGTGGTACATATGTTACCTGTCTTGTACCTTTTTTGCTCTTTTGTACAGACAGCTCTTTTAACAATTTTGGGGAAAATGCTGCTTCGTTTTAATCTAAGTAATATAATTCACGTTAAATTTATATGTAATAGAAAATCTATGCTACATTGATGCATGAGGCTACCCGTATTACTCATTCAGGCAGACTAGTTGGAATAAATATACATCACTTTTGTTTTGAAAAATAGAAATAGTTAGCTCGGCGTGGTACTAAATGACTTTTGCACTTTGGCTCTGAACATCTTTGAATTTTTATACAAAATGTTGATGCCGAATTATTCTATCCAATTTGTCTTCGGAAAAATGTGAACGATAAAAACATCTGATGTTGGAAATAGGATTATTTTTACCTATTTTTTTTCCTTATCTAGATGGACAAAGAGCTGAGCTCTACCACCAGGTCAAAACCTAGATTCACAGGGAAGGTTCGTCTGTGTATTGCTCGGTACAGGTACGCCTACACAACCCACTATTACCGATCCACCTATATTTAAAGTTTATTTAGTTTCATTTGGAACACTGAAAATAGACAAAATCATAACATGTTAACATTGTTTTGAAGCAGGGGTGGAGAACTTTTTACCAATCAAGGGCCTTTTTAAAATTTGTACAACATCCCTTTGAGGCCTATACTTAGTGACACCATTTCACACTAACCTTTCTCATGCAATGGCTGGAACTTCTTTTTGGTGAAGGATCTGATGTGGTGAAGATGTTGCTAATCGCAGCTGCTTTTATCCAAAACAACTGGCTCAAACAAATCCTCACATTTATTAGTGCCATGCATGGCTTTTCCCGTACAGTTTGTCCATTTTGCCTGGAAAGTGTGACATTCAGCATCTACTTTTATTTTGCTGATTGTCAGTGATGACAAGAAACTGTCAAGTGACTGCTACTTATGCATTGTGTTCACCCTGACCTTGATCTGAAGGGCCCTGAAGGACATTTATTTATGGACATATTTATGATTTGCCTCGAGGGCCTGCTGAATTAAAGCCTAAAGCAGATTTGATTGTACATTATTTTTCTTTTTGTTGCATTGGTTTCTGTGTATTGTCAAGGTAAATGTCAACAGGAGCTTTGTGTTAACATTTCAAAACCTCCTAGGCCAAAGTGATGCTAAAACCATCCTAAGAGAGGGGGATAATTATGAGAGGTGGCCCAAAAAACTGGCTTTTTATTGTGCTGGACAAACTTCTGAGATTATTTGCTTTCTCTCACAGAGCTTCTGCAGTGTAAAGATGATTCAGTGTTTCTGTCTGAAGAAAATGGTCTGTCAGCACAAAAAATAATTGGAATCCTCATAGCACAAGAATGTGAAACCGAGCCAGAGCTTTCAACCCAATCTGTCTTCAGCTCTTGTCATATTTCTTAAAAATTCATGAGGATAAAACTTCATACCTTTTAAAGCAGCACTTAGCAAATCACTTTCCTTGACATACATGTTAGGGAATATGTGTTTGACATAAAAATCCTCAAGTGCATAAATTGTACAATTGTAAACAAAAACTGTATTGAATATAATGCTTTGTAAGTAAAATTATTCATTTATGTTTTTGCTATAGTTATAATCCTTATGATGGGCCTAACGAGCATCCTGAGGCAGAGCTCCCCCTGGTGGCAGGAAAGTACCTCTACGTTTACGGGACAATGGATGAGGATGGCTTCTATGAAGGTCTGACCTGACTTGGTTATTGATTGTTGTTTTTCCCCTTAGTATCACCACAATACCAATTATGCTTTGCCTGTTTCTCAGGAGAGCTGCTGGATGGACAGCGGGGACTCGTCCCATCCAATTTTGTGGATTTTGTCCAAGATGAGGAGACATCTTCTGGGCAGCCCAGGGACACAGTGGCTAAACAACCTGGCTACCTCAACCACAGTAGCCTGGGGCCTCAGAGACTGGGGGTTGGCACAGGAACACGAACAGGAACAAGCATAAGTAGCTTGCTGTCTGACAGTAAACTAGACTGTCTAAGTACCAGCAGCGTGGGCATTGACCTCCTGGGTTCTTCCAGCAATGGAACAGGAATGTTGGATGTCAGTATTGACGAAATTGGTGAAGACATTGTGCCTTATCCCCGCCGCATCAACCTGATTAAACAACTGGCCAAGAGTGTTATTATTGGTTGGGATCCTCCTGTGGTCCCGCCAGGCTGGGGTCCCATCAGTGGCTACAATGTCTTGGTGGATAAGGAGGTACGCATGAGTGTCCCCTATGGGGGCAGGACAAAGTCTCTTATTGAAAAACTCAATCTAGTGACCAACACCTACCGTATCTCAGTGCAGAGCATCACAGACCGGGGTCCGTCGGATGAGCTCCGGTGCACTATGCTAGTAGGAAAGGATGTAGTGGTGGCACCGTACTACCTGCGGGTGGACAGCATCACACAGGTCTCAGCTGAGCTCTCTTGGATGCCCAGCAACAGCAACTACAGTCACACCATCTTCCTCAATGGTGCAGAGTACGACATGGTAAAGGCAGGAGGCTACAAGTACAAGTTCTTCAACCTGAAGTCCATGACAGTTTATAAGGTGAAAGTTGTGGCGCAGCCTCATCAGGTGCCTTGGCAGCTTCCAATGGATCAAAGGGAGAAGAGGGAAATCTCTGTGGAGTTCTGCACTCAGCCTGCAGGTCAGCCTTCAAAATATTACTCACACTTGCACTTATACGCTTCATCTGCATTTTTTTTACTTTGTGGTGTTTGGTTGTATAACAACAGCAGGACGTACGTTTATGGCACTGTTGGTCTATTGGTAGGTTCGCTCACTGGGTTTGTTTCATCACTTTGGCTCAGGCTGAAATATTGCCATTATAATTGGTACAAATATGAATGAGCCCCTGACTCTTCCTCTGGCGTCACAGTGAAATTGATATCTGTGGTTTAGGGTGAATCATCTCAGCTGCTGGATGGATAACCATAAAATTTGGTGCAGACATTATTGTTGCTTAAACAAGCATTTTTTTTGTTGATTAAACTTGCATTAAATTGTGTTTTGGCCACTTGGGGGCAGTATAAAGTTAAGATTGACTACAATATTTCCTTATCTACTCATCCAACAGGCACAAAGCAACTTTAGCATTCATTTGGAGGAATGGTATAAGTCACATGGCAAATGTATAAACATTCACTCCTCCCACTCCTGAGAAATGCTTTGCTATATTTACTTGCTAGTCTGTCTCTACTGTTTGGTTCCGAGAAAGTAGCTCTCTGCTGTGGCTGGAAACAAGTTTAAAGAGAACACTCGATCTGAGCCAAAGTAGTGTCTGCAAATTTAGTCAGTATGCAAGTTTTGTATAAGATGTATTTATTACAAAGTTTTAACATCTCATGCTCTCTTGATTACCCCAATCTGATCTCCATTATTGTAGTCTAATATTCAGTTCTGTTTGAGGGGTCATCTGATATTCCTTGATTAAAAACCAACTGATAATTTACATCCAACACAGCAATCTGTTTATTTACTCAGCCACACACTTCCAGCATGTTACTTTTACAAACCTGACGAACATATCTGCCCTTTTAGTTTGTCCCCGGCCACTTTTAGATTTCCCTCGAGGATTTATGTGTGTACTACTGTAATAAGATAAGACACGTGCATTGTAGAAAAGCAAATAAAGAAAAGTGCAATGATTTTCTCATTTTCTTTGCAAAGTATTTGCTGAGCTACATAACACTCGATGCTTTGCCGTTGCCAGTGTTAACTTGGGTCTCACAGATTTGGTTTTCTTGCTACTGGAAATCTTTTAAAGTGAGAACGTGAAGTGAGAACAGGCAGCTACATGTATGGCACCGTTTAGTGTGTACGTCATAGTATAGATATGGTGTTGTGGGTGCAGCAGAAACACAGGCGAGGACAGAGAGAGAATGATGCAGACATTTTCTGTTGGCAGCTGACAAGCTAACATGCCATGAGTTCATTAAATGATCTATATATTGAACATGTTAATCAGAGGCATCTGAACAAGTCCCAGTATTGGGGGTTGACAACTCAATAAGGCGGACAGTGTCTACATTAGGCTTTCACACTCAGCGTGTGCTCTTCAAAAATGCAACTTCATTAGTTGTCTTCCAAAATTTTATTAAGATTGTATTAATGTAGATGCTCTGACCCACACACAGCTGCACATCGCAGTTCGGCGATACTGCTGACTGCGTCTGCTCACACTCTCTCTCACTGTGTGACTGCAGGGGAGCGACGGCAATGCACAGATGGCTATGTTGTTTAGTATGTAGCCAACACTGACAGATTGTGGAAATAGCAAACTGTGGGTTTTTTTTATGTTCCATAGAATATTGTCAGTGAGATGCTGGCAACAGGATACTGCAGTACATACACTGATATACAAATGTTGGCAAATGTGTTTTTTTCAGCCTTCTTCTTATATGCATATGAATGATTCTTTCACACTATGAACCTGCATACAGATAAATACCCAAAAATATCATCCTCCAAATTACAATATTTTTTATATAATGAATACTCCAGTCAACTCTGTCTGGCTCATTTTGTCACAGCAAATGTCAGCTGTTTATTTCAGCAGAATTGAAGATTCTATTTAAAATAATTTTTCAATAAAATTCTTGCTTACAAAACAAGGTTAAACTATATACAGTGCTTTAGATTGAGACATACTGTACAACACGACTCCCCTAGAGTGTAGATATCCTTTTTTTTCCATACCACTGGGAAATGGTTACCGGATGCAAGAGATCCATACTGTAGTGCTGAGGTCTGCACATTCATATTTGATCAGAATGGCAGAAATGGTTCAGCCACTGTTGAGTTGTTTTTCTTTTTTTTCTTCTCTCCTTTTCCAGTGAGTGTGTTGTGCTCCCCAGGGCCTCCTCTGCCTCCTCAAGAGGTGCAGGTCCAGTGTGGTCAGAGTCCCGGGTTCCTGCAGATAAGATGGAAGCCACCACCTCTGACATCTTCAGGAACCTCCAACGGGGCCAGTGTGATTGGCTATGCTGTGTGCACAAAGGGACAAAAGGTACCATATGCACTGATTTTAGAACAACTCATTTGTTTTGAGTCTAACAAAAGATAGTCTTTACCTTCCTCAGTTGTGAATTCTGTCAGTAGTGCTCTGTTGCCATCTCCTGGAGAAGTGATATAAGCCTCCAGGGCTGATGTTTTGTCAAAATTTAAAAGTGGTCAGTTTATCAAACTTCTACAAATCTGTTTTATCATAATCTGGAATAATCAGGTATTTCCAACATATAAGAGCTACACATAAATGTTGTTATGTTTTTATGATGGTGTGGGTATGGAGTAAGAGCTTTTGCATGCTAACTTTCTGAATTGCCCCTTGGTAACTTTGGACTGTGGTTCCTTTCTGAATGCAGATAGCAGAGGTCTTGTATCCCACAGCAGATTATGTGACCGTGGAGTTAAACAGGATTCAGTGTCTGGAGGCCAGGGAAGTCATTGTAAGGACGTTATCGACACAAGGAGAGTCCCAGGACTCGCCTGTGGCCATCATCCCACACAATCTCTTGGGCTCTCCACGCCTCTCCCACCGAGACACGGCAACCCCCCACCCTATGCCTCACCCGCAATCCCATCCTGTGCACTCACAGACCCATCCTCCTTACCCGTCAACCTATCCCCCGACTCACCCTCAGCCCCAGCCCCAGATGCAGCCTCTGTCTCGATCACAGCCCCAAACGCTGCCCCACTCACAGTCGCACTCGCAGCCTGTCTGTCATCCTCCTCCTCCTCCTCAACCCCAGCCTCATTTCCAGCTCCACCCCGTGTCCAAGTCCAAGCTGTTAGTAAGTGCCAGAGAGCCAGAAACCAAAGAGCATGAGGCGGGCCTGCGGCCAGTCCAGCCCTGGGAGCGCTCCCCGTCTCCGCTGCCCCCATCGCGGGGATCCAACCTAGAGCCGCCCCACTTCCAGCCACGGCGATCGCCGTCTCCTCAGAGGATCCTTCCGCAGCCTCAGGGAGTCCCCATCACCAACACCATCGCCAAGGCCATGGCCAGGGAAGCTGCTCAGAGAGTGTTTGCCGAGGGTAACCGGGTGTGTGGGGATTTCATTATTAATCAGTATTCATCTCAACATGTGACAGAATCTAGCATTGAGCCGGGAAAACACAGATTCCATCCATGTAATAATGTAATAATTTAATATTTACTTATTTGTGAAGAACAGCTTACTTTAGAATCCACTAACCCAGTTACCGTTTTCAAGGTAGATGTTTAAACCTTTTGAACATTTCTATGATACTATATTTTATAAATTATTTGTATCCTTTTTAAGATCTAAAAGTCAAACATTTCTCTCATCAGATTGAGAAAAGAAATATCTTTAGTGAAAGAAGTAACGCGTTGCATCCAGTCAACTCTGACGAGGAGGAGGATGGATACGACTCTCCTCACGCGAGGAGGAGAGGCGCCTCGGTGGATGAATTCCTCAGAGGCTCAGAGTTGGGCAGACAGGTACTACTACATTTTGGTAAAATAAAAATAAAATAATTCCATCACATTCTATGAAATGTGTATTTCTGCATCTGAATTGCAAGCAGTTTTATAGACTTTTATTTTCTATAATGTGTTTTTTCATTTTTATAAATACTTTAAAAGGGAAGTCAAAAAAGTATTTGTGTTAACAAATCATGTTGTAAACTGAAATTTCGCACATTGTATTCTTATATTTGAATTCACCAACACTCAACTTTGTAAGCACCACTGCTTCTTATACAAAAGGTGGCAATTGCCACATAATCAAGCAGCAAAGATGTCACCAAATTAGAGAGATAAGAATATAAAGTTATGAACTTGTTCATCTCTACCCTAACCCCCTTTCCCTCTCTCTTATTCTCCTCTAGCACCATCATCACCACTATAGCCACAGTGAGGAGTACCACACAGAGAGCAGCCGGGGTTCCGACCTGTCTGACATAATGGAGGAGGACGAGGAAGATCTCTACTCGGAGATGCAATTGGAGGAAGGCCGCAGGCGTAGTATCAACTCTCACAACACTCTTAAGGTACTCAACTGCACGCCTTCGGTCTGTGGTGGCGCCCAGGGGAAGATATATGGTGGGGAATACCAGGGGTTTAGAGAAGGAGGGAGGGACCAGCCACCTGCAGAGATACTTGTTCTCTCTCACAGGCTCTACAACCAGGCCCCTTGTGGCTTTGCCTGGCTGAGCACCCGCACATTATATTAGCTGAATCGGCCTCCCCGCACAATCTTGCTCCTTCACCTCGACCCTCCAGCACCGCTTTATTCATCTAGGGCTGAGCTCATGGAAATGGCTGTGTATATAACTGAACAGCATGAGAGAGGAGTAGCCTGCGAACTAAAATCTTTATATCTTACTACATACTGAACCAAGGGAGCATTAAGGAGCAAGGGAGTGTTTAAAGTCTAATGTTAGAATGTGAAATTGAATTGCAAATATTAACATACTGTACTGTATCAAAGATCATGGCATATCAAGGGTATATGGGAATCTCATTTAAGTGAGTACTTAAATGGAAATATTCACTTTTGTTTGTCTGTCATGTTGTAATGTTTAATTTTATTGTTGTCGATGTAGATGTTAACATTTGTTGGTACATGATCCTGATCTTCGGTCTGTCAGTGGGGATGATGTGTGGTAAATGAAGCAAATCTACCATGTTAGAGTGAGAGCTACTGTAGTGGCTAATTGGTCCTCTGTGTTATTGTAGACTTGCAACCAGAGGTCATTACTATATCATTGCAAATCTGTTTGTCCAGTTGATCAGGTACAGTAATTTGGTGCTCACGGTCATTGGTGTATTAACTCTTTATACACCTATACAGCACCTTTTTGTCATTGCAATCTATTTGTAACATAATCCCTCCACTTCTGAAAAAATCTCACTATTATAAAATATGTATAGTATTGATAATGCTAAGGGAAGAGTTGAATATCCCCTTATTTTTCTTCTGTCATTTTTTTTGTTAGAGGAAAGTTCGGTATGTGTCACTACATTTTTAATTTTGCAAAATGAAGTTTGTCCTTAGTAGCAGATTCTTCAACCCACTTAACTCCATGTAGTAGTTTTGGCCTTTTTTATGGTTTATTTATTAATTTATGGTTTATTTATTCACTCCACAACATTGATGTTTTCATTTACCCCTAACCCATGGCACTAGCTAAGTCTGACACATACTTTTTGTTTTAATATTTCTGATTTCCCCACAAGCAAAATTCCCTTCTCCACAACCTCTGTGCCCATGCTCAGTTTATCAATATCACTCCATATTTTAACCGTTACAGATTCCTGTTCAGAGCATGCCATTTCCTCCTCAAGGAATGAGACTGCATGTCTAACTACATTGCCACAAATAACTAATTTTGTCTTTATTTTGTCTTCCCCCATTTGTTCTATTCACATTCTGTGTTGTTTCCTGCCTGTGCTTAAACCTTCGAAAAACGTTTCAACCCCCCCACAAAAATCTAAACTGAAACTTTTGAATTGAACTAACTGAACTGTGAAATTGTGGAACTTGGCCTCCTGGTCATGACCGAAGGCATATTACAAGCGTCAGGACTTAGCCGAGCAAAGAGACAGCTGGGACCTCCAGAGAGAGGTGGTGAAGCAGAAGTCGCTCCGCAGAAAGCGTCTCCACAGCATCCCTGAGGTGGCCGAGGAGGAATCGGACTGCATGGACAGCATGGGCCAACGCCTGTGCTTTGAAGAGGGTGGACGCCCGGGAACGCCGCACATTCAGCGGAGGATGTACCCACAGGACACCCACATGCACAACAATATCACCTCCAGCAAGACCTCCCGCCATCTGCAGCGCCAGCGCTCCTCCCCTCGCTTCACTGACAGCCGTTACTACTACAATGCAGACGAGCGCAGTCTAGGACGCCCCAACCGCCAGAACACCAAGAGCCCCGACAGTGGTTTAGACTGCGGCAGTGAGGAGGAAGGCTCTCTAGGCCGGGGTCATCGGGGGTACTATGCTCATGGTAGCCCACTGAGGGGATCCGTGCGCATCATTCACTGTGAGGGCCCGGTAGAAAGGCGAGCGCTGGCAATGGGCCGTAAAAGAACTCTGACCCGCCAGTGCAGCGTGGAGGAGGAGTTCGCTGACGTTCCAGTGACTGCAGTCAAGTTTGTACACAGGGGTGACTTTAGGAACAGGGAGCACTTTGGACCTGGTCGGGAGGCCGGGCCGCGAAACTGCTCCAGGGAAGGGGCCCTGAGCGAGGGCAGGCCGAACGAGCTGGACAGGGTCTATTACAGCCCCCACAGGGAGGCTAGGGCCCAGTCTTTGTCCAGGCTCAACCGGGACCAGCCGCTGGTGTGTGATTCACACTTTCTGCTGTACTTTCCATCCGCAAGCTGCAGCCATTCTGTTTTCTTAATGTTGTTTGTTTTTCCTTTACAATTATACTTCCTTTTATTTTATTTGGCTTTTTTTTTCATTTTATGACAAGTTATCACATGTTCATGGTTGGTCTGATTTGATGTTTTGGTTTGTGTGAGTCCTTTGCTCCTACTCAGAATGTCAGGTGGATTTTAAAGTTGTTTTTTTACCTAAAGGCCATTTAAATAAGTTTTGACTTCTCATGTCTTTGAGGGGAAAGGTGCAACTTGAAGGAAAGCCTCTGTGCAGTGTACTGTATGGGGACGAACTGCTTCCGTCTTTTCTGCCCTTGCCTTCTCTCTGCCAGCGGCTGGCTTCTTATGTTGCTCTCCCTGTCTCGCCGTCTAGAGCTGCAGCCGCAGCACTTCATCTTGTGCTTGGTGCTTGATCTCAGCACCTCCTGCCTCTCATTGCTTCACATACAAACTAAAGGCCAGATCAAGACTCTTGCAGCCTGCTGCGCTTCATCTAGCCGTCAACCCACACACATCATCTCTTGCTAGTCTCATTCACTCGTTTCAGCAAAAAGTTCTCATAATTTTCATCATCATTTGATATATTTAAATGTGTTGATTGTTGTAATTCAAAGCCCCGAGATGAAATTGTAATGGCTTTGCTCATCTAACCACATCTTTATCCATTTTCAATTACACTTGCCCTCTGCTCTTGCTCTCCTCATCCACTCTTTCTTTCTATTCCTTTGTCACCATCCTTCATCTGTCTTTTGGGCCATTGTTTGCTTCCTTTTCTCATCAAGGAGCTGACATGCACAGAGCAAAACCACCCAAGCAAATGGTCTTTAGCTAAACATCTGACCCTTCTAACCCCCCCATTTCTTGTTGTTATGTTGGGGTTTGATTTGCTTTACTTGTGTTGATGTTTTGTCAGATTTCTTTATTTTTGTATGGATTATTTTAATATTATTTTGCCTCCCTAAGGACAAATGGAAGCCACATCCTGTGCTCTTGTGGTTTTCAGTTGTTCAAACAGGGTTTTGAGACTCTTTTGAATAATTTCTAAGTGTTTACTTGTCTTATTGCACGTGGGGTGTTGTCCTAATCTCCGGTCTGTTTTTTTTTACTTTAAAGATAATTGGGAACTCACCATCACATGGAAACGCTGATCGTCTGGACCATTCGGGGAGGAGGCCGGTTCACATCGGTACCCCCCCTCAACGACGACCCATCCCATCCATTGGTTAGTGAGGTCACCATGTGAGGAGACGCCTCATCCCCACCTGCAGGGCTTCTGATGTTTGTGCTATTTATACCATGTGTTTCCCCTACCCATGTGAGCCGAACTGTACATCTCTCCCCAAGAGCTTAAGCGATCCACGTAGACCCTTGTGTGTGGGGTGTATGAGCAACCTGTAGCGGTCCATCCTCATGAGCTGGGTTTCACCAAATGTTCTCTTGCAGTTTTGCAGGAAGGTTATCACAGATACTCTCCTTATTGCTGTGTTTAGTGTGGGTTACCCTGTTTACATGACCGCCGAATTTGACCTCCCTGCAACAGTGAAAGCATTGCTGTTTTACACCCAGTGACTCCAGAGTGAAACCTGTTGCCTTGTACACCCCCCCCCCCCCCCCCCAACAAACACACACACACCTCAGGGCAACCTCATCACCCTACTGTCTCAGCATGAGTGAGTGGGCCATGGGGTGGAGCAGAGAGTGTGTGTGTGGGGAATCTCTGACCGTAACGTTGTGATTGGTGTCTTCTGTAGAGATCACCATGGACAGTAACAGTGAGGGGAGTGAGGGGAACCTCTCACCCGTCAAGGAGGATGTTTACTATGGCAGTGTAGCTCGGCGCAGGAAATGGCGATCTATGTCCTCAGAGGATCAATATGGTATGTGATGCAGCTTCTCTACCAAGATGTCAATTCACCTAACCAATGCCAGAAAAGGCGAGAAAAAAAAAAACATGCAGTGATATCACTATGGTCTTTGTTCTGTGCTGGACCGTTAACTGCTTTGTTTAGTCAAGCTTAGCTTAGCTGATTAAAGCTGATGGGGGAAGAAAAGACTGACCACTTTTTCCGTTGCTGGAGAATGAAAATCCTTTCCCTGTATGTACTCCTACTCCTTAAATCCCAAGAAACCCCAAACCACCCACTCTTCCCATTCAACTTCCATATCCTGGCCACTCTCCCACCCCATCTCACTTTTAGCCCCAACTCCTCTTCCTTCTCCTCTGCCACCTCTGCTTTTCCTTCTCCTCCCTCCTTTATGAGCCTGCAGGCCATTTCCTTTGCTCATTTTGCATGACCCGTTTACAATACAGTGAGAAGGAAAGACTTGAGATTCTTGCCTTGTTGGTATCATTCGGTTGCACATTCATTGACTCTGCTGCCATCAAAATCAAACATTGTCAAATCACATTCTACATCTTCCAAAAATAATATCTCTCTCATTGTAGCTGTTGCTATATCTCCGAACCATTATTCCGACTGACAATCTGCCATTGAAACATTAACATGGTGATCCATGAGAAGCATTGGGAGCTGATATCAGGTTCATCCCTTCCCCCGGTCACTGCCCCTGATATCTGCGTTACCAGGAACTACTGGGTACATTTGATGTGTCACCTCCCTCGGGAACCTGCCTCCTTTGCCTTTTTTTTGCTGCACATTGTTTCCACATGTGGCCTAAACACATGACACTACACCTGCATTTGATGTACGAATGCTCCCCACAACATGTCCGGTCCCAGCAAAGCATGCATGTCAACCAGCCTCTGTGAGATAAGGCAGTGAAACAGCAATGGACGGTAGTGCAGTGTTACTTGTGTCACAGTCATTGTGTTTCCCTTGCACCCCAAAAACTGCTTGACCTGTGTTTCCTGTCTGTGCCGTGGTGTGCTGTGCTCTGTGATGTTTGGTGACTGTCACGCCAGCAAGCAGAAATGTGTGAACGAAGAACGCTGCTCTGCTACGATTTTAATGAGCCTTTCTTGTAAAGCATCCGAACTCGGCAGGACTATCGTTTTTCAACGTGAGAGAGATTAAAACTCAAAGTACAATTATCCTATTTGATCTCTGGCTCTTTTTTCACACATGAATCTCATCGCCCTCTCCCCTGTCAGCTCTAACAAAGAGACATCTTCTGCTCTCATTGCCTCTACAGCCAGCGTGGCTGTATAAGGCTGGTAGTAGCAGCAGAGGCCTCCTCTATGTTTCAGACGGCTATGGCGGTCGCAGGCACGGGCGGGGACGGCGTTCCCTGGATTACTATGAGGAATCAGAGCCAGAGGAGATGACCCGTGTGTTTGTGGCTCTGTTTGACTATGACCCCATGTCCATGTCTCCCAACCCTGATGCTGCTGATGAGGAGCTGCCATTCAAGGAGGGCCAGATCATCAAGGTGGTGCCTTGATTCATTATGCCTTTAGAATTGAGCACAGTCATTTCTGCCAACCCTAGCTGTGGGTTTTATGGTATCTGTCCTTTGTTTCTGTCTGGGTGTCTTCCCTCTGACACTTTGTTGTTCCTTCAGGTGTTTGGGAATAAAGATACGGATGGCTTCTACAGGGCGCAGATTCGAGAACGAGTGGGGCTGATCCCCTGTAACATGGTGTCTGAGATCCAAACGGAGGATGACGACATGATGGACCAGCTCCTCAAACAGGGCTTCCTGCCTCTCAACACACCTGTTGAGAAGTTAGGTGAGACATCATTTTCCCCACGGTGCCCAGTCAGCTTTGTTTGTTTTTTTTTACTTAAACCTCCTTCCCTTTGTCTTTCTAGGCAACTACTTTATGTTCTACTTCATTGTCTTTCACTGACACTTCTCTCCTTTTCCTACTTAATTATATTTTTCTCTGCTTCCCTTTGAAGTGAACTGTGACCGTTTCAAAGATGGCCGCTCAATAAATCGCAGGTCCAGAAAATCCAAGAGAGGTCTGTGTCCAGTGACATTCTTCGATGCTTTATCTTTTCTGCTTCTTTCATTCCTCACCATCCGTACTGTGAACTTTGGACTAATTTCTCCTATATTCACTGCCACTAAGCTTCCACCTGCCAACCCCCGCCCCCCCCACATGGACATAGCACTTTGAGATTGCTTTTAGCATTGAAAAGTGCTCTATAAATTAAATGTATTATTATTATTATTATTATAGTTTACTTTGAAATCCAGATGGGTCACATATTGTAAAGACAGTTGGACTTGCAGGTCTGTCATATTTTGTCACTGGTCATCACATCCTTCAGTGAATTTTTTTTTGAAATCTTATTTTACCTGCACTGATGACTCTCGTGTGTCTGTTTTTATTACTTCTCCACTTCACAGAGAGGAACAGGCGGAGTGGCCGTCAACATCCAATGTCAACACGGAGAATGGTTGCTCTGTACGACTACGACCCCAGAGAGAGCTCCCCTAACGTTGATGTAGAGGTACTGTCCTCCTGTTACTACAGCTATCATGTCATGTGACCATTTCATAAAAGCAGCTGATGCACAGAACGTTTTCAGTGAGATAAAGATACTCTTCTGATTTGAAATATATGGTTTCCCATTTTGATCAATATTATTATTACTTATTAAAAAAAATTGCCAATAGTTTAAAGAAAATATTACTCTTATATAGATGTTAAATATAATGCTACAGCAACTACATAAAGACTGGAAAAATGGGGAAAACCGCTAGCTCTGTCCAGTTTACCTGGTTGATTACCAGTTCAAACCAAATCAATACAAACTGTGTAGGCTCTTTAAATTAACTGAATCAATAGGGTTAATATTGTGTTTTATTTGTATGCAACAGTCCGCTGTGGTGGTTTTGCTGCCATTTTGTCAGTGGCTTGTTGACAATTCACCACACGGGAGGTAACGCTGCTGTGAGAAACTTCCAATATCCACAACTTGGAATCACAACTCAGAGGCTGACATGAACAGATTTTCCCATGCATAATTACACACTAATTTATAACGTGTACATTGACATTACCTGGCAATCTCATGGTGAAGTCACGCCCCTGGTAAGTGACTGCACTCATCTAAGAAGTAGTCTGGCACTTAAACTGTAAAACCACCAACTGTCATTTTTATACTTTTGTCTTCATTTTTTGCATGGATAAAAAAATACAATGTGTGGATGAATCAGCTTTAGAGGAGCTGGTAGTTTTTAGTTTTTCTTACTTTTGGACAGAGCCAGGCTGTTTCCCCCTCCTTTGAGTATTTGCGCTAAGCTTATTGTTGCCTTGTTTTAGCCTTATCATTACCAGGCATATAAGAGAGTGCTATCTATCTTTCTTATGTGACCTTGACATGACACTCTCTAGCTATTCAGTGAGGGAGGTATGTACACAGGTATTTACCGTTAGCACTGTGTTAGTGAGAGGATTGAAAGTACTGTCCCATGCTGTTCTTTTGGCCCGCCCCTCCGGTTTCACTTACTCTCACCTTTCTATTGGCACTGCCACCGACACAGTATGAGGGCAACAGACTGAATGAGGAGGTGAGTGAGGGCGAGGAGGGTACGGTACTGTCTGCTCTGTGTGTGTTTCCTCTCCCATTTGTTGGAGTGCAAATCAGGAGGTGGGCTTGGGATGATGGGTCACGGCCCTCTGTCCCTTGTGGTCATGAACACAGCCCCTCATGCATTGCCTGAGCCAGCATCCCCCACCACGGTTTGGTCTTTTGTGTCGACCTGTCCCCTACATACTGTACAATGTACATATGCTGTGTTTGGTTTGTGTGCTCTGATGACTCCCACTGGAGAGATGTGCCCACTGTGTTGCAATCCTGTCTTCGCAGTTCCAACATTTGATGCATTATCACAGTCGCAACAGTTCATCTGCTGAGACTGAAATGACACTTGTTATTGTTTGAGATGCATCACATTGATTTGGAGAAGGAAGCACAGCATTTCAAACTCATCAAACCCCAGTAGAGTTGATGTCTTGAAAATTCTTTGGCTTAAACTTCCATGAACAAGAACTGAAGTACAACAGTCCAAACGTATCTCAAGGCGCTCTCTTCTTCTGCAGGCTGAACTGACGTTCTGCGCCGGTGACGTCGTCACAGTTTTTGGTGAAATAGATGAAGATGGCTTTTACTATGTAAGTACTGACCCACCACTATTTAGAGCACAATGCACCCTGTGAGCTGTACTACAGTATCTGCATCTTCACATCAAAACACATCTGTGCTTACTCAACCATTGGTTTGTGAAATGGGAGGATTTTGGGCATCCAAGGTCCTGGAAATATAAATATGTTCATTTTCTGCTAAAAGTCTGTTGAGTGCTCTGCTCATGGTTGAATCATGCTTCATATAACTCTGCTAATGCAGTCTTCAGATTCTGGGTCAAATGATTTGGCCAATAATATTTATGAATCTGACTGAACTGTGGTTTGTGGCCCCAGACTGGATTCTTCACCACAGCAATATCCTAAAGAATCCTAATCACTGATGAAAAAAAGTTATATCCGAGAAAACAGTGCAGAAGTACAAGGAAATAATGCCTGCTTTCTGTTCTTGCAAGTCAGGCTTATCAGACACACCAGTTAGAATGAATCCTTAAATCCTGTGACATTACTGTGAACATACTGTGTAAAATATGAATTATGATAAATGTATGTAAGCTCAGCAGCCAAACAGGGTTATATTAGGATTAGAACAGAACTTTCTCTACACAACACGAGAACAATGCTATGTCTTTATTTCTATGGTCTTTTACATGGATCATCAGCTGTGATGTGATGATGAAGAATTTTCACTTGGGACATTCAATTTTGCCTCAGCCTTTGTCACATAGAGTCCCCTCCAAAACTAATGTAACAACAAGGAAGGAACCTTCCTTTGTTCTTCTGTATTGAAGACATTTGGGTTTAAGATCAAAGAAGCAAATGAGACAATAGTTCAAATTTTAGTTAAAATAGCTGCGGGGGGGAAATGATTTTGGCACTTCCCTCCATTTCTCAGCACTGTTGCAGCATTTAATATGACATGTCTACGTGCCTATATAGTGAAATACAGCCGAGGGAGTTTCACTGCTCATGTGTCCTCCACAGGGTGAGCTCAATGGACACAAAGGTCTTGTTCCCTCCAACTTCCTAGAAGAAGTGCCTGACGACGTAGAGGTTTTTCTCACTGACTCACCGTCTCGATACCCCCAGGACAATCCAGCACGGATAAAGACCAAAAGGGTACATGCTCCTTCGCAGTACTAGCCCTCTGTCATCCATTTACTCGTTTCAGTTCCCTCTATCTCCTTCAGTTTTGTGTCTGTGCGTTTGTTTGTCACATTAATTCCAGTACAATGGGATTTCTGACTTTGGAGCATTACACTGTAAATATAATAGATGTCTAAGATCTATGAACAAAAAAATAAAACTTATAAGACTTTGAAACTAATACTTGAAAAAGGTACTTTTATTTTTTGTGTTTACTGCTGTGAAAGGGGGGAGGCTCTGCATTGTATAATACAAGGATATATTGTATTCATAAAGCATTCTCAATGAGAGTAAAACAAAGGGGGGGGGGGCGCTCCTGTGACTTTTTACTTGTTCTGTCTTGTTGAAAACAGCAGTTAACACTTTTTTGCACATGCATACTCAGCATTCTGACAGATGCTTTATGAATATATTCTGTTTGATCTCAAAAATATTTCTAATAGAGTCAATAGTTTTGTTGAACTGAAAGATGAACGGTGTAGTCTGTAGCTCCGCATGTTGTATATTCCAGATGCATGAATTCTTGTAATTTTATATAAAGATAAAAATCCGGTGTAGTACTTTTGTATCCGCTCCTGAACGCCTTGTTTTGTTTATTGCTTTCTTGTAAAGTAGCACGCAAAGGTTCACTACAACTGTGTTGCCATCAGAAGAATCATTTCCGAAACTGATGATTTACTAAATGTGACTGTGATGTTATTTTTTTCGTGTTTAACAAACAATGCAACTGTTGAAAGATTAATAGGCATCATCAGATATTTCTTTCCTCGTGTTCTAATTTGCCATTGTCACAGTGCAAACTGTATTGAAATGCTGTTACCACATATATTTTTGTTTTTTATTTCTTTTCCTCATCCCGCTGGGCAAAACAGAAGAAGAGTGTTCATTTCACACCTTAAAGGCTCTGTTTCCGTCACGTAAGTGAGCAACTGAGGATACCAAGATTACCCCCCCCCCCCCCCCCCTCTCTCGTCTAATGCAGATGACATGGGTACCCTGTATGCAACTTTGGTACTTTGCAGGATGTTCCTTTAGTGCTGCTGCTATTATTATTTTATATTCCTTTAGGTCGTTTTTAGGACTCTTCTTTGTTCCCCCCAAACACTCTGCACTGTTGGTTGCTAGGAGACAGAAACCGAAGCCAATGCATTAGACAAGAAGTATGGTATCTTCAGTTGTTTCTCTTGAGTGTTGTACATGACAATGTCTGTCTCCTGCAATAAGTCTCCTGCTGTAACTCATGGTGAGCTAAAAGGCCATTGTTGCACAATTACCCGCGATTACCCATGATTGAGAATTTGAGTTCAAATGACCTGTACTGCTAACGTTCAGGCTCCTCTCAGTGCAGCATGACAGGCTGCATTCTAGGAAAGATTTACAGAAAAAATTAAATCTATGCAATAACCCAAAGAGATTTTAGGACCTGTTTCCTTGTATTTAAGGAATAATGTGGAAGGGAATCACCGTTATGAAATCAAAAGAAAAAAACAACTGGTAGAATTTAATTTTTAATAATGTAATGACCCAGCGTGAATTTTGAATTATTAGACTGCATAGTAATACTGATTGATTTAGAGCACGTCTTTTTCCTGAGCAGCAGCCTTGTGCTTGCAGATAAATATTTAATGGGAAAATGTGAAATTGCCACACTTCCTTTTAGCATTTAGCTCAAATGCCAAGTTATAATAATGTAAACATGTGGAGCATAATCAAAAATCAGGACACTGACTCAGCAATCCTTACCTAAACTTTTCTAACAGTAGCTAACAATTAGCTACTGTTGGCAACTGGTCAAACCAAACGGTGTCAGGCTGCAGCAACAAGCAGGCAACACTGACCTGAGTGAACTGACCTGAGAGAAAGAAACTTTTCATTTGTTTCATTTGCTAAATATTGTACATAGAAATATAACCTTGTATTTAAATGTCATCTGTGACCAAAGTGCAATTCAAAGGAGCCTTTTAGCTCATGATTACAGAAAAAGGTGTGTCCAGTAGTTTCTCTGTAACCCAGTTGTATCAGTATATGTCTCTCTCTCTCTCTCTCTCTCTCTCTCTCTCTCTCTCTCTCTCTCTCTCTCTCTCTCTCTATATATATATATATATATATATATATATATAAGAGGAAGGGAAGTGAATGTGATCTAAAAATTTGCGACTTGTCCCAAAATGAAAATGTATCTGTTCATGTGAGAGGCCTTTGGTAATTTTTGGCAAATGTCATCTTACATCAATGTGGGAGTTAGTCGATGCTCATGCTTCAAGCTGTGTTGTAGCTTATTCGTAGAAAATTTATGTTAAAAAAAAGAAAGAACCCCAGTGTGTATCTGACAGAGGGGGAGGGTGTCAGTCATGTATACCTGAGTGCACAAGACAACATCCAGGGAGTGTAGATGTCAGAGCTATGGTGGCCCTGCTGAGACAGAAAGGACTTTAATTATTATTGAAACTGATCATTACCCGGGTCTATTGCAGAGTCATTTGACCCGGGGCAGAATGCCGATTAAACGTTTTCACACTGCAGAAAACGCTGGGTGTTAGCGGTTTAAACAAGTTTTTTGGCCAGTGTGAAAGGGGCTTAAGAGAAGGAGGGGGAGTAGTTACTGAGGTTTGAGAGACTTGACTGGGCATTTTAACACCATCAACTGTCCCTTACGGGTCTCCCATTAGGTTCCATCGGGAAAATCGGCTCCGCCCAGAAGAGCGGCCTCTCCTACAGTGTGTCCACGGATCCCTGGCTCTGGCCCTGCCACCGTGGGTGCTCTCCAATGGGAAGAAACTATTGCAAAGACTTGGCGCTGTACAATAATTCCTTGACATACTTGGCAGAGTATCAGACACTCGCTCGCAGTGTTAAAAAGAAAAAAAAAAATCTAAATATCGCCCAGTCGACAGGTGGCATCTGTGAGCTCAGCAAATGCTTTATTCTTGTACATCTATTGTATACTAGTATATTTGTAATTTGTTAACGGTATCAACTACATATTTTCAACAACACATTTCATACTAATGGTCCCGAGAACCTCATGGTGTCAGCTGATGCAGTCCACAGTTTCTTACCTCTGAGTCTCTGGCTAACAAGGTTTTTGCTGAAGACCGAGACGGGGCCGGGGCCTGCTCCATTTTGCACTTGGTCAATTCTGATGACACGTAGCATGCCACTTTATGAGCCTGGCCAGTGTCTCTGTATGCAGAAGTCAGAAAACCATTCAAGGGCTCAATCTGGGAGTCCATTTCCTGTCCATTTTTGAGGGTTCTGGTGGACTTGGGAGGGCTTCGACCAGATTGTATGAGAGGCTTGCATGCTTTACTTTAGCACATTCCCTCCTGAGCCCGAGAGAGGGCATGCGACGTGATGCACTCAGTGTGGAACCTGGAGCATGCAGAAGTTTTAATACACAGACCTGCTGTTTCCTGCGACAAATCAGCAGAATAAACTCCCACTCCTCTGCCCCATCTCAAAAACGTAAAGTGTATGTCAGGCCCCCTTAAAACAAGCACATATGTTCCTGCTACAGGGTCTTTGCAGTAAAATGAGCCTGGGTGGAAACGCCTAGTAGATCCAACCTTGGTGTATTTGCCTTATATTCGCACAATGGTTAGAACTTTGCCCAGAGGGGTGTGCAGCTCCATGCCTCCTATTGATTTACAGATGAGAAACAGGACAATTCCATCAACCATAGGACAGAAGGGGTCACTGAATGGTTAGAGGAGTATGAAAATTATGTAAATCATATGTTATGGCCTTCACAGTCACCAGATCTCAGTCCAATTGAACACCTATGGGAGATTTTGGACAGACTGTGCCCTTCACCATTCTCAAGACACAGAATGAGGGAATATGTGTTGGAAGGATGGTGTTCATCCCTGCAGTGGAGTGCAGAGACTTGTAGAATCTTTGCCATTGCACACAGAAGTATTTCTGTCAGCTTTTCCTTTCATTTGTCACGTGTACGTGGAGTCACACAGTAACACCAGATCTGTTGATCCGGACATGTGATGTGCAGGTTACTGTGTGAGGCTGTCGTGAGTCCCACAGGGCCAGAGATTACACGAGCATCCCACATTCTACTTACAATGTCAATCATCCACAGTTGAGCCCCCCCCCAAAAGGAAGATTTCTTTAGAAAATAGATAATTCAAGAGGCAAACTTTCCCCCTGCGAAGCAAAGTTATGGGGCTACTGAAAAAAAATTAAAGGGGCTTCTTTTCATGAATTCACGGCTTGTGCGGCCCACACTGATTTAAAACAATGACTTCAAAGGAACAGATTAAAGGATAAATAAATCATTAGTGTTATATTGCATCAACAATTATGTCCTGTTGTACTGCATTTGATTCATAACATGCAGCACTTTTAGGCTTCAGTAGTAAACAGTGAGACACAAGGCTACCTCGACGCTGCCCCTCTACTCGTCTAAGCCCAAATCTATAGGTGTTTATTCAAACCAATCTGTCAATGATGCCTGTTGTGTCCCGAGTTCTGTTGGTGCAGGATACAAGTACTGTATATCTATATATATATATATCATACATATATATCTACAGCTTAGAATAGTGAATGTATGATGAATTGAAAGCCAATGTAATTTCAAAGCTGCCCAAAACGATTGTGCAGATGTCCGTCTTGATGTGCGTGATATCGAACAGTCCATCTTCATCTCGTCACACCACTGTTTTCCATTTCATCCTCGAGTATTTTCAAATCGTCTATTTTTTCTAAACACAAGTCAAACCTAAACTGCCAAAAAATAAAGAATGTATGCAAAACATTCTGATACTATCTGTACAATTTTCGGCCAAACAGCCATGTCAACTTAGCCTAAGGTAAACCGATGTACATCTTTTCCTATTTCTGGACCAAGTCCTGAAAACATTGCTTCTATTCAGTTTGAGTGACTGTTGCTCTTTTTGTACTTTGTCCATTTGTAAAATTGTTTTTAAATGTTTATACTTGATTTTCAAACTGCCTTTTTTGTACATTTAACTTTATAATCAAACAGTGCAAGCTTTCCCCATGGTGTCTTTAAGACCATATTGTTTTAAAGTCTGCAGTTGTGTGCTAGCTTTGTGATAAGAATTATCAGCCTATATTGGTGGTTACAAATTATCGTGTGGGTGTGCATGTGCAATCTTTTCTAAAAAAATTTAATCTAAATAAATTTGATATTTTGTAGTTTGTTTGTCTGATTTACCTTTTAAAAAAAGTACAACTCATACACGACAAACATTTATTAGAACCAGCAAAACAAGTAACAGTTTTAAGACCTAGACACTCGAATCTCATTGCTAACACAAATTGTTACTCCCAAATAATATTTTGTATAAACACATTGGAGGCACACTGGAATAATATAACAGAAAGATTCTAGGTTCTTTTGAAAAAATAAAATGAATGCTTTGCTTTGACACTTTCAAAAGGCTCTGTCCGACTTGAGTCAGAGCTGAACATGTTGCTCATCACTGTGTCTTAAAGGTAGAACAGGAGCTCGTCCAGCTGAACATTGGGCTCCCGGTGGATGCTCTGACCCACGAGGAAAGCCAGCTTGTGGGCATACATGCAGGGAGCAGGCACTCGGATGATTCCCTTAAGCCCAAATACAGAGGGGAAAAGAAGAGCATATTCTATAAGATCAGTTATCACACTAACATGTACTTCTCTGTTTGGCTCTGATCAGTTATTTTCAAATTTAACAACAGACTAACATTTTTCAGTACAAGTTGACAAAATGTCTTGTGATCTCTGGAGACATGCTATAGTACAGTCATCCAGGATGTAACACGTATAAAGACATTGACTTCCAGGCACGCCTACCTGCCAGTTATAGTACATGTGGCACAGCTTGTAGGTGAGCCGCTGCATGTGATCAGGCTTCAGTCCGCTGGTGTCGTACACCACATTGTAGTGGGTTGGAGCGACACTTCCACAGCTGACCGCCTGGCTCACTATGTAGAAGTCATACCTGACAAGATCGCAGCAGTTAATCACAACCACTAAATACAAAAATGAAAAGATAGAAGTTGAGCCAAGGAACACACCACTCTGGACGGGTGACATCTGTGTCAACAATGGTGCCTGTGGGAGGGTTGGACATTCTGCCATTCAACAAGGCGAAGAACCTGCTGCTGATGCGCTTCTTCACCACCACCACACTCAACTTGGGTCTACAACAAGCACATGGAATTACAGGGTCATTTGACTTTTGCTCAAGTTTGTTGGTGTGTGAAGCTAACCACATTCAAGCCAGCGTCAACATCAGTGGACATTATTTGTGTTGCCATTCTCAATGGCATTCACACAGGAGACTGGGGGAGGGGAGGGGGCACCTCAAAAGATGAAAAACTCACAAGTAGTCTTGCCCCATGGACTTGATAGAGTCCATGATCTGAGCAACTTCATAGTTGACCACGCTGTGCAGCTGACCGTCTCCCACTCCGTCTCTGTACACAATGATGCGTGAAGGCAGGCAGCCGTTAAACTTCAGATAGTCCTTCAGTGCAGCTGGGGGAAAAATAAAATGTTCTTCTGAGACTGTTGACATAATTATTGTGTAGATTATAAAAAGTTGCAAGTAGAGGGAAGCAACTTGCCAGTCAAGGCCATCTTCAGTCCGTCGATGATTTCTTGACCTTTGTGCTGCAGCACACATTTGGAGAACCACCTTGACAAAGACATTTTAATTTCACAACTTATTGGACTGCATTAATTCAAATACTAGGGGTCTTGGTGTAGACATGCACATGTAAAGCACAACCCTAATTCAGACTGTAGATGAAGATACAGAAAAACAAACTGACAGCACTCCACCCTTCGTCAAAGTTGTATTTATGTAGATACCAACCTGCTCATGCTCTGGTTGAGGCTGGCCACCAGAGCTCCGATGGACCTTTTCCCAGCAATGGTGTCATGGTAGCAGTCAATGCCCACAATCATCAGCTGTTTGAGCTGCACAAATAGTGAGACAAATTGTCAGAACAATGGCAGCTTTCATCATTACTTCCCATTTATAGACTTGTCTTTACCCCAACATACCCTTTAAATAACTCAAAAACTAATGCAGACGATTACATCCTCTGCATTTACTGTGGATAAACCATAGTATGTGACAGTACAAAGCATGAAGCCACCAAAACAAGAGTGAAGGTGGCATTTTTGCAACCAGCCCCATATCTTCTCACAAACAAACCTGATTCAGGCCCCAAAACTCATTCAGCTCCTTGTGACATCATGTTGTGTCTCGTTAAAAACTTAATTTGCTCAAAATTTACTTCTCCACAACACAGAGCTCCAATTTCTTTTTCCTTATTGTACAAATTACAGATGATTGAAGGACTTACAGGGATTTCCAAGCTCCACAGCTCTCCTCCCATCTTGCAAGCCATCTGCAGGGCGATTTTGGTAGCCACGGTCATGAGTGCCTGAGGTCGGCCGAGGGTACGGGACAGCACGCACTGACTGGGAGTTGGGCAGTCCACACAAAGGTACTTCTTGATACTGTCGTACTTGTCCTTCCTGTTGCTGGGGAGGACCACCACCACCTAACACATGAAACAATCTCTCATACGGTTTTGCTAACAGGGAACACCTCGAAGCCCCCACACACGCCAACCCTGGATCACAAAGAATGTCACAGAAGCAGCTACAGTACATGAGGAAAACAATGAATATGATCTGTTCATTTAATATACATTCAATCACTAACCATCTGTGTCTTGGGTCCGACATTCTGCTGGAGTGCTCTGAGGAGGGACTCCTGATGATCCTGATACTCAACCCTGAATAAAAGAACTGCTTCATGAATAAATGACAAAAATAAACGCCCAATCACAGCTGGGTGATACGTTCAAAAATTACCGGAGCCATTGAATTCAGGGATTAAAGCAAAAAAATACATCTGACTTTTTCAGGCCAAGTCATTTTCCCTATCTACCTTTAAAGTGTGCCCCTGGGTAATTCAGTCTGGATCACTCCTCCCTGGTTAATTTCTACAGTAAAGACGTGTTCGGAGCTCGTTTATACTCAACAAATTATTTCCTCTTTTTCAGCCGTCCTCACAGACTCCTGCAGGTTAAACTGGAGCAGCAAACAGTTAAAGGCTGATTAACTGTGAAAAACTTGCTACAGACCAGGGGGTCAACCAGTCCAGCATAAGTAGCCCAAAACAATCCCCACACACCTTTGTAGGGTTAGTGTTTCCCAAAGGACTTTGAGAGACAATGGTGGGTGGATGTCAGACCCCTCTAGGGAGGTCCGGGGACATGCTCCCCCGGAGAACATTTTCTACATTTCAAAGTTAAATCCATCAATCTGGTTAACTTTGACAGCAATTTAGGAGGTTATATCTATGAAGGACTTTATGCCCTTGCAAACAATTGTGTGCTGTGGTAAAGAATTTAATCATAACACACATACAGTATGTTGTATGAATATGAATGATGATCACCTACATTAATATCCTTACAACGTATGATGTAACTGTAAACATAAATAGTGAACTTGATACCTACAAGAGTTTTAGTAAAGTAGTAATTTGTATATTATATTTCCCGAGGATATTGTAATGTATCAGATGAGTTGTCCTCATACGTTTATTGTAAACGGCTGTTGCTCACACGCTTTTATTTTGTAAAAGTCTGTTGCTGACTTCTGCGGAAACGGAAAAGAAAAGAATTGGCGGATAAAAAAAACGGAGAAGGGTACGGAACCTTTACATGGCCATTTTCATTTTAAAGACGGCGGAGTTGACAGAACCAAAGTTATTTGTAACCACTGCCAAGTTGAATTTTACTTCCAGTCTGAAGTATCACATAAATGCAAAACACACATTTGATACCAGCAAACCATTCAACGAAATGGACAGTGGAGAGAGGCTTCGGCAAACTACGTTAGATGCAGCGTGTGGGACAAGTATAGACAAACAAATGCAATAGAAGATAACAAATGCCATAGCGTAGTGGACTGCAGGCCTATAAGTGTAGTGGAAGACGTCGGTCTGAGAAACACTGAGAATCGCAACAAATGACGGCAGGTATGAGATTCCCTCAAGACGCACCATCACACGAACAATACACGAGTTGTATGAAAAGCAGAGGACTGCAAAAGCGACAACTTTACAACGTGCACCCGCTGTGGCTCTAACTGGGGACTACTGGACATCACTCGATAACCATAATTACCTCGGAGTTACAGCGCATTATATTGCTGAAAAGTGGGTGCTGCATTCACATGCTCTGACTAATGAAAACAGAGGAGAGACATTATGCTGAAACGTGCGCGGGACACTTTATTGACGTTGCACAGCAGTGGAATGTGTCAAATAAAGTCACCACACTTAGCACAGATAGGGCACGAAATATGATCGCTGCTGCGAGACATCTGCCTTTTGATCATGTCCCCTGCTTTGCGCACAGTCTCCAGCGTTCTGTCACAGTATCTCTGCATAACAGTGCGTGACAATGTCCTGGCCAAGTGCAGAAAAGTTGTGGGGCATTTTAAACAGTCCAGCAGAATTAGAGGAACAACAAGTTGAACATGGACAGAAGATAGCAGGCATCCGCAGAAACGAACAGCCCCTGAGGGGCGTCCTCACCACAAACACCAAGATTGCCATGCCAACTAAAATGAAATGGACAGACTGCAGAGGTTGGAAACGCTACTGGGGCCTTGCAGGTATGTTTTACATCATATTTCTCACTATCCTGTCTGAGTGCATGTTAGGGAGAATGGTGTAAATGTAGCATGAATATGTAGAGGATGTTTTTTTGTGTATAAGTGAATGCAATTTATTTTTGACTGAAGTGGATTTGATTTTCCGTTGCAGATATTTGACTGAACTTTTGGGAGGAGACAAGTATGTCTCATGCTCTGTGGCCCTGCCTGCTTTTTGCCATCTCTCTCGGTTGATGGAGAGCTCAGATGATGACCCTGCCTACGTGACCACGTTCAAGTCTACATTCAGAAAACACCTGGAGACACGCAAGGGAACTGCCAACATTGCAAATCTGATGATTGCTACTGCATTGGACCCTAGATTCAAGGACCTCAAGTGTATACCCAGAGCTGAGAGAAGTGAGGTGTGGGCCTCAGTCACCAACTTAGTAAGGAACAGAGGGTTATTGCAGAGAAACCTATGGAAAAAAACACCTCAGAGCCACCAAAGAAAAAGTTAACCCTATCGGCTGCTTCATCTGAGTCTGATTCTGAACAGGAGGAAGACTCAATTGAGAACAGTGTGCGTCGATACAGAGCAGAGCCCGCCATCAGTTCAGATTCCTGTCCGTTAAAGTGGTGGTCCAAACATGCAGGCTCACACAGCTGGCTGGCCCCCTATGCACAGAAGTACTTGGCCACACCTGCAACCTCCGTCCCCTGTGAAAGGTTGTTTTGTCTTGCTGGTCATATTGTACAGAAGAAGAGAGCATCTTTATCATCTGAAAATGTAAATAATCTTGTGTGCCTTAGCAACTGGCTTAGTGCAGAGGAGTAAAAAAACATCAAGTTTTAGGAATCTACAAACTGCACTAAAAGGGTTTTCCTGTTCTTTTTTGACCAAAGGAAATCCAGTATAAACATGGACTTTACAGACTAGTCCCCTGCAAGTAAATCCCAGCAGTGAACTTTTTTGTGCTTCACCTCACTCTAACAGGGATATTTGGTACTGAACATAGACTGGTTATGCTTCTCCCTGAGAAAAGAAAAATGTTTCTGCTGTTACCTCAGAAATTGCCTGTTTTAATGTTATGAATGTGGCTCAGGATTTTGTGGGCAGTTTTTTTTGTTACCATTTAAAACATGCTGATATTAAAAGTGTTTGCACAACAAATGTTATGGCACTTTCGTTCATATGGCAGAACATTTAAAATAAAAGTGTGTACACTACTTTTGAATTCATTATTGGATTTCGCATATAAAATTTGTGATTAATCGTGATTAATCAGGGAAATAATGCGATTAATCGCAATTACAAATTTTAACAGTTGCCCAGCCCTACACTTTATACATATGGTCAGCAGAGAGGCTACTCTCCACTACTGAACTACATAAGAAACGTTGTCAATCAACACAATTTCACAACAACAGCGCATTCATGACGGCAACACCTGATTCTCCGGTTCAGGGATCAGTGTACTGAGTGGTGCTTCACTAACGTTTGAGCCAAAAACCCAGATTTTTTTCAGCGCACATGCAAAAGCGGACGGTGATGAAACATTCGCTGATTTTTACAAAATGTGTTTTGCTTTAGTATCGCTTACTGCCCCTTTTAAGTTAAAATATTGAACCTCCTATTCAAAGGTAAAACTTTGTGTGACATTCTAATACCTGAAAAACATGTTACAAGATTATACTGAAATGTACCGAGAATATAAAAAGGATAACTATCATGCTCACAGATTACTTTCTTCCTGAAAGGAGAAAAAGAAAAAAACCCTCACAAAGTTTTCAGACACTCATTTGACCACCATAACTCCACACTTCTTCCTGTATGGAACATTTTATATATGCCGGAACTCACATGACAGCTTTCTGTATACGTATACCGAGTGCACCAGAGACTTTGCCAAGGTGCTGCAGGAGGGCCTGGGCTTCGTTGCCATTGCGACGGGTGTAAAAGACCAGCCAGTTATTCAGCGGAGGAGAGTTGATCAAAGGAATCCCACGCATCTCTTTGGCCCATTCAGCTCCTGCATGGTCAAACTAGGTGACACAAATATCTGTGTCCAATTATTATTTATCACATAAATAAATCTGTCTAATTAATTTGACGACAAATGTATGGAACAGCAAGCATATTTCACCGATCTTGGTCCCTGGAAAATCCTCTCTGCTGGGAGGACTCTGCCAGTCAGTTTTACGAGTTCCTTATCAAAGCCCAGTCCCCACTTATCCAACTCTGCCTGTGCATCAATATCCCTGTGAAATAATTTTCAGGATTTAAATCAAAGCCTGGGATTATATTGCCTGAAGATGTTAACAGAAAACATTGCTTTTCTAGCTTCTGTGAATGTGAGCAGACTAAATACACAAGCTTCTAAGATGAACACACCCTTCAGAAAAAATACAGTTCATGATCAATTCAAAGAAATAAATTATTGTATTTGAATAGGCAGGTAAATGTTGTCACCTAATCTATATCAACATTTGTCAGGTTTCATGTGTGTGATGTGTACAACCTTAACTCCACTGCACACTAGGATCTAATTAGGTGTAAATAGGATTTTCATGGCCTTGAAATCATAATCTACATTATCATGTGTTAATTAGACCTATTCAGCTGGCTTCTGGTAAACTCTGACAATATAAACACTTTCAGCAGTGCAGAGATCAAGAAGTGGCAAATGGTATTCTGCTGTACAAGAGCTTATGCCGCCTGGGCAATATGGAAAAATATCTTATCTTGATATTTTTTTTCATATTGATCGATGTCGATACATATCATGATATAAGTCAAATCACTATTTCTGTCAAGCTTAAATGTTGTGAGATGTAAAGATATAATACTTAAACCAAAGTTAATTTTGGTTTAAGTATTATTTATCTTCTGTGAGAAGTTGAGCATGACAAATGTACTGAAGAACATTATACAACTTCTGCTGTATAATGCAGCATAAATTGTATAATGTATATTCGATAGTCAACATAATTTGTAGCGCACGCTACTACTCTGCTTCTTGTCGGAATTAAATATTCCTCGGACACTTCTTTTCAACAATGTCCTCGCCTTTTGCGCCTTGTGTCCGTCAGGACGTCTCCTTCAGTAACACTGTCGCTTGAGTTAACATTTCCTGTCGTCCTTTTATCTCCCTGTCACTCCTGTCTGACTTATGTGCACGCTGCAGAAGCCCAAACATAAACAGAGCTGCAGCTGGCTGCTTCTGCTACACTCTGTGCTGTGTGCGTCAACCTAACTTTATGTGGCTGTAACTCTACTCCAGCCTCATGATTGGTTAAGCACGGCACTATTCTCATTATCATTGGCTGTTCCTGTTGTCTGTCAAAACATTGATGGAATTAGTTCTATAGAAGTTATATCGATAGGTCTTAAATTTCTATCGAGGAAAAGTTATTTCGCTATAATTATCGTTTGCGTTTTATCGCCCAGCCCTATGCTGAACCACCAGCGACTCTCTTCTTTTCAATATTTCCCATATTGAATAGTAGCATGAAGCTGCTGTTAGTACAATGTGTTCCCGGATCTCAGTTCATGTAAATGGGTGCTTGTAATATTTCTGAATATAAAACACAAGTAACAAGTACACAGATAAAACATAGTTAATGCAGACGCATTGCCACCTACCTCTGTATATTAGTGACAAAGCTGTTGAGGCGCCCCTGTCTCTGATCTGGGTTCAGTCTTGTGTGTTCGCTCAAGTCCTTCATTATTTTGAAGTCCTTTCGCATCTTATCAGTCAGCCCTGTCGAACACATTGACAAAAATTACGACCTCTTCTCGACCACGCCTTTCAAAGCTTTTTGCATTCAAAAAGTGTGCTACCAGTAAAAGTCACGCTTCTTATATTATACATTGGATACATAAATGTGCTATGGATGGGTCAATAAATGTCTAAGTTGTTGACATTTTGTCTGAATCGAGACAAACACGGCAGATTAATGCAATGACCTGTAAGGTAGCACAATTCTGGGACAAGCAGGGCCGGACCAGGGTGACCACCAGAAGGACCCATCTTCTTAATGTGGCTGACCAGCAGCACTTGGTTGTCATCAGCGATGTCCTGGTTATATTGCTAAGAACAAAAAGTGTAAACATTTGAGTGAAGGGGCACAAAGTGGTCCAATAGTGAGGCTATATGACACTCAGTTTAACTCCCCTCAAAGACATTGTCAGCAATTCTGATTAAATATATTTTTGGTCAAAGATATACCCCCTTCTCTTGCATTTTCTAAATTGAAATTTGCTGTTTTCAATACATTTTGTACATGTCAGTCATGCTTTTGTTGAGGACAGTTTCAAGTTATACCAATACTTGTGTTGAGTGCATGACACCTACTTTCTTGAAGTAGTTCTTGAAGGAGACTTCTTCGTCTCCCCTGGTGAATGTGTTGCAGGGAGTTTTATCCCAGGCAAAGTCATCAATCCTGTATGTTTTGTTGTTGTACCTAAAATAAAATAAAAATGATGAGCCAAGTCCAGTACAGGTATTACATACAAGTGGTTGAGTTTACACTGCAGTGCTTTCAATTTGTTATGATAAAGATGTGGGATTTTTAATATGAAAACAAGTGTGAAATGTGAATCCTACTTTGTGAGCACTATGAGTCCAACAAGCTCCTTAGTGCAGATCTCAGGGAAGCGTTGCTCTCCACACTGTTGCTTCAGGTTGACCATAAAGTCGAGGACTGTCTCACTGCGGAGCACTTTGTGACTCACGTCAATACACATCATGATTGCTGACTCGTACTCCAAGATGGTGGTGGTGTAGCCTGGCCAGATGGTCAATCTGATAAAGAGGACACGATCATCATTTTTCTACTCTTAGGAAAATTGTTTTTCCATCATTGACGACTGCCCATTTACTAGACTAAACATGAGTAAACTCTGATATGGCTTCTCATTGGATTCACAACAATCTACTGGGACAATTAATTTAGTATTTCAAAACCAAGATAACACTTCAAAAGTTTTAGTCAGGAATAGTCATTCACATCTTATTTTCTACTACTAAGAGGGTACCTTAAAGGTTCATTGACTGCATTTCTCATATAGTATACAGAAGCTCAGTTTATTGCACCTCTCAGAAAGCAAAAATAACTGTTGAAGAACACAGATGTCTGAAAGCACTTGAGTTTCCTAGTTTTGAAAATAAGACTATTTTTAGGGGGGTTGAGAACCTTTTTATAAACACCGAGGTTGAAAAAGAGTGAACCTGCTGTGACCATTCTTGGTTGTGAATGACTAATGCAGTTAATTCAAAAGACAACTTCATACACTGAGAAAAAAAACTACCATTAAAATTTTGATTTGTTAATATATATCAGTTCTTGTTGTTAGAGAATCAAAATCTTATTTTAGACAAAATATCACATAAAATGCATTTTATTTGACAATAGACAATTATTTTATATACAATATTTAACATACTTTGTGTGATAGTTCTGTATAAAAAGAAAATTAACCTGTGCTGTGGGATGCTGAGTGAATCTTTGGGGTTGTAGTAGTTGCGTCCAATCTGCTGCATGTTGAGAATCCTCAAGATCCTGCAGAAATGAAAAAATAAAACAAAATAACAAAAATAATAATGATAATTGATGTGATATTTGAAATGCTGTGGAAAAGTATGTGCGTCGAAGCTTTTGTACTAAGATGTAATGATTTACTTCCATTTAAACATGCAACAGCCGCAAGTTAACTCGTAAACCAGCAAGACCAGGTATTTCAGGATTGCTGTGGCTGTTACATTAATTATGTCAGTCCTCATTGTGCAATACTTATTTTAACTAGAAAAACTTGCCTTTTGAATAGGATGTTGTAAAACTGAATGCACATCGGTGATGTGGGCGGCAGTTCATTTGTCAGTGTGACAGTTATCTGAACCTTCTCCCCATTCCTTGTTTCGCTGTGAAGCACAGTCTCCTAAACACAAGGTGAGACATTTCTGTTCAAGGCAGAATAATCTCATAACTTTATCAATATTATTACTTCTGTGTTCTGTGGCTGACATGAGCTTGCAGTTTTAGAATACCTTGTTGTGCAATCTTTGAGGCAAAAAGAGCATAGCTCCATCAAAGCTCCGTGCTGCACCAAGTGTTTCCTCATGATGGAATAGGAGAGCAGATCTCAGACGACGAGACTCCATTGGCGGGTTAAAGTCAACGTGGTACTGATACAGAACCCAGCGAGGGCGGGACATGATGCGAAAGTAGTTGGCTGTCAACTGAATGGCAGAACCACTTGTTCCTGAGGAAGTACACACACAATTGTAAGGAGTGTGTATTGTCTTCTCCAATCACAATATATAAATGCACAAAGAGTGCTTCAGAAATGGAATTAAACATGATGACAGACCAGACTTTGATTCCTTAACATGCTCCATGGCATGTCTGGTGTTAATCCCTGCATCATTAAAATCCTGGCGGCGTCCACCTCTTTCTCCCAGCTTCACCTTCTGAAATCCAGCTGATATCTGTAGAACGGCTAATAAAACAATAGATAAATATATTTTGACAGCTGGAGTGACCCTGCCACCTTTATAGTCCTCAGAAGGTACAATAGGCACAGTGCAGGAGCAGTACATACTCCAGCGTGTGCCTATTTAATATGATTTATCTTTCTATATTTTCATTGAACCACATGGTTTGAACCGAATTCCCTGCACTTCTTAAGGTGTAGATTAAGTGTTAAAAACAGTGAATGAGTAATTATTTTTCTGAATACACTAGTTTAATTGCATTTCCACGAGATTTTTTAAAAGAGAGGAACAACCTAAACCATTTGGCGTTAAAAACAAAACAAAATCTAAATAAATAAATAAATAAAAAGTTTCATGACTTTGTTTTTGTGTTTTTGACTGTACCTTCTGCAGAAAACGCTCCTGGGGCACCTTTCTGCCTCCCTCTTCCAACCAGCTCCGCCTCTGTTACAAGGGCAGTTGCTGGTGCAGCCTCTCGAGCCTTGCTCTACACAAAAGAGAAGGGGGAGATTTAGGAAATGCGGTGTTGCAGGAATTGTCCATTCTTTTCAAAAGAAAAAAAAAAGTCAGTTCTGTTGTACTACTTTGCCCATAATGCTTTGTGTGACTGAGCCCCCATATTTCCTATTCAGAATGAATTAAACCAATGAAAAGACAATATTATCATTACAATAAAAGCTGCCAACACAAAACAGTTTTAAATCTAGTTTTGATTCTTAATTTAACGTGTACACATTAGTCTGTACTAGGCTCTACCATCTTGTACCATATATTTTTTACAGTGGGACTACATGATGCACATAAACGACCCTGACAATGTTAACATCAATTGTTTGAAAGGTAATAAATTGCCATTGTGAGGTTTGAAAAACTCCAAAGACCTATTATTGTCTTTAAATAGTACAAAGTACTTATTATTGGAACCAAAAGCTCAGTAACAGGACAATTATGTAGCCTTTACAAACCACCACCACTACGCTGCCAGAAGGGATTTTTCATATGCTAAATATTCGGCTCATACAAGGATCAATGACATAACATTACATAAGTATCTATGACTTCTGTATAGACTGATCTTACCGCTCCTGGCGCAGCAGTCTCTTGACCACGTGCTACTGCTCTGGCTCTTGCTCGTGCGCGACCAGTCATTTTCGGGACGCCTGAAATGGTACCGCTGAATAACAACAATACATATTTAATGCATATTTCAGCGCAATGCAGTAGTAAATATTAAAATTTTACTCAATGAGCTGAAAATCTCAAAACAATTAATTATTCATTTCTGAAGCAAGAAGGTGTATTTTAAGAGTTTGATCGTGAAGCACGTGTCGCATTAATTTTCTAAAGTTGTTTGAATAATTTTCTATCAGCAGCTACATTTTCCTCCGACAGACAAAATGGCGCCTGGTCATTATCATCAGGTGCGGCCCGCAACCAGCTAATGCTAGCTAAGAGTAGCACGCTAACAAAACCCAAGGCTGTGTTCTAAAGTTATTTGACCTTAATGGTTAGCATGATGTGACAATACCGTTTATTAGCTAAGTGAAATGAGTTGCTTGAAACTTTATCTAAACTTAGTAAATAAATCAAATTCACTGGTAAAAAAAAAAATCTATTTACACAAAATATTATACATATTTTGTGTAAATTCTAACGGGGCTCCTTACCTGCGGAAAAGTTTCTTACAGCTCAGTTTTCGACGTTAACGTCTAACCGCGGGTGCATCACCGAAGAAAGGGGGAAAATTAACTGCGCCAAAGTGGTATATGTCGGCCTCTTCACTGAGAAAATTAATACGCTTGTAATTTAAAAACAAACAAACGACATTTTAAATACTTTCTTACTTTGCATATTGCATCACTGTGTATTAAAGGTGCTGTTTTTTCCAGAATAAATGCACCTTATAGACAGGCTGCTGAAATAGTTAAGCCGAAAAACCCAAGAACTACTTTTTAAGCGCAGTGATCCGTTTGACCTAGTGCTGTTGTGTTTTTAACAGGATGGTCTCAATTGCGGCCACTAGATGGCAGCAACACTTTTACAGTAGAAAAACTGACTCGCACTGCCTGAGTTAGAGAGATGGATAGATAGATAGATAGATAGATAAATAGATACTTTATTTATCCCAAGCTGGAAAATTCCGGTGCAACAGCAGCACGTTTCACACAGCACACTTTACATATATATATATATATATATATATATATATATATATATACACACACACACACACACACACACACACACACACAAACAAATGTAAAAATATACGAATTACAAACACCCACTTCAAACATATTGTCGGCTTTTTTAGATCTTGTTCGGTGATTTTCCCGAAGCTGATTTTGCCCTCCCTGATCCAGGCAATCCTGGATCAGCCCAAGCGCGGAACTCAGTCACGAAACCAAATGCCGAACTCACGCTGCCTTGCTCCTGCTTCTACTCCTAACTGCTCAACGTCGCCACCCTCAATCATCACCATCGTTCCCTTGAAAGACTTTTAAATCTGTTAAAACTGCCATTGAGTCTGGTCGTCTGCATTTTGGGTCCAAATTCTAGCTCAGCATTGAACACTTAATAACAAACACAGACAAACTGTGCCCCTGAACTGTCAGTCACGAGCTGACGTCACGATGAACACTGCTGTCATGTCGTGATGCAAGTAACCAACACATGCACGTTATAATGAACCATCCAAGACTGTTGAGTTGCAGCTAAAAAGAGTCGAAAAATATAAAATTATTCTTGACAGTTCTCAAAAGTTTCTTGAATTATTTATTATCATTTATATTTGTATTATTATCTATTATTGTATATTATACATCTTAAATGGTGTAGAGAGTACAATTTCTTGCATTGCAAGTGGTGTTTAGTGTTGGACAAATAATATGGGGGGGGGGGGTTGTCATGTACTGTAAACACGCTGGGGCCGGGGGGCACCGATCAAAAATCTTGCCTAGGGTGCCAACATTGCCAGGGCCGTCACTTAGTTGAGTAATCCCTTTCTTATCAAGTTTAACTTATGACCATGATAAAAATGAGGCGGAAATGACCAAGAAGTGACCAAGTCAAAAAAACTCTCATGCACTCCTTTTAAAGAGGTACCTCATTGTGAGCTATTATTTATTCCCAAACTTTTCCTCTGTTCTCCACATCCATTTGAAATAGAACTTGGCACTTCAGAGGGCATTTTTAGGAAGATGTACGTAAGTCTTTCATGTCTGAGATCTAAGAGTGATTACAGATTCAGACCTGAGGGACCAGTCTGGGAGGACCTGCTTCAGTCACTGTTTACCTGCTGGAAGGAAACTGCGTAGAGATGAAGCGAAAGGCTGGGACATCAGTGTCATCAGGTCTGATAGTGTGGTAAAAAGGGAAAGGTCTACCAAGAGACCTGTGACACAGAAATACACTTGGGTCTATTATGTCTAAATGTGAATAGTTACAAATACAATTTAGTACTACACACACAATATTATGTGGTCAAAATGCTGAACAAGTTGTCAGAACCACGCTATCTCATAAAAAAAAACAACAGTAAAGGCCAATGGAAAAAAGAGTCAAAGTGAAAGAACAAGAAGAAAACGTGGCTGGTGAGAAGACTGCAAGCTGAGCAGTGTGAGGATGAGAAAGGTGCACCCTGCCAGGGACGTTGATGAATGCGCTTCAGGCTTCAAGCTCTCCCTGCAGCCCCCAGCGGCGTGGATTCCACGCTTACGCTAATCATGCTCTGTGAGATCCTGCGGCCTGGAGCTGATGAAAGGAAACATGCAACACAGTTCATATGTCAACCTGGTTGCACTTTCACAAAATACACACTCTTCAGTCTTACATTAACAAGGACACCATCATCATCATCATCATCATCTACTTCATCACTATCGCTTTGAGGAACATGGTTCAATGTTGGCTGACGTGTTTTTTTACATAGTTCTAGTTCACTTCATGTTTGAAACATGAAAAACAAAACAGGATCAAAGCCACTGTTTTACATTAATCACAGTGGCCCATGAAGCTTGAATCCCTAATTGTAAGAACAGGAGGGGATTCTGAATGATAAGGATTCTACCGTACCATGATATCAGTAAACTGGTTAGATTATTCATTAGGAAATGTATTTATTAGGAATAAAATCTGCTCTGCACCAGTGTATTCCTCCTTAAAAAGAGGCAAGTACTGCAACAAACACACACACACAAAAAATTGCACCATGGTTTTCTAAAACCCATAAGGAATGAGTCAAACCGCGGATATACTGTAGTATGTAACATGAAGGAAACTGCCATTTATTTGTAGTATTTAAAAAAAGTGATGGTGCAAAGTTGTCAAAATCCCTAAAGGCATTCTTCTAACAGAAGCAGATTCTGAATGAGAAATAAATTAATTAATGTAAATGAAAATTGAGAGATGGTTTTCTTCCCAAACAAGTTGAAACTCCTTTATTTATAGATAAAAGGTTTATTGCCTTAAATCATTATGAAGACATAAATTGTACTCCATCTGCTGAAAACAAAGTTAAATAAAACGACAAGGGAAATATTTGAATGATAGGCCCCTATTGGAAATAAAAGAATTAAGAGGCAGATTTGGGACTCTTGTGTTCATTGTGCTATTCTTCTACACAAAACTTACATATTTTAATTAATACATTCTACATTTTAAAGTCCTGTTACACGTATGTCATTTTGAGGCGAAACTTAATATTGTGAGTGGCTCCTACAATGCTGCTTTAATGTTGATTCATTCTTTTACTAATGAATCACTCAATGTTTTTCATCTGGTTAGCAAAGTATCTGGCAATGGACATATGTCAAGAGCTTGTGGGTCTAGACAGAGACTAAGTCAAAAACAGCTATCTGGGTTCACACAAACCATTTTTTCATCAATGATTCAATCCCTTATCCACGAGCAAGAATGCTAAGGACATATTCCATTCAAGCTCCATTTTGTTCATACCGTATTTGGAAAATTGTTGTTTCCTGTTCATTTGATAATAAAGACTCTGGCTGGTGTCCTTGAGTCAATAGGAATGGATTTGTCCTCTAATTATACCTCTTTCACACTAAAGCCCCTTTCAAACTGGCCAAAAAACCCATTTAAACCCGCTAACACCCGGCGTTTTCTGCAGTGTAAAAACCTTTAATCGGCATTCAGCCGCAGGTTTAACCGCAACACATAAATCCTGTGAATCTATCCTTTGTCAGTTTGCTTAGTGGAAGTAATGGCCAGGAAGGGTTTGGACAAATTTTCAGCCGTCGTGTTTGTTTGCAGTTTTTTTTCCGATTGCTAACATGCATTGGTCCAAGCTGAAGTCACATTGTCAAAACTCTTCACAAAGTCAGTGAAACAGAAGTCTCCACGAACTAAACCATTGTCCATTGCTTTCACACAAAATGCATTCAATTACCACGATTTCCAAAATCCAGGAACTCTTTTCTCATTCATAATCCACCAACTGCAAAACACTTTACATTTGCACCGCATTTTTCAAATGCTTACAGTTTTCAAAACGGTTAAAAAACACATTCAAAACAGAATGGTGGCACATTTCATGCATTTCTCCAGAAACCGTATTAACATATATAGAAAATCTCAGCAGAATAATTACAATAAAATGAAATAATAACAATTCCGAACATAGCTATTTGCAATTTCAGCTGAAAGTCTACAAATATGTTTTTAGTCTCGTTATCAAACAGACAAAAGGGGACGGCTTTGGAGGGATTTTGTTTGGAAACATGGATTGTGGAAGAAAGGTTGGTGGGAAAAGAAGAGTGTCAGGGGCTTGTGGACAAATCCAATTCAATTCAACTTATTTGTATATCGCCAAATCACAACTTACTAGGCGGAACATCTGCCTCGACATGCAGGAGAGAGTGAGGACTTGAACACTCACTGTACAGTATGAGTGATTATACTATACTGTATATGCTGTTGCTGGTTTTTGGTAATCATTATCGCTGCCCTGGAATTTCAAGATTCTTTTTGTTTCAACCTTTTATTTTGCTAAAGTTAATTACTATATGCAAGGATATAGAATCTAGAAAGATATTGAAGCAATTTCTGATTCATTCTTCTTACACATACTTTAATACAGTCATGTGTCTTTCTTATTCTATAATATAATACTAATGTATGTAAAAAAAGTAACTAAAACTTCAAAGATAAAATTCCATCAATAATGTGATGCTCACTGTTGTTTGTGTTTTTAAGCCAGTGTGTTTTGAGTGACAGTGTTTGCTTTCTGAGTGAGAATTGTCTACACCAGTGTTCTGGTCGAACAAGCTCATTTTTGAGACATGTACAGTATTGCTGATATGAGTGAGTTTTGGAGGTGAGATAAATTGTTGGCGCAGATGCATGTTGTTGATGCAGATTGTATGAAGAGATTTGGAAAAAGTGGCTTCAGTATGGACCAATGCTTGTTAGCAATTAAAAAACAAACTGTAATATGCTTGGTGTGTTCAAACACCAGCCCACATGCAGGCGCTAAATACAGCAGAAGAAGGAGGAGGAGGCCTGTGTTGACCATAGCAGAGTCCTGCAGAGGCAGAGCCCCCTCTGTGCCGGCACAGAGAAGATGCCATGTGATCTCTGAAAAGTCAACAAGGGTTGGTCCACAGCTGGGCTGCAGGAGAACAGAGAGCAGGCACGTAGCAACACCCTCCTGCTGGGAGCAGCCAAGGAGACGGAGGACTCACAGACTGCTGCCTACTGTAGATTTCACCGCTGTGCAATGTGAGCAGACAGTGGGGGTGGGGGGTAAGTTTTATCATCATAGAAGCAACTGCTTATTTTAATTGCTGTTTTCTAATCCTTTGCTCTGCTGCATTTTTGATTCTTTAACAATAAATATCATACCGTGTGCTTCAAGCAAACTGTCAATCCATCTCTCGATGTGCCTGAGAGCCACTGTACAATGGGAGAGATCCAGATTTCATTTCCACAAAAGATTAAGTTGCCTTCTGCATCACTGAAACTTCTTGGGGTTTGAAGTTGAAACCTCTGTGGTTATTCCTTCTTTGTCCAAAGAAGGTTTGAACAAAGGTGCAGTGAAGCATCCGCAGCAAAGAACCTAATAAGCACAATGTGGGAATAAAGCAGAGGGGAGTTAGAATCAAAGGGAGCCTCGCACAGCATGACTGGCGTTGGTCTGAACTCCCAACCCAGGACACTCAGCATGTTCTTCAGCAATCGCCCCCTTCAGACCAGTCCTGGGCAGTAATTAAAACCATCATTCCCACCGCCTCGGTATCTCATTAGCCACAGGACCTTCGGCTTTCATCCCTGCTTGTCCAAAAATATCACAACTCCACACCAGCAAACAGGAGTTCCTCATAAACAGAACACATCTCTGAGCCGAACAGAGCATTATCTAACTATCATCCAACTCCAAAAGAACAATGGGAGATCACACAGGCCTGTCCATTCATTTCCACTGTAATTATAATTGCACCTATCAGAGATTGCTTGGAGGAAAACTGTAACCCTGCTGTTGGTGGATTAAATCTACCTGCGCAGCAAACAAATACAGATATGAAAGTGTAACAAAAACGTAACTATGACTATTTTTCTCGGCAGGGAACAAGGCAGAAAAGGAGAGCTTTTGCATAATTTTGTTTTTAGTCACACACATCAACCAGTGTTTGTTACTGAAGCCCATTACCAAATGTGGACTAACCGATACATTGGAAGCTCCCAAGCGTTCACTATCAAAGGGAGGATTTGAAGTGGGCGAGTATCAGTTGCAGTGGTCAGACTTTCCACATTTTGGCTGCGGATGAATAGAACTCTTCTTCCATGTTTAATTCAGAATGAGCCATGACTAACTCATGTAATATACTGGGCCTCTGAAGTTAGTCGACATCGTCTTCGCTCACTTTGTGTACTTGGGACAGAAAGGAATGTGTCACTGTACTTTGACGGTGATGCACCTCTGCACAGGGATGCAGGTCAGGAAAATGTGTTGGGATAGGTTTATTTTATTCCCATAGTGAGTCAGATCTTCAGTATAGCGGCACTGCAGAGCTACACTAAAACCTTAGTCCACTGCATTTTATTAACCTGCATTGCATCACTGTCAAGCTGTTTTTGGTGGTTTCAAATGACAGCAAGAGAGCTAATGTGGAAGACAGGATGTCAGCATTATTGTGTTTCTTGCAGGTAAACGGTGGCCTATCTGTCATTCAGTGGCAGTTCTGACGTGCATATACTGTATAGTAAAATCCCTGTGTCATGAGCCACAACAGCTATAGTTCTGCAAAATCAGTGGGAGCATCTATGGAATGGATGAATAATGAATTTCCAGAATGTCGTGTATGAATTTTTTTTAATTAGTCAATGATCCTCCATCAAAACGCTACTGAATAGTTGCAGTGCCAGGATGCCCCACCCAAACATACAGCATGAAGCAAGATCATTCTGTTCCTAAAGAGAGCTGTAACATCGCAATCACAAACATGCCAACCACTCCCCCCCCCCTCTGTGTGTGTGTGCAGTATATGTATTTGAGATGGAGTCTCCCCCCTCTCTCTTTCTTTTGCCATGAGAAGCCTCTGATCTTTCAATGACACAAAGACTTGTGCAGGTTTGAGGAAGAGCTCTCAACCTTTGTAAGCATCCAGTCTGAATCTGCAGCACATTGTTTATGTGTTTGCCTAAAAAAGGCCCTGATGCCACAAAACCCATTTCCTCCTCTGTGCCATTATGAATTGATCAAAATTAAAACCCAACCACAAGCTGGTTCTCAGACAAATTCAGTTAACTGACTTTGTCCCGCTCTGTTTCTTTGAGGAGCCTTTGATGATAGCGGGGGGGCTTTTGCACTTGCATGTGATGGTAGCGAATGATACTTTCAGCGATTCTTTTTTATCCGGTGAGCTTAATGAAAGATTAATGGGTTTGATATTTCCCTTGTTCATATTTTATTTAAAAAGTAAGCTTTGGTCCTTGGAACCTGTTAAAAGCCTCTTCTTAATGATATCATGGATCAGTGGAAGCCATATTATGATCTTTGGCACTAAATGCAATCAGGAGAGACGATTGTCTTCTCATACCTCTTTCACACAAAAATTATCGCGTAGACCCGGGTTTTTTAAACGTGGGTCGACGTTTAATCGGCCCGTTTAATCGGCAATTGGCCTTCTTTCACACTGCGTGTAATGAGAGACCGCCTGATGAGCCCGTGTATGTCCACCGAAGGGTTGAAATAAAGTGCCCCGTTCCAAACCTCATCGATGATCTGGATTGTATTAGTTGTCATCACCAACGAGCCAAAGCTAGGCTAAGCGAGCTAGCTACATGCGAGGTCTCTTTACTACAGTTCTAGGCTGCGAGTTCGAGATGTAACAGCAGTTACAGACGGAGGAGTCGAGCCTTCATTGCCTCCGTCATTGCGCAAATTAGCGTGTTCACCCGGGTGTGACGCTCATGCCGATTAAACGTTTTCACACTGCAGAAAACGCCGGGTGTTAGCGGGTTTAAACGGGTTTTTTGGCCAGTGTGAAAGGGGCTTCAGTAACAATATCTTTACATGAAGAGCGTTGACCTTGAGTCTTTGTCTGATATGGCAGAAGCATATTGTAGCTGCAGCAGCGATGTATCACAATTCCTCTTGCTAGAGACTCGCCATTTCTCTCTGTTTCACAGCTGAAAGGATGAAATGAATCAGACCCAGTGGATTTTGTGGTGACAGTCGATAAGATTGCCCCTCCATCATAAGATATGATGGTTAAACAGAGGAGCAATGCAATGCTCTGATGAAGATGAAGAAGAAATTGTGTGAACATTTCTTGATTTGAAGCTCTTTTATTCAGTGTGTAGTTTTTTCGCTCTCTGTTTTTTTTCCACCTCTCCTGACTTTACCCATGAAGTTCATTCCTATGTATGGTGCACTTGGTAGCGCCGGGACCCTATATATGGAGGCCTGAGTCCTGCTGCTGCGGCCACAGGTTCAGTTTTGACCCCTATGTTGGAATTAACTAATTTCCAAATGAAATTATCATGCTCAGGACTATTTGATAGTTACCGTTGGCCACATTGATATTGAAAACATCATATATTTCTGTTCCAAGGACTTATATGCCAGAAATATGAGAGGGGTACATCCCCATATTAGATATGGATAAATCTGTGCTCTTGTGGAGAATCTAAAAATTCCCTTCAGACATGGCAGGAAACAAGAAGATTGGCATATGCACACATTCGCAGCTGCAGCCATTATTTCCTGTGGTATGTTGCTTACAGCTTTAATGTGTATAGGATGAAGAAGAGTGGTGTAATCAGGAACCCTCAGGACGATAAAGGACCCAGTCTTACTGCCACAGCCACAGCGAGGATGTGAACCCTGAGAGACAGGCAGCGAGAATGTGTTTGACTGTGTGGGAGCGATGAGAGAAAGAAAAAAAAAAGAGAAAGACAGAAAGTAAAAGAAGGGACAGAGTGTGAGAGCATTTAGGAGGGAACAGTATGTTTCTGAGTGTCAGGGCCTCCTCTTACCCTGAGGCTATACTAGTATCTCTCTCTTTACTTTCTCCGTCTCTCCCCCTCTCCCCTACCTCTCGCTTAGTGATTTGTGCCTAACCTCTGTAATTACAGTGCCAACTGCAGCCGCCGCCAGGTTCAGACGGGGTAAGGCACAGACATGCCCCATCACTAGAGAGGAGCCCTAATCCTAATCTTTTTGAGGTTGCCCATGTACATATTTGTGTGACAACAACACACTGCGGAGGCCTACAGCCAAAAATCAGTCAATTGTTTTCCATCAGAAGACACAATGAGGTTAAGAAGAGTGTATGTTTATTTGTGTTGACTGATTTCTGCTCTTTGGTAATTGTTGGTCCATTACAACAAACTGGTGTAAGAGTACAATAGTAGCACAAACTAATAATGCATGTGGCACTGCCTCAGTTGGCATGTAGCTATGCCGCCAAATAATCTTTTTTTTTCACCAGCAGTGTTTTGATGATGGTCGCTAGCCAAGAGCTTCAGCAACTGTTGCCCTTACAAGCCAAGGGATTATAATAGGCCCCCAGGGCAGCGACACTTCTTCAAGGCAGACTAGACACTATTGGAAAGTGACAAATATTGGAGGGAAATTAAACCATCGCTGACATGGAGCCCAGTTTCCTGGGACCTGCTCCAGCCAAAAAGCGGAAATGGTGCAGGTACGGGGAGAATATCAAGGAATTACTGGTACCTTACTTATGCCTTACAGACAGATATAGGCACATGGAATGTAAGAAAAGATGGCCTGATAAAATAGATTTTTGTTACAGGTGTTGTGGATAATGATTTACACATTTTGATAGTTACGACACAGTCATTCTTCCCTTTGATCTCTTTCATGAAAAATAATTAATTCAAGAGTTTTTTGTGGGATGTAATGGATAGGCTCAATGAGTTAGACACTGAGAAAGTTAAAGCACAGTCACTTGTTTGTTTGTTCGTTTTCATGACAGACACTTGAGTTAATGAATACAAAGAAATTGTATTTTGAGTGTTTTATGTAAAGGTTGTGATAATAATCTATACACTGGCCTATATACAACACAGTCATTTCTTTCGTTACCTTATGAAAGACAGCTGAATTCATTAATAAAAATAATTTTAATGTTGAGTTTTGACTATTCATTGCCACTGTGACCACGCCCACCCCTACTCCCCTGTCCTGAATTTCACCAATTCTCAATCTACCCGCAGAGCATATTCTCTACCTGACCTGACATGTCCAAAACACGTTTTGGAAAGGAAAGCCCTTGGATTTTCTTCTTTACACTGTATATGTATGAGGAAAGTTCTCTTGGGCAGTGCCCCTCTGTGAACGAGCACGATAGAAAGTCAGAAAAAGAAAAGAAAGAGAGGAAGAAAGAGAGAATGTGCCTGCATAAGTGTGACATATAGTGTTGCCGGACTGATTTGCTCACCATGACAACCGTGCACGGGGGAGGGGGGCCGGGGGACCCCCTGGCTTTTTGGCCCGGCACAATGCAGCGAGGCACGGCTGTCTTAACCTCAGTGACATTCCTGTTGTCAGTGGGTCAAATGCTTGAATATCAATGAACTGATTCAATGTCCCTTGCAGTGGTCCTCAAAAGTGTCTGACTCACATGAGAAGCTGTTGCTGTCCTCTCTGACCCCTCCTGACCTGCTTCAGACCAGGAAGACTGATTCCACAGGGTTAAACACCATAATGAGGGCACATGCATTCCTGCTTCCAGTTTAAAGTTGTTTCTGTCAATTTGTTTTCTGCGAGGAGCGATGATTCCCAACCAATGGTACTTTCACTGAGGGTAACTCTACAGCAGCCAGAGGTTATTTAGAGCGACGTCCACACATTTGAGCTTAGGTTAGAAATAAAATATCCAAATAAGATTACATTTGTATGATGCTGAGTTTTAGTGTAGTGAGCTTGCTTCAATAGTCTGATTGTACACTGAGACAGCATTAACACACTTAACAAACAAGTAGAAAAATTGTTATCTAAAAGTAATGGATATATGGTTTAAATTCCTATGTAGTGAGGATAAACATTTGAAACAGTCTAAAAGGAACAGATTCACAATATAAATTGTTAGTTAGCCTAAAGTAATAAGTAAGCAGGAGTTGACTGAACTCTGACAATTGTTTTGTAAGAAAAGACAATTTAACAAAATGCCAAATAATTAAAATGGACATGGAATGTGTGGATAAGGGGTACTTGAAAGGGATATGATTGCGATTAAGAGGTATTGTGAGATAAAAAAAAAATGGTTTTGGACCCTGTTAGTAATACTTTTGATAGTACACACCATAAACTATTTAATTCCTAGAATTCATCTACTTCTCAAGCACATCATCAAACTCTAGGCTCCTGAGTAGCATTCTTACAGCAGCGCCACCCAACAATTCAATCCCCATCTCCATTGAGTCATGTATTCCTTGCTTAAAAGAACATGTTGTTGTCTGTAGCACTGCTCCTTTCTCTCCTTCGAAGAACAGAAGAACAGAGGCTTGTCTTTATGTTGTTTTGTGAATCTACCCATGTTGGTTCAAAGAGTTGTCCGTGACCAGGGGCAATGATCAAACAGAGGACTAAATTGAGTACTTCATTTCCATGCCAGTCATTGTTGCTTGAGATGCACTGCACTGCAGACATTCATAAGCATACTGTGCAGGTGTTGTGTAGTAAATACTGTATGTCAACACGGCTTTCGTGAAATACAAACTGTGATGGCATGGCTTTGATTTGGGCTTCTCTTGCAATTAAGACTGCAATTTTATGGACAAAAAAATGAGTTTCTTTTATTTGGAAAATCCTGGCTATGCTCTGTTTTAAAGGACTTTGACAAGTAGAATGAGGTAAATGTTTTTGGAAACGTTCATAGCCCATCGTAAGTAAAAATACAAGTGCATTTTATGTGTTGACAAGTATATGAACATAAACAAACCTCAAGTCACACATTAAAAGCTAAGGAAGTAAATGTCAGTGTGAAAAAATGTCTCGCAGCCAGTAAGTCACAATGTAAACAATAGCAACAGTGGAGCAACAATATTTCAACTGGGTTGTCATACCGCAATCACAGACTGGTCCTTTAAGTGCTGTTTGAGCCCTGTTATTTTCCACTCAGGCCAGATAAGCGGGTCCTGACCCCTTCTCTGTGTAGATTAGCCACTGCTGCTATCACTCCCATTACCATTATCAGGACCAGACAATCTGGCCCACCACCAGTGTCCAGGAAACCAAGATTCTTTTGCCATGTTATAGCTTGTTTAGTCAAAGGAACACATGCACTTGTATCAGATACAGTTGCAAAAACCCAACAATAAAGTCCTTTATCATCTCCCCAACTGTTCCTTGGTACTTTTACCAAATTGCTTCCAGTCCTGTCCCTGCATATAACAAGCTTGGAGCAAAATGGGATGTTGCCTTGGACCCCTTTAGACCAGCACATGTTATGTGTTGTGCATGCCCATTCATATTAACTTGATGCCCCAAGGAATAAAAAGTACTCTGCAAAACCCAGGAGTATTTTGCCACAAAAAATTTGGCTGTAAAAACACAAGCAAGTAGCGTGTTACCTTGTATTTCACGCCTATATAAATATATGCATTTGAATAACAAATAAGTAACTGAACACCACAGATGTGCAAGCCAAAAAACGCTGCTTTCTCAAGCTGACAAAGATTGGAGTTAAGGTCTCTCATTCAATTTCTCTTGTCTCAAGTGTGCGTTACTTTCATAACAAAGTATATTTATTCAAGTATAGCACTTATGTACAATTTTAACATAAAGGCTTGTTTGTACTTTACTTGAGTGCTTCAGTTTTATACTACTTGATAATTATAATTTATAATTTCACATTCATTTTCATAGCACTTCGTTTATCTGTGGAGTAGATATGCAATGTGGTAAAGATTGGAAACAGGGGGAAACAGTTTTGTTGATGTTGTCCAAAAGGCTGAAAAATAAGTTAGGAATTCCTTATTGTTGGACAGAGCCAGGCTACATGTCCCCCCACTTAAACGTAATGGTTAGCTAACCAGCTGCAGGCTGCAGCTACATATTTACAGCAGACAGTGGTACTGATCTTCTTGGCAAGAAAGTGAAAAATTATACTTCTAAAAGTCAAAGGATCCCTTTAAACCATAAACTGAATTTAGAACAAAAAAATCTCATCTTCAGCTACAACAGTTAAATACAACTCACACATTAACGTATTGATAATACTTAATGTATAATATATAAGAGTAAGCAGTAATATATAAGATAACATTCATGAGGGCCGTTTTCCAACTAATGAATACTTTTACATTTGATACATCTTTACTGATATTTAGGTACATTTTTGAACTTACGTATAATGTGATTGCGTTTACTTTGTGGTATTGGTATTTTTACTTAAGAAATTGTGAATATTTCCTCAATCACTTAAATAATGATTGCTTAAATAATAAAGAGTTTAAGGTGAAAAAAAAGACATACACACAGTTTAAGACCTCTACTTATATCAGTAAGTAGAGTAGAATATTATCTCCCTTTGTCACAGACCAGGGCACTTGGTTTATGTAAAAATAGTAATAATATTTGAATCAGGGCTGGGATGTTTTCTCCAAGTTTATGTGACAGTTGATTGTGTAGTTTCCTCCCAGGTTATCCCCCTCTGTGCCATCTTTCTTTGTTAAGTTTGCTGAGTGTCTTTGAACCACAGGCATCTTCTCTCAGCGGTGCTCATGAGCCCTGTCAGATCCATCATCATCCCTCTCCCTCTGTCTACCCCTCTATGCTGTCTGTAAACTCTCTCTCTATCTCTCTCTCTCTCACACACACATACACACATACATACACACAAACACACACACACACACACGTAGAGAGTCTCCTGTTGTGCTTGCTCTTTCCACTCAATCCTGTCACTGCCTCCATAACATCTCTGAAAAATACTTACATGTGACTATCCAAAACCCATGGTTACACACACACACACACACACACACACACACACACACACACACACACACAGACACGTACATTCACAGCTACAAGGCATTAACTGTGATTAGTTTTTATTATTTCATCTGAATTTCTTAGACTTGAGCGACAACAAAAATTAGATTGTGTGCTTAAACGAATATGAGTGTATGTGGGGGGGCTGTTTTAACATAACCCTCTAGCTCTTTGCAGTGTGGATTAGGAAGGTGGCAGATTAGAGTTTTCTGCTAAATCACCATGGTGCAAATCTTGTTTCCAGCTGACGCCAGACTACTCACATCGCTCCAACCACACAATCTCTTGCCTTCTCTGTCTCGTTGCAGCCCATGGGTGCCAACAGTAATGGCAGTGGACATGTCATGTGCATCATATTCCTCTTGATAATAGGTTCAAAATTTTTGGTAATATGTTTTTCCCTTTTCTTAAAATGATAAGACTAATGCCTCTCTGACGTCTGTCTATATAATTCAGGGCTACCAACAGCAGCTGGTAATCCTATATGTTTGAGTCAATACATCTAACCTGGCATTTCCCCCCTTATGCTAAGCTAAGTAAGCGCGGCAGCTGTTAAATGAAGCTTCATATGCAGCATACAACTTGAAAGTGGTATTGATCCTTTCATTTAACTTTTGGCAACTTGACGAGATTTTGCAGCCTGATATGGTCTGTTATCGGTTTAAAATCCCTTTGCACCTGTCTCCATGTGTTTCCCAGAATGCACTACCTTTCAGTCGGCCTGTGTAGTAGTTTGAGGGTTTTGCTCTTGTTACGCTAAAGTGACTCTTGTTGTGAATGTGGCTCTGAAAGAAATTCTAAAATGAAAACATCTTTGATGTATAGCCGCCAGTTACTGGATTTCAGTTCACTTGCATTGTTCTATCAGCCATGACTGTGCATAAGTTCAGAAGCACTAATGCAAACAAACCAAACTTGTGAAAAGAAGGGTCTGGCCAAAGGGAGGAGACTGGGTTACAAAGAGTAATGTCTGAAAAGTAACAGGAATTGCCCTGCTCCTCGCTATGTGATGTTGTATTCAGTCTAACTTGTCCTCAGAGGAAGTGCGCCGCTGCCCTGCTTGTATGGAGGGGGAGTGTCTGTTTGCACAGGTCTCTGTCAGTTAACACTAATCTGCCTGATCTCCACCTCAAAGTCACCCACTTCTCCACATGCAAATAAACATATTCAGTCCTCTTTCAAACCAAAGCCACTTGTTTGATCAGCAGAGCGCCTGTGAGATAGTTCATTACGCATTTGAAAAAAAAGTGCCATGCCCCCGCCACTGCTGGGACAGAGCTCATTGTTGCCAGGTTTTTATGTAATTACTCTCACCTTCAGCAGCAACTGGGAACAACTGCCTTCACAGCAGACTGAGGTGTGCTTTTATTACACTCTAGGATAACACTTTGGTGTATGAAACTTGCAGCTCTCTGTGTAAAGTTGTATTTTTCTTCAGTAACCCTCATACTACAAATTACTCATTCAGCAGGAAATCTGTTTCATTTGTCATGATGCAACAACTACTTTTCTTCCCTGGCACAACCAAAGGAGGCAGAATTCTCCAAAAGCGACGGAACATACATTCAGAACAGCTGTCTAATAAGAGAAACAAGTGCCAGGAATCAGCGTGGGTCTAGCGCTTTAGAAGCAAACAATAAGAAACCCAACCGCCCCTCAGCACCAGCCAAATTCCTGTGTGTGTATGTTGTGTGTGTCATGTACGAGTCTATGACATTGAGAGGCTAAGCAGTGCTTTCCAAACAGACAGGCCTGAACTAGCTAACAGGTGCTGCTGGAGCAGCTGAGGATGAGGACATGGGGCGTCTCCACAAAGCCTGATCAAAGAGAAGCTGCCCCAGCCGCCAGTCATCCCGGCAACTTGATTTATGTTACTGTGTCAGAGACTTAGCTGACGGCCAAAGCAGCAGACAAAGTAAAGGTGCACAGACTCATCCACAACAACACGGCACAGAGAAGGAGGTGTAGTCACTTACTCATACAGACACATTATGCTTTTGACTGGTGATGGTGTTTTTCTTTCCCCCACTGAACCTGAATCAGGCTTTGACTTGCAGAGAAGGCTTAATTGTTCTGTCATCTCAACTTTTTATGTTTGTAATACTGCTCGCTTCCACAAAGACACCTAACATCAGCTCAATTACAGAATGTAGAAAGCTGAAAATCCTGGCTCGCTGGCAAAACAGTCAGATTAAATTAAATTCAAATAATTATCAAAGGTTTGATGCCGTTTCAACAGCCCTGATCACAAGCATAAGCTTCTTATTGTCAACACATCATAAGCCAAAGCAAACGCTGCTATCTCCTACATGGCACAGCGGAAAGAATGAGACGAAGGGAGTGGATGAGCGAGCGGGTGACGGCATTCGTCCCGTTGGAGTAAAGAAGTATGTGGGTTTGAGATGCATCAGCCTTCAGTCACATGGTTGTGGTGGGATTCCCCACTCAGTCGAATAAAACATTTCATCGCAAGGAACAACATGTAATGATCAGATGGGGGATGTTTCACTCTGTTGAGAGACACTCCTGGCTTTATAACCTGTGGTCTGATGAAATAAGATCTATACTTTTAACCCCCAAAATCCAGCAATAGCATACAGTTGAGTGTGCCTACCCCCCCCCCCCCCCCCCCCCCCCCCAAAAAAAAAAAAAAAAATCCCGCCCTTTCTTGCCAGCAACACTTTGCCCTTGCTGTGAGCAGGATTTTTTTTCCCTTTGAAGAGAGGAGAAGAAGAGAGGTGAAGCCTGCTTGGCTGAAGAAGCCCTGAAGGGGGGTGGTAACTGTCATTTATATTTACAGCCTTCCCAGACACCTCGGGGGCTGTTATCCAGGTGGCCTCTGTTGAAGCTCTCAGAAGCACTCACACCTTTTCAGCAACTCTGAGTATCAATAGACACTGGCTGACTTTGATTCAGCCACATAGAGGTTGTGAGTCATGTGCTTTAGACTGTTAAAATGGGCCAGGTTGACGCTGGAACTTGAACGCCCTCAGGGATGAGGTATTACTACACCTCTGAAACTTTATTAGACCAGAGAGGACTCTTTAAACTCTCAAAAAGAGATTGAAAGTGAGTAAGATAAAGGTGGAAAATGTTCCTTAAGACTGCATCTTTTTCTCACAAATCCAAAAGTATGACCTCCGTCTTTACGTTCACGTTGACTTCTGACAATCTATTAATATTCCTATTGGTCTGCTAAATGGTTACAAATACTTGTACATGTAGTCGATGACTTAAAGTATCCATGTTTTCCTGTTGCTCTGACAGCGCTGTGAAGACAAAAGTCAATTGCCGTTGCTTGGATTCAAGACTAGACTTGTGGCTCTCAGAGCGTGCACCCTAAAATTTGTTGACAGGATAAGGGTCGTTTAACACCAAACATCTCAGGATACCACACAATGCTTCAGTTTGCTCATGCTTTAAAAAACTGCTTCGGTCAATATGTAACTACTTTAAATCCTTGCCAGATGTGTCTTTAGAAATGTCACTATGCCCTGCTGATAAGCAGAGAAGCGATGACAGATACCGTGTATTTAGGTTTGCAGCGATCCTCTTTTCAAAGTCAAACCTGTCGAATAGTCTAATCCTGGTATGAATGAGAGCTGGATTATTGTATAACTCTACGCACCGAAACATGCAACAACGCGAGAGAGAAAGAGCTATAGAAACACTAACATTAAAATGTATATTCACTTGAGCCGAGGTGAAGAATTATATAAAGGGTTTTATAAGCACCCAGTCTAAATGCAGTGATCAATATGAAAGAGAACAATCACTGACAACAGTTAAATTATCAGACATTTTGGTCACTTAATTTCCCATTTTTATGACATCGCCACTTTTAAAATGGAACACAATGTATTACAATCTCAAAAATGAAAGCATCTTGACCAAAATCTGAGAATCAAATCAAAATGGGTTTTTTTTTCCTCTCTCTTGGTGATGCAAAGATGTTGAAATTAAAGACTACATGTTATTTTATGTTTTAAAAAACTGGATACATCAAAACACGTGCCACGACCAAAACTCGCTTTGTTGCCTCATTGCACTGTCCACAAACAGCAAATGAAAGCCCATTGACAATCCTTACTTTTTTTGCAGTTGTCTTTGATGAAGTCACTGAAAAAACGGACATAAATTCCCCGTTGCATATCTGAATATTTAAAAACAAGAATAGAGATGCCGCTTTTTATTCTTCCTGTTGACTTGAGTACCATCATGTCTTAATTTCGGCAAATCAAGATCAAAATATTAATCTATTATACACAATATTTTTCCATAGCAGGAAATATATTGTGCCTGTGCAACATTTATGACATGATCTAAAATTGCTCATAAAAACCAGTCAGACTCTAGTTAATAGATTATCTTTCTTTCTTTTTGCTAATACAATGTTGTCTCCATCAGTTTTTCTGAAAGACAAACAGCATTTTAAATACAGCTCCAACATACCATCACATTCACATATTACGATCACTGAAGTTGCTTACAAGCCGCCGTATGAGGATAGAGTCTCACTCCAGTAAAGAGGATAAAAAACTGGAAATACAATAAAGTCCGACTCTACAACATTTTAAAACTAGAACGTTTTATTAATTTTACTATAAAATCTCAGCATCTTTTTTTTTTAGAAATATATACAAACGTTCTCTTGTGCTATAAAACAGCAAAGAAAAATAACAATGGAAAACTCAACTGTGTACAAATAACTTTCCATAACGAGTGCTTGATTAATTTATGGCATGGATTTGCCTCACAATGGGCAGTTCGTAAGGTCTTGAGCGCTTTTCAACAGCTTCTCTCACTTCAGATCAAACATATGTGACACTACCTCGGTTTCCATTAAAAAGCCTCCAAACACAACACTCATCTTTCTGACCATTTGCCTCCATTGCCTGTCTGGGGTTCTTGCATTTTCTGTAATCCGTCACTAACGGTACCAGTGTCCTTTTTTTGCCAGTAGGGAAAAACATCTATTGCACATTATTCAAGTAACCCCATGGCACAGTCAAATGGTTTATTCCACTCTTTTTGTCTTGGGAACAATGCAATTTTTCCCCTCTACCAAGTTCCTCAATAGGATAAGTGAATCCAGGAGTGCCAGATTTTTTTTCCTCAAACAAAGGCAGCTCTTGTTGCATGAGATGGCTCAAGATACAAAAAAGAAAAAGAAGAAAACAAACACATTTAATTATCTTCATACATTTTGCATAAATAAAAAATGAACCTTGATTCTTTTGATGGCACTCTGATTACAAAGTCGCATTTAGGTAAGGGCTTTACAAGTATTTTTGGGTTTATGCAAAAAGAGAGAGCCAGCTCATACACATGTTGGAGGGGGCCGTGTAGGCTCATACTTCGTACTGTGCCCTTTGAGAGATGGGTGAGGTTTGATGTAAGGCCTACTGCTGGTGAACACACTGGCAGCCTTTCTCCTCGTCCTCTTCTTTAGCTTCCTGCTAAACACATTCTGCCACGACTGCAGTGTCTTTGACGTCCAGATCCACATGCCACTGGTGATGCCCACCACTAACAGCATGAAGATCTTCACCATGAAGATCTCGACAGCAGGAATGGAAGTCTTCATGACACACTCGGCTGACTCTGGCCCGCTGCTGTCAACACACTTCTGCTCCACTGCCAGGATGCGCCAGTAGTCCATGTTGAGCCTCTCGTAGAAATAGCAGGCAATGACGCAGGTAGCAGGGACAGTGTAGAGCACAGAGAAGACCCCGATCCGAACCATGAGCTTCTCTAGCTTGTCTGTGTTCTCTCCCTCTGTTTTCATTATCTTGCGGATGTGGAAGAGGGCCACAAAGCCAGAAAGCAGGAAAGAAGTGCCAATAATAAGATAGCAGGAGAGAGGGATAAGCACAAATCCAGTTAGAGCTTTGACATCCATGCTGCCCACGTAGCAGACGCCCGTCAGCTCATCACCCGCCACCTTCCTCATCACCAGGATCATGATGGTCTTTACAGCAGGAATGGCCCAAGCCGCCAGGTGGAAATAGCTGCTGTTGGCCTCGATGGCCTCGTGGCCCCACTTCTTCCCTGCAGCCAGGAACCATGTGAGGGTCAAGATAACCCACCAGAGGGAGCTGGCCATGCCAAAATAATACAGGATGAGGAACACAATGGTGCAGCCGGTGCTCTCCAGACCCTCCTGAATAACATATTGGACCCCATTGTCTCTGTCACAGGCTATTCTGTCCGCTCCCACAAAAAGTCGGATGAGGTAGCCCACAGAATAAACACAGTAGGACATGGAGAGGAAGATGATTGGCCTCTCTGGGTATTTGAATCGCTGCGGGTCTATGAGGAAAGTGAGCACAGTGAATGCGCTGGAGACAAAGCAGAGGATGGACCATATGGCCATCCACACCAGAGAGAACTGTTTGTCTCCCTGACTCCAGTATACGTCCACTTTAGGGTAGCATTTAGGGGCACAGGACTCACTCTTCTCCACAAAGTGGAACTTGCCGGGGTTGCTACACGCCTGCCTGCTGCTGCTGTCCTTCAGGAGCAGATCGTGGCTGCTCAGAGGCCGCTGTGGCCTGAAATCTGGGGGCTGGGTGTGGGAGACTTTGGGAGGCTCGTCTGAGCCATTGTTGGGTGCCTCCATGCAGAGGTTGTTTGGGTCATTTTTGGTCGGCAGCCGGGAGCAGTCCAGAGAGTCAGGCCACGGGAAGTTGAACTGTTCCAAGATAGGTGAGCATTTTAACTTCACCTGCTCACACATAACTCTACATGCTGGGATGGGGTTGGATACCTGCTCTGTGCACATGGGAGCGTAAAGGGAGCACAGGAAAAATTTGAGGTGACTGTGGCATCCAAACTGTATCAGTGTTGCAAACTCCTGCAGCTTTATTGCCGCCTCCTTTTGGTCATCATGGCCCATAAGATTTGGCATGCGAGTCATGTTGTAGCCGATGTCTTTACACTGGGGGATGTTGATGTGCTGACATCTCCCTTCCCCTGACCAGTCCGGGTCTATTGGGCTAATGGCTGAACCCCCACAGCTCCACAGGACCAGCAGCACACAGATGAGGCTCAGCCTGGCGGATGGACGCATCCTCCCCTCTTGGTTTAATGAAGAAATGGACAGAATGTTCATCACCACCACTAAACACGTATCGAGATGAATCCCGGCGGGTGCTTGTGTTTAGGGTGCATCAATGAGGGAAAAACTTGATATACTATATGTCGGGAGATCGCAGAGTTTAATAAACAACAATTTTCCGCGATGGTCCTAAGATGTTTTCTCGTTGGAAGTAGCGTGCGTTCAGGTCCATGCTGTCAGGCGCGCGGTGCGTGGCCCAAGTGCTGGAGCTCCTTGCTCAAACTCACCGTGCGTATCAGTCTACTGTCATTCGAAAGGAATTGCAGTGCGTTCCCAATTGTTTCTCCCACCTGTTTCCAGAAGAATCGCTGATCCGTCCACGCATTTCATTCCACTCGTCTCTGCGCAATGGCCAGTCCGCGTGCGACAACTTGGAAGAACAACCAAAAAATCATTTAGTCCTTCGATCGGCGGTTCCGTCTCGCGCCGATTTTTCTTCCCCGCCAGGCACAGGAAACAATTAACCAGATGGCAAAATAAGTCAGATAAAAAAATCCCCGCGGGTGAAACTAAATGTGTCCCAGGACCGTGGGATTACGCTCCTCCCGTGCGCAGGCGACCGATGCGTTTGGTGGCAGCGCTCGTCTGAGCTGGTCGGAGCTGCGTCCCGGTCTAACCTGCCAAGAGGTCCGCCTTCAAAGACAGCTACTTTACATAAGAAAGATGACACTGACACGCAGATTATTCCCCGAATCGTGCGGAACGGCTTGTTCATTTGAGCAGTTGCAAAGGCTCACAGCAAACTCCCCTCTCAGCTGTTTGTTTGTGCGCAACCACAAACTTCCACCACCAACGGGACAGCGACACATTTTATGCGAAGCCCAAAATGCTGCACAGGCGCGGGTCACAGGCTCCGCGGTCCAGAGGGGGGGCCGACAACAGAGCTTTGGTTACGACTGATTTAAGACTATTTAACTGTCTGTGGTGTGTGATGCATAATCAATACATTTGACTTCTTCCCCGAATAAGTTATAAGTTATAGGATGCATCTCCTCTTTAGATTATTTGATTAAAACCTGACAAATAAAACATGTTTATATATATATATATATATATATATATATATATATATTCTTCGTGCTTAGTGTGTAACATAGCTCTCAATATATGCATATTGATGTACATCTACATAGTTAGGACCAATGCAACCTTTGATTTTTGCATCAAGACCTACATAGACAAGTGTTCATAGATAACTAGGCATATATTTTATGTAATTAAAAGATACGCCTTCAATAATAAGGGAATCAATCTGGCAACTAACTTCATATTGTCCCCAAAGCACAGTAAGACACGAATGCATAAGATGTGTAAAGCAGACCCTTTACTCTAATGCCATCAAAATGAATGCTGATCACTCTGGGACGAAAATGTTACCATGCATGAATGATGTTTTAAGGTGGAAATTCCATTTTAAATCATGCATTTGTTGATATATTTTATGAAATGGACAGTGTAAACAAGTACCACATACCACATCTTTACTTGAATTATTCATTCCTCAGTTGTGACTTCAATGCAAGTTTTCAAACCACATAATAATAACATTCACACACAACAACAGTGGATACAGAAGTAAAAAAAAAAAAAACACCAAACAACAACTAATAACAAAATTCTGTTGAAACAGACACGTGAGTCAATTTGTCCGCTTGCGGACTGGGCGAAACTTCTCAAGGCATTCTTGAAAGCACCAGGGCAAACCACTCATCGGGAACATGTGTAAGGATGTTAATAAAAACTTATCCCAATTTTGAATGTGTTTATAATTTAGTGGTGTGGGAATCTGTATGTTGTGGCCATGTGTTCTTTGTGCCAAATTCAACAACACCTTGCAGTCATTTCCTGTCTTTTTCAGTGAAGGATGTTATCCAGCAAACACATAAGAAGGTTAAACCACTTCCTAAAATGTCAGCCGAAAGTGCTGACATTATTCTATTGTCAGGAGGAAGCTTGAAACAATAATTCAGATACAACTCCGCCTTTCTCACAGTGACATCTGTAGTCTCACCGTTCTCTCGGGACAATTTCAGTTTTTTCCCCCTCACAATTTTGCTTGGATGTCAATGTATTTAGTTGTTTCCTCACTTAATGCCACATAAGACTTAAATGCATCCGTATAAATGTTTAAAAGAATTTTATGAACATTCTCCATATATTCATCATGTAATCCTATCATGAACAACTAAATGCCCTCTATGAATGGTTGGTCAACAGTGACAGGCACGCTGGCCTGCTCACCAAGGACAATTTTGCACAATGTTTGTGGGAATGTGCTGCAGATATGTTTTCTGTGTGTGGAGACATGTCATATTATAAGCAATGAAACATTCTCATAAATCAGAGAGGAAGCCATTTATAACTGAAAATTAATTAATCATATTACTCAACAACGTTTATAAAGCACTGCAGTGGCTATTGTTCTCATAGAAACAGGAGTAATTCCTCTGTTGTAAACTTTTGACATAGTTTTTTTTTATTGCATTCTGAATCTGTGTTGACTGGTAAAGTAAAGTTTTTTTTGCATGTTCAGTATGAGCTTTCCTCAAGTGCCCTGCTTTCTTTTCACTCACCAAAGACATGCAGATTTGGTGAATCACCTCCCCATGAGTGTGGATGTTATGCTGTACTCAGGGCCCTGTTTAGCCCTGTTATAAAGTGTCTAGTATGTATCCGGTCTCTTGCATGGGATCGGCTCCAGCCTCCTTGTGACCCTCAACAGTATAAGTTGTTTAGAACATTGATGGGCTTTTATCAGCCTGTTAAAGTGAACACAGCACTCCCAAAGTAACAGTCTGTCATAAAATAAGCCCAACACAACATGCCTACACATAGGGAGCTATAATAAATGGCAATAAACCATCATGCTGCATTGTTGTTACAGAGAGTAAGAACTCCATCTTGGTTTTATCTCATCAGTCTGCTCGTGGAGGTGCTGGGTGGCACGTTAGACCACGAGAATCATAGGTCATGAGGCCTTTTGTCCCTTTTATGTTTTTGTGTGTGAGAGATCCTCCAGACCGCACTCACATTACCTTGTAAAAAGTTTGTGGCATTAAGATTTATACTCTGGCCCAAGTCATGGTACAGTAAACAGCTGTGTTTTTTCTTACAAGAGTCACTTAAGTGCTTTTAGAAATATTTCTGAAATGTGTTTGGGCAAGATGAGAAACCTGGCACCAGCATGCATAAATGGTTTAAGCACAGCATATCTCAGTGAGAGCATTTGAGCTGTTAGTGCTCAGTGAGCGGAGCAGGAGCATAAATATAGGATATGAATACACTTATGAACACAACACACTCCTCCATATGCAGCTCAGATTTCACTTATCCAGTTGTTAATGTTTGAAGTGGTTTGGTAGGAATATATATATATGAATGTATGTATATAAATATATATACACACACACGTGGGGGGGTATTCTTCATGGTATGCAAACCATTTTCCTTTGTCAAAAATGGCATCATGCATATTCTAGTCTGACCCCTCACATTGACAAAGACAACAGCTGACATGCCTCCCTCCCTCTCCACTTACGCTTTTCACTATGTGTGGAGGAGATGACAAAAGAAGATGACAGCTTTTATGTGTAAAAAAATTATGCAATATCACTGCTTGTCTGCCGGGGTCAGTTCTGCTCTCCCTTCGCTGGTCATCCATCTTTGAGGAAACCCTCTGTGGTGTATTTTGAAAAGAATATCTGTCATTATTGCTGCATATGGTGTAATGAAACTGAAAGATAACATTGTCACAGTCTAATAAGAAGACACAGTCCACCAGTTTGCGGTAATTCATCGACTTTGTTCTGATCTTGCTCTTGTCTTCCCTCCTGCCTCCCTCTCCTTCATGAGTGTTTTGGTGGTCATGATGATATCTCTTTGAAAAGGAGAAGAAAAGAAGAGGAATCAGGCCTGATCACTCTTTAGCATCCATAGCCTCAGCAGCGTCTACTGTCTCCCACCCTCTTCTTCAACAACCCCCCCCATAGCTCATACCTGCTCACACGTGCAAAATATGCACATTCTCTCTCTTTCTCACACACACACACACACACACACACACACACACACACAGACACACACACACTTTATCTCATCTGCAAGCACAACAGTGTGATGAAGAAAAGCAGTGCACCTCCATCTCTGAAAAATCAGCAACTGTGAGATAATTCTGTAACTAATAAAGTGAAAGGGGGGGGGGGGGGGGCTTTGATGGCTGAAGCTGAAAAGATATTTTATTTTTTGTGTGTGGGATTTGAGATGTGGGATTCTATGGAGCGAGCTCGCTCCCCTGCTGTTAGGCTCTGGCTGGAAGCTGGCCCCCTCTGGCTAATGTTATGGAGAATCGGAGGAATTTTATGGCTGTCTTTTCCCTCAGCCCCCTTTTTTCTTTTGTTCCCCTTTGAAGAATGACTTTAGACATTTTATTTACATATTTAACCATGGATGAAAGAAGTGAAGGGTGAGGAAACAAAGCTCCTCGGGTTCTTAAGGGAATTTTGATCAGTAAAAATGAATTGCAGCCATTACATTTTTTTTCCGTTTGCATCGCATGAAATTAAAAGGGTATCAAACACAGCACTATGATGGTGACACTTCTGGAATTAACGCCATCGCTTCTTTGAGGGGAAACATGATCTCCTTACACCAACGCTTTATCAGTTTGAATGATAATAGTATTTATCTTAATTGCTGGGGTTTGATGATTGGCATGCTGTTCCAACATGTGAGGTATGCCATGGGAGAGATGGGGGGATGTTTTAGACATGTTTGGCATTGTTACCGGCGTTGAAAGGGCATGTTGATTAAACGTACGGGTGGGGTAGGGCTATAATCTTCTTAACCAAGGCCCTCCTCTTCTCTTTCAGAGTGCACAATGAGAAGAAACAACACACTCAGTTGGAGGTGAGACTATTTGTTCGCATGCCCTGCACATTGTCCAGAGATCCTGTTCGCCCTCCTGATGCATGCATTCAGCATTTAGCTCAGGATGATCCTATTTATCAACATAATCTGTTATTTTCATCTTATTGCCACTCATTAGTTTGTGAAGAGGTTGGTGCCAAAAACCAAAAAAGTGATGTAAAAGCTTTTGCATCTGTACATAGACACTAAAGAACCAAGAAATAAACCTGTGCGGGGAAAAAAAAGGCATATCCAAGCTATAGAGATTTCTACTCAGAAAGATGATTTTGTTGAATATACATTCCCATTTTCTGTCCTGTTTTAAATGCCGGACCAGTTTTAGTAAAGGGTCTGACGTTTTGAGGAAATGCATATGAATCAGGCAATTAATTATTAAAGAGCCCTGTCAACATCAAAGCCTGCTGTATTCTCCCCTCATATGGTTTAAATAGTTCAATAAAGTAAGTTATTAATGAGGACTAATTTCTTTCAGTCTTTTCTTCACTTCTCCAATAAAAGCTGTTTTGTTTCACTGCAGTCATCACGTGAAGCGTCACGTCAGTTGAAGGCGAATCCTCAGACCACATTCATTGTGTATTGTGGTTGATAAGAAGAGTTCACTGTGTTTCGTTGACCTTTTATGTGTTTATAGAGTACATTAGAATAATTATATGGATGGTGGCACTTTTATGACTGGGGAAGCCATCAAGCCAATCTGCAATAAACAGTGTAGTAATGAATTTTGTTTGTCATGAAGCCTGATAACAACTGCTTTGAAACAGCAATATTGGTTTAGTGGGGTGTTCCTACATCATTCTCTTTCATGTGGTGGTCGTTTAACAGCAGAGGGAAGAAGGAGAGGAGGAAGAAATGGAGGAGAAAAGGGAGGTGGGGGTGGGGGTGGGTGGTATGTTGGAGTTCAGCGGCTTGAGATGAAGCAGGATCCCAAACAGTAACTGTCAGTCGGGCTCAGCTTCCAAAATGCATTTTGTTTCTGAAAGTCATATCAGACTTTGGCGGACACAGTTGGTGGACTTTTCTGCAAAGTTCTTAAAAACATGAGAGAGATTAGTGAAAACATTACAGATAAAGGAGAAAGAAAAGTCAAAACGGGAGTAAACATTTTATTGCAGAGGACACTGATGGTAATAATATTACCCAAGGTCTTTGTGGGGGCACTTGAGTGTGAATTGCTAATCAGGAAGGCCTTCTCTGGCCTAATCCCTCTTTGAGTGGCCGGCCTGGTATCAGCGCGTCTGGGGAGACTCCCCACTGCTTCTGGCTCTGGAGGCTCCATTCAATTGTGCAGCCCTCCTGTCCCATTCCCACAGTCCCCTCACACTGTGCAGCGCAACCATGCATGCACGCAAGCACGCATGCACGCAAGCACGCACACACGCACGCACCCACACACTCACTCAAACACACACACGCACACGCACACACACACACACAAACACACACACACACACACACACACACACACACACACAGACACGTGTGCACGCACCAACACAGCGCACATCCTCCTCTAACCAAATTAGATTAGACCCTTCCCTTTCTCCCCAGCAAGGCGCTGGTCTTTTCTCTGCCCTGTCATTTATTCTACCCCTTTTGTCTCTGCTTTATAAAGGAGAAACAAATTCCCAAACAACTCCCCTCCTATGAATGTACTTGGTTTGGAAAAATAAAGATGAGGGAAATTCGGACATCTTCAGCAGACCTCAGATGATAAAATAACGCCAACCGTTTGGCGTGTCGTCTCTGAGGATGTGTGGGGACGAGGAGTGGTGTGGCGGCGGTGTGGTTAGCAGAGCAATGAGAACAACGGCAGCTGTGCATCATGTCAACCTGTTTAGCCACAACAACACTGAGCCGTTTTTGACAGCAACACTAAGGACCTCTTTATTGCGGCCCCTCGCTAACATTGTCCAACATTTGCTCTGCTTGGTTGTAAATCCTCCCTGACTAGAATACATAAAGTGCAGTCAGCGAACTGTCTGCATGAGTAGTGCACCAGTGTGTCCGAGTCCTGTAGTATTTGTTGTTTTGATTCCCTGTATATTTATTCCTAGTAAACCAGTAATGGACACTGATGCATATAGGCAAAATGAAGGCCGCAGTTCAAAGGGTCTTTTGTAAGAAAGCCCTGGTGGAGGCTTTTTCCTCCTGGTTCAATGTGCAGCCAAGCTATCCCAAAAGCAGCAAATTGAGATCAAAGCAAAATTAAAGCTGACTCGTTCAAAGCAAGATAAAAATGTGTGAGCCTGCAGCGATATTTTCTCTATTGATTTCCTCCTTTGCCTGCACTCCGTGGGACTGTGCTGGCTCTGCTGTGCTCAGCGCCAGCAATGGAGACTCTGAGGCTGCTTCAGGGAGAAAGGAAATGACTATCGATACAGACAGCAAAACACTGTCATAATGATCAGGGATAAACGGATTTCACAGAGTGCTGGAGATCTAAGTGATTGGGTAACTTTTCATTCCCGTCCAAATCTGTTTTCACTTTGCAGAACGACAAAGGGAAGAATAATGAGAATATCTAATGGCAAGCATGAGAGTGGCATGAGGAGCGAGCATGGGAACTCTTTTCTTGTGCTGTTATTAGCTCTGATTCTCTAGACAGAAGAATGCATGTAGAGCCATTGTCTTCTCATCCGGAGCATGGGTCTCTTTTTTTAAAAGAACAACATGTGGAGTCTATATCTCTCTGAAGTTTATTTATATTTGCAAGACGACTGAAGAGCGTCTTTCACAGACGTTTCTCTGTCCATTTTTTTTTTTTTTACAGTTGCTTTTATGTTCAGTGCAAGCACAAAGAATGAGGCACAGATGAAGTTTTTGTCAGTGCTGCACAGCAGATAACTCCACACTTGAAAGGTGTCAGCTTCAATTAGAGAGCTCGAGGACGTGATGTTCCAGTAATAACACAACAGCGAACAAAATTCTTTTCTTTGTTATGATGAGCTCAATTCTAGGTAATTATGGGTAATTTACTGTCGCTCTACCTGTGCTGCAGGTTGTCAGCAAGGTGTGAAGGGATGAGTGAAGGTGCAGGGGAAGGATTCAGTGCTGCGTTTGAAGTCCAGGGAGGGATTGACAAGTCTCAGAGTGAAACCTGAACAGGTATTAAGACAAGCTGAAACAATCAGTGTCTGCCAGACACTGCAGACCATGAGTGTTTCTCTCTCTCTCCTCGTGTTGGATTCTTTACACTGTCTTGCACATCAATCTGTATCCACAGTAGAGCCATGAAGCAAAGATGTCGGAAAGCGAAGAAATCTAAAATGTCAGTCAGTCAATAAAGGAGGCTCCAACAACCGACAAAACTCTAGTTGTTTTTTCTCTGCATCTCTCGAATACACGCAATAATGCATTTGCACATCTGTCCTGCTCTCTTCACCTTTCTATTGTGAGGTGTAACACCTGGACGAGCTGAAAGGAACATGAATCAAGCTGAGGAAAATGTCTTTTTATCTGTTTCAGATATTGTTTCATAGCTGTAAGCGGTCTTACCTCATCTATGAAGCTTCCTCCGCAGACAGAGGGATCACTGTATCCGTAGGCATTCCTCGGGCTCAGATATCAAAACAGCACTAAATAACCTGTCATTCTCCTTCCATAGAACAGACGTTGCTGCGTGATCATACTTGTGTTTGCCCAATGATGGTATAAACTCAAAAGGTTTTAAGTTATTACATTAGAGTGCAAATTGTAGAGAGAGCAAGAAGTAATGTAACGATTGTCCAAAGTTTACCCAGAAATAAAGAAGTGTTGTTTTCAAGTGTGATTTACATTATAGAGGTTTATATTATAGAGGAAATGCCTCAAAAATAAGATAAATGATCGTACCAGTGATACATGTTTTATAAAACCATATATGTAACCCAGTTCTGCAATGTGCTCTGAACAAGTGTAATAGCTGTTTGACTTTCACATGTTCAAGAGGTGTCCCAGACACTGATATCAAACTTAACACCAAGTGATTTCACATCAGTGGCTCTGTGCCTCCTGAGTGATCGAACGGGGAATCTGTGACAAATCCAACACTGTCAGAAGCATATAAGCCACTGTGACAGTTAGTCAGACGTTGTCCTGTTCGGAGCTGTTTGACATGCAAGCTTTGTACATTCTGTCTGATACGCTTCAGGTTTATCTCCAAAGCATACAGGCATCTTCGTGAAATGGCTGTTTTTTCCCCCTTTTGAATAAACAAACCCATGAAACAATATGCATTCATTTCTATCTGCCACACATGCAAACGTACATACATGCATTTTACTGTTTCATAGGGCCCTGCATGCAGACAATAACCACCGCTGCGTCTTGTCATGCAAGAGGATGAGGATGTGGAGGTTTTAGTGGAGGGATTTGAAAGCAGTTTGATTGGTGGCGGCTCTGATAAGAAGCCAGTGACTTAAGCAAAGAAAAGAGAGCACACGGAGTGTTCAAAGATGGCTGCTGGATGTACAATAAACTGGAGGAGATTGGGTATGAGAGACCCAGGCCAGGTCTGAGCTCTTAAGCTTGTCATCAAAAGGCATTCATGGCCTTACACTTAGAGCAGTTATTTCAAAGTCATTCTTATTTAATTTCAAATCAGGAATCTCATTACAAACAATCATGGTAATCCATTTAAGTAGAATCTATGTTATTTTGGCTGAAGCTAAATAACTAAATAATCTAAAACACTAAACATTCATTCTGTTCAGTAAATCCAAGTCTACATCCAGCAGCAGTTATTGTAGCTTAGCTAGAGGGCAAACTAAAAACATCTACCAGTACCTTGGTGTTTCCAGTCTTTGTCCCAAGCTAACCTAAGCCAGACAATATTTAGCATAAGAATGGTATATTCTCATGTATACTTTTTTAAATTTCTCATGGAATAATGAGGGAATGGGTCACATCTGGTCATGAAACTGTCAACTGTTCAATGTGTATAAATGTCTATAATTCCTAAATGGTATATGCAATAGTTTAGTCAAACCCCCTGAAATAAAGCAAAAAAGTCTACCCTTAAACCACGTACTAATTGTTAAATTTCAAATCCATTGTGGTTCTGTATAGGGGCAAATACTGACAATAGAACAACTGGCAATATATATATATATATATATATATATGTGAAAATATCTCTTCTGTACCTTAGCGGCAACTTTAGCACCAACTGTGTGTCTGTAAAGTAGTATGTTCCATGCACCTCTTTGTATGTAATAGTTTGTTTGAAACATAATCAACCCTTTATTTATTTATTTGCTTATTTGTTTGTTTTTTATCATTCATGGCTAGGGTTAGCTGGATTCAAACTGACCATACTGTTACTATCCCTGTTGATCTGACGTGTTGGTATTTATTATTCTGTGTATATACTGCCACTGAATTTAGTTGTGTTTAGTCTGAACACCACTTAAAAAAGAACTGGACCTCTAAACACTTACTGTATATCGAAATAAGATTTAGTTGGAGTTTGTTTCGTTACATAATGGACTATTTCCCAGTTGAGTTCTGTTTGTCCATGTGGTAACTTGGATCTGCAGTTCACACACAACTAACTGATAAAATTCTGCCTTAACATTTACCAGGTGTTACTACAAAATGAATGGGGCTCTGTGTGAACCTCACTTGTCTTTTTCATGGTTGTACCCGGCTATTATTTTTGTTTTTAGTCTTCAATACAGATGTTGTGGGGATTTATGCCTGCATTCACTTGAGAGGAAGTGGAGGGGAAACAAAACGTTTCTTGCCTAAGTGCTGTCGTGAGTGTCAAGTGCTGTTGACAGTCTGGGTTCAGAGTCAGCAGACTGTTAGTTGTCTAAACAGGCTAACAGCGGACGGCCCACTGTAGTTCAAACAGGTCAGCGGGAGTGAAAGACAACACCGGTTCGGCTGCGCGGCTCCCCTGTACTCTGGTAGCTGACAAAACCAGCCATCATCGCCCTTAAGAATAGGAAGTCCTGTCACCAACACGACTCTCTCCAGGTTTGGACAAACAACTGCTGCCTCAATAGGTTTCAGTGTCTGATTCTTCCTCCCTCACCTCCTCTCCCTCTGTGGTCTTTAACAGAACGGCTGGTGTTTCAGGTTCAGGACGTTTCCATTTGCACTTTTGGGTGAAGCCCTTTCATCTAGTCGTTTGGGGCCCTGTGATCTGTTAGCCTGCCGTTGTGATGATGTCAAAACAGACAGACCCGCCAACACAGAGGCGGAACTCCTCCGCTCAGCAAAGGCAAAAGAAATTGTTTGCTCCGCTGTCTTGAAGTGTTTGTTTACGTCTGTTTGACATTTGACTCACTGCTGACATTCGATATGTGATGGCAATATCTGCCCTGTAAAAATCTTCTTCCTGAGTGCAATACAATCCACAGTGAGGTGTCATGTTTGATACTGTGGTTTCAACTAAAATATGAAGATAACATCAGCATATGAAGATAAATTCTTATGGCATCATTAGACCTGCATGGATTTAATTCTACCTGTTTACTTTGCATGCATGTTCTGGAGACCATGAGTGGATATGTTCTGTTCATCTATCTTCTAGTAAATTCAATAATTCATTCAATATTTTTACTATTGAAAAACATCAATTCTTTTCCTTGGCTTTACCGCCCATATTTATAAGACATATGCACTCATATAATAAGTTTAAACTGCAATGCATTCAGGTTAACCATAGTGCATTGTTTAGCATAGAGAAAAAATAGTATTCATGTAATTTCCCTTACCCTATTATTTTCCTACATATCTATAAATACATTTCCATCCTCTTGTATGTAAGAAAGGAAAGGAAATTGAAAAAATGAAACAGCCTTAGTTAGTTAATAAATCAAGAGTCAAATGATTTCATCCACTGAAGCTTGACAACAAGACAACAGCATCATATGTTTAAGGACCAACAAAGAGCATCTAACTGTTCTCACATAAAGGAGACACATTATGCTCAGGTTCATAATGTAAATTTGAGTTGTTACTACATCGGTTTCCTCATACTGTCCAATCCTGCACCCTCTCTTTTCAGCTTCTCTCTGAAACACTTGGTTTTAGCTCCTGTCTTTTTAAGGTTGCCCTACCAATGAAGCCCATTCTGCTCTGATTGGCCAGTTGGCCCACTTTATTGTAATTGGTCAACTGCTTCCAGTGCAGGTAGGAAGTGATGGACTCCGTTCTCGCTTTGCCTGGTTTTGTGTCTGGTTTACCAAACTAGTCGCTACGCGTGCCCTATGTAAAATTGTGATGCCACAAAAAACTTATATAATACATTTGAGGAGAGGGAAACAACTGAAAAGCATAATATTTCTCCTTTAAATAAAAGAAACTGAATGAAAGTAAAAATCCCATATTTCGATCACGTTTTCTTCATTGCCTTCCATCGTCTTATGTAATATTTTAATCTGGTCTTGTTCTCTAATGGTCTGAAATATTAGCGCTAGCTGTTTATCTCAATGTGCGCTACTCTAAATGTTTAATAACTGTAGTGGATGGAAAAGTACACATTATTTTGTGCAATTTAAAAAAAAAAATGGGTAAGATTTGTACTACAATTGAATAGAAACCTGATTTATGAAATACAACTCTACTCTCTTTTATGTCATCTCTCCAACTTTGTAACTGTAATCTCTAGTATGTCGATACAGATGTGTCTGAACTAGCCATGGAGCCTCAATTTGCCCATGCACTCGATAGTCCAGAGCTTATCCTTGATGGAGGTTGAAGTCCGCTAAAAACAGACATATTGAATAAATAATAATAATAACAGCATGTGTTTAAGAATTGTCCTTATCTAGACATAAAGAGTGAACCACATAAGATACCGTTGGCTTTAATTTTCAAGGCTGGATTTCTAGTCATAAACGGGATTATGAGCATATGATTGCTCAAAGTTGTGGGTTTGCTTGGGCTCTCCGTAATCACATGCGGTTATCATAGAGCTACAGTATAAATGGATTAGCTGCCTATAGTTATGCATAAGCCTCCGCAGAGTAATGTGGACTTCAACCAGTGATTTGTTCTTTGCCAGAGAATTCATCTCTTCGCACTGGCATCAAGTCAAAGCATTAAAATGATTAATCAAGTTCTCATTGAATACCAAGGGATACACTTCAATTGATGGGGCAAACAATTAATGGCATCCTGTTTATTTGAAGTGATTATACTGGGTTTGTTCCCATCTGCCTCGTGGGAGGAAGTGGTGTCCCTGGTGCAGATGCTGTTTGTCAGAAGTCAGAACGGTGAAGCGGTGAGCCAGCATGCAACGGTGGAGATTCAAGCAAACTGAAATAGAACAATAGCTCTTCCAAGCCTGTATCCTATTTCATAGGGAACAATGCACACTGTACGCATTTTTGTGATATTTTGGTTTGGATTGCTGTGATGTGTGTTAGGGGAAAGACAAGCCTCTGCACAGCATCAAATACTTTGCTCGTGTTAAAGGATTTGTGATGTAGTTCCAGACGCTGTTTTAACGGGTTGTGCCTACGATATATTTATGATTAGCTGCTGCATCTCAGGCCTCTGACCCACATGTTTGAGTCTGTTGCTTAAGTTTTTATTTCAAAATTGCTGTGTTCAGTGTTTCCGTCTTTGTGAGGGAACCCTCTCACCCTCTCACCCCCCTCGGCCAAACTGTGGTTTAAGGCAACTCCTCCATTTATTGTCCAATGACTGTTTGTTGTCATTGCAGTATTGTTTTCACTGTCACTTTCTGATCTTGGTTTATGGTCCCAGATGTTGGCAGAGGGGTGCACTCCCACAGAAAAGACATTTCTGGGCTGTCTGGGGTTCTCTGTGGTATAGTTATCCTAAAACAGCAAACACAGATTCGTCCTCCCAAAGCAGCCATACAGCAAAGAATCGTGGCTCGAGCCTGCGGCAACCTGTGTAGTTGGACAACTTGATTGTTTTGCAATTTCAATTTTCCACTCTGAATCTGAAATAACATGTTGAATAGGCTACATCTATAGCATTAATGATGATACCTTTTTCATGTGTTTGTTTTGCAGGGAATTTTACTTCATCACATGAAAGTTGGGAATCCTACAACTACTTCCTGTGTAGGTCACTCCCACCTCCTATGCTATGTTTGCTGTCTGATGCGTGTGAGGAGGCCACCATGGTCTTTTTCTACTTCTGTAAAGGTTATGAGAGTGAATGAATCAGGTCTGTGTGTGCCCAGGGAGGAGGCAGCACAAAAGCTTGTTGTGGGGGGTGAGATGGCCCCAGTATGGCTTCTTACCACCAATCAGGAGTGATAAAAAAGAGGAGAGGGAGCCAGAGGCAGTGAGGGGAGTAGAGCTCCTCTGTAATTACAACATGGTCTTAAAAAGCAAATACCAAGCCTTAGCAACCTCAGCCAGGAGACAGAGAGAAAAAAAAGGAGGGGGGAAACAGTGGAGAGGAGGGGTAGAAAAAAATAGGCAAGGGGAGTTAAGAAGCGCCATAGAGAGGGACCCTGCAATGACCTCGGCCCTCCAACAATCGTCCCCTGCCAGCTGGAGCCAGGGTTAGGGGCGAGCGCGAGGGGCCGGGCAGGATCCCCTCCGATTTATGACTGACTATAAGGCCCCTGAAAGAAACCCAATCACCCAGGATTCCTGCGCAGCATGACTCTGGCTGGAGAGAATAGATAGCCCAGGAGAGTGTGGGACTAGGGCTTCGGCAGCAGAGCCAACAACTCATACACAAGCACTGACACAGAGGGCCACTTTGCCAGGGGGAGGGCCAGTGTGCACTGGCTCAATTATCTGCAGCTTGCTGCATTGAGCATGATATCATTACACTGTGCCGACTCTAACCTCTTCTGCGTTCATTGACTGCCCAAAATCATCCTCTGACCTCTCTTTGTACAACATATTTCACGAACTGGATTTACATGCACCCGGCTAATTGCTCTATCTGTCTAATTAGTAGAAATGTAATGGTTATTAAATTTCAACCTGCTATCAATGTAGAATGGGAAAGAGAGAGGCAGCTCTGTGAGTAGGGCATGAAAAGAAAGGGAGAAGGCAGCTGTCTTTTAAAGCGGGGTAAGCCGCGCTCGGAGCTACCCCGCTGATCCATTAGCATATCTGAATGATCCTGTTCCTGCACAGCCACCACCACGCTGCAAGGTGGCACATCTGAAGAGCGCAGCCTTTGAATCCGTTTGCAAGCTGGGGAAACTCCTATTTTTCAACCCTTTTGAAAATCCGGAGACAACTTGATGTTAGAGAAACCAACAAAAATAAAAGAAGGAGAGAAAAGGGGAGAGGGGAAGAAAAAGTTTGAGATTTTGAGGAGGACAGAGTTTTACAAGCTTTTTGAAGCTGGATACTTAATAATCCACTTGATGCTACAAGCAGCAGTGAGGCGGTATGGAAACACACTCAAACTTGACAACTGTTCTCAATGCCAATGCGTTGTCAAAAGAAAGTTTGTCACAACCCCTGGTTCAGACAACAGATATGTGGCATTTTATTGAAAAGTGGAGTTTCATGTGTGTGTTTCTAAGATATTTCATAAATTGTGCTCACAAAATTTAGATTATTTTAAACATCTACGTCTTGCTTGAACAGCTATTACTTCCACTCTGTCTCCTCATGGACGTTCAGATAACCCCCCAAAATGATTCTCAAGCAGTTACAGATCATGTTCAGAGCACTGTGCACTGTGTGAACCACAAACAATGTGCAAAAGAATTTGCAACATGTAAATAATCATTTACACAGTGTCCAAACAGGTTTGTCTCGAAGCAACCCTTTGGTGGGACACACCCAATATCTGTTGCACAGGCAGCAATTTTGAATTGTTGAATGTATAATGTATCTGTACGTTCAGATTCCGATCTGATTTAGTAAATGTGTCAGAGCTTAGGTTTTCTTTTTCTTTTTTCCTTTTTGGATCAGCCTTGAAGTTGCTCTCCCCTCGGCCACAAAGCGGGCTTCTATTGACTGGTTCCAGGGAGCGTATTGATGGTTCCATAATTTGGGCACAGGAACACAAAAAGGCTGACCCCCGCTGGGCTCAGCACGACAGCCCAGTCAGCAGGGAGGCTTGCATTTATTAGCCTGGGAGAGGAGCTCCTGCAGAATTAAAGCACATTCACATCCACCCATTGATCTCTGTCATGAAAACAATACTCGCCTCCCTCTCTGGCAGTGAGCTAGGCACTGCGCGCTCTGAGGTATTTCGGTGGCCATAGAAAACAGGATGGCTCACCCTCGGGCTCCAAGTAAAGTATTTGAAAAGTGAGAGGAATAGGATAAAAAAAAACTAAGCCATATTAGATTATCAATCCACCTGTCCAATTATATTATGCCATGCATTGAGATGAATGGTGGGTGAATATGAATGCAGCTGTTGGATGTGTGCTTCCAGGGAGCAGAAACCAGTCTTTGTTTTTTTGGCTGTGATGTGACATGTTGAATGCTACTTTCTGTGCCTCCACAGGATTCACATTGCAAGTCTCCTCTATTTTTCTGAAAATCTGTCTGTGGATTGAAGCATGGCTAGGCCTCTCGCGGCTTACTGAACTTGTCTTTTCCTTTTGGCTCTGGCATTTTTGGTCATATGAGAGGCACAGGGCAAGGTTGCATAGTTTCTGTCTCTCCAAGGGATCTTATCTGCTGGCCAGTGGACAGGAGTAATACATGGGATGCAGGCGAGGGGAGAATTACGGTGTGAGCCCCCACCATCTTAGCTTCTGTTAATCCACTGATAATAGCATTCATCACCTCCAAAAACACTAGAGAGTCAGTCACAAGGCAGGAGCACGTCCTCCAGTATCTTCTGTCTGATAGGATAGAGTGTGCATGAAACACACACCTAAAACTGCATTATAGCAAACCAGCACAGCCTCCAAAGTCAGGAAACGACTTGAAAATTAAGTCATCTGTTGACAATTTTAGTCTGCAGGCCTCCCTCTGGCCAAACATGAAACAATCAAACATCTTGAGGAAGCTGCAAGAGGGAGGTTCCGTACCAACACTACTCTCCTCGCCCTTTGTGTCCGTCGTGTGTGTGTGTGTGTGTGTGTGTGTGTGTGTGTGTGTGTACACATGCTTGACAGTTGACTCGAAGGAACTTCCAGGGCTTTGATGCTGCCCTGAGTGGCTAGTGTCCAAGGAGAGGGGGAGTAGTGGTTGTCGGGACTGTCCGGTCAACTCCTCACACACAGGCTGCAGTGTCAACACATGACACAAGTAGACAGAGAATGTCACACTTCACACATAGTTGAAAGGAGCGATGTGCCTCATTATGCCACCTAGAGCTTCTTTTGTCAGCCGAGGTTTGATGTATGGAGGGGAAGGGCTCAGGGAGACGCCTTGGCCTGGTATGGGGCCCGCTGCTGCCACGTTTGAAGTCACTGTCGGGACAAGGTCTTTCATATTTACAGAAAAGCGAGGAAAAACTCAAAGGATGGCCTTGATTGGCACACTGTTTTGTTAGCGCAATAAATGGCTGGAGCTAATCACCATTTGCACCCGCCCTGTTTATCAACTCTCTCGCAGCCCCAGGAGTTTTAAAAACAGTGCTTTGCAGGCACTTTCTTGGCTCCTCAAACATGAAATTCCTTTAATCTATTCTTACTCAAAAAGCCATTCAAACATCTTACATAAATTATGCTCTTAGCATTAGAATCAAAGGCGAGCACCATCTCTCCACATGCTGTCAGTGAACTTTTTGATGGACAGATATATTGAGGCTTGCTTTATTGCTAGCATATGCTTATTGTAATTTCAAAAGCGACTTTGAAACTCGACTGCATCCCTCGGATACTGTGAGAATAAGCTCCTGAACCACCATTTATTCATTTCATGTTGGAAGACTGCTGTTAGAACTCTAACAAGACAAAAATTAAGCACTATCTCCTACTCGGTATATCAAACTAGTGCACAATTTTTAAAAAAATCACTTCAGTACAAGACTGGAATACAGTGCAACAATTCCTCAATATGGCTCCTTATTGCTCCTCCTCTTCCTGCCTTCCTTTATAGTCCGTGTTCCTTCATTGTATGTGATCTCTTTATAGTGATTAACATGAAGAGCGTCCGCAAACAACATTTAATATGCTTTGTACTCAGGATGAAGTAAGATCCTGTGTCCTTCCTCTATTTTGCAAAAGAAAAAGAAATAATACTACAACTCAAACCACCATGGAAGGTCATGGCCTAGGCATCTTTCTGTAACAAAGGGATAGGACAAGAGTGAAGAGAGGGTGTGTGGCAGCAATTGGTGGTGGTGGTGGGGGACAAGTAAATAGGCTTTGTTCTTATCTTTGTTCAAACAGGTTGGAAAGGGAAAGTCAGGAAACACACAAAAGGGAGAAAGGAGAGTGGAAACAAAGCCAGGTACAAGATAATGACAAGGTCAAGTGTGCGCTCAATGGCTCAATTCAGTTGGAGAGAGATAAGACCCAACCTGCTGACAAGGTGTGTGCAGCAGAGGGGAATGGGAGGTCAGGTAAAGCTCTGGGGATAGGTTACTGTTCCACATGCACACAGTCTGCAACTTCGTTGGAGCGTCTGGCAGTGGGAACATCAGCTCGCCAGCACCCCCTTCTGGAAATGTGAGCACATACGGCTGCACAACGTGAGTAACAGCAGTTTCAGTTGAAAAGTAAAAGAAAAGAATGACACTAAAAACGTGTATCTGTATCATCGGTAGTGAGATTAGCTTATGCAAGGACTCATAGGGAAGCTTCTGAGAAACTTTGATGTGCTGTGTTTATATCATGCCTTGGTGTCTGGAGCCCAGTGTTGTATAATGACAGTAGTGTGGGAAGCTTTCAAAACTCCCCAACCAAAAACAATGCTGGCTTGAGAGGCACGCTGCCAGTGCATTCATCATGTATTTCCTGGAGCAAATCCAACAATAACCAACAGTTTGACTGGAAGAATTGTTGTCACGCTTTGATGTTTAAGTTTCTTCTTTTTCCTGCGAGGCACATCATTGACTGAGTGAAATTTAAAAGGGGCCCTTGATCTCCCATCTGACATCAAGCATGACATTAAGTATGATTTCAAACGACAACAAATAAAGTGTGAAAGGGCTGCAGGCCCACAACTTACTTTCACAGAGCATAAAGGATAGGCTTAGTTGAAGGCTATTTCTGATGTGTCACTCATCTCCAGGAGAGTGGAGAGGGACAACACAAGATGAAACATCTTTTGGTGGAGCAGAAAAGCCAGAGAGGAGGAGAAAGAGAGATAGAGAGATATGCTTCAATAGATATCTGATACAACTGATCCAGATACTGACCCTAAACCTGATCTGGAATTCTGATGCCATGCCTGGATAAAGGTATACAAGTCCTTTGGGTGATTTCAGGCAAAAAGGGAAGCCTTGGGTCTGATACTCTGAGGTGGGCTGGGTCAGGCAGGAAGCTCTTTGACCACACCAAGCCTTGAAGACATGAGAGGCCAATGGTCTATCAAGTTTCATCCAGCACAGCCAGCACGGAGACCACTGAAAGAACTCACCAGGAGAGTGGGACTGAAGTGAACTACAGGGAGCAGGATGACTATGAGTCAGCAACTCTTTATCGGTGCACACAGAACCGACAGCTAGCGGACCGTGAGGGAATATACAGTGATTTTTAGAAAACGCGTATTGCTTTGGATTCACATACTGCCCCTTTAGCTGTCCATCTATTAGTTATCTAATTCAAACTTCTTCGCCATTCTTCCACTATTTCAAGCAAATTGTTCTTTCACACACTAGTATTTTTATTTCATTAACTAACCTGAGCCTCTCCACAAAATGTACATGTTCCCCTGCTTTAAATGTTAGCTTCATATATGGTTTTTGTATTTGCAACCAATGAGGCAAGACTATTCAAAGTTATTTGCTAAATAGTAAGATAAAAGTAATGGATAAATAGTTGAAATCTGTATCTAGAAATTATATAACAAATTGGCACACATTACCAAGTGTAATGCATGGTTAAAAAGGTAACTTAAAGTAATGGATACATGCTTGAATTTGTTAGTGAAAAGAAACGGACGAAAGGTTAAAGTAGTTAGTAAGTGGTAGTAAACATAAGGTTAACACACATTGCTACATTTAAATGATAGATCGTTGAAAATGTTAATAAAGGATTGGCAAACAAAAGTTGAAACGTCCAGCTTCTGTCACTCCAAGTGGTGGTATTACAAATTCCATCAAAGCAACTTTATATACACGGTTAAACAGTGTAAAAAAAATATCATTCAATTGTATAGTCTTTCTGAACATTTTTCAATTTAAAATGGTTTGTCGACTAGCTCATTGAGATCATGTCAGGTAGCATGAGGAAAAAAGTAGCCTATGAGTTCATCTGAAAGCTGTTGGGTGTGTCTGACAAAAATAGTTGGGAGCCAATTACTTTTAAATGATGGGAAGGAAAAAGATCAAAATGTCCCCTGAGACATCAGAAGCAAATGTTGTGTGACAGAGCATAGCTCATTTGATCCACAGTAAAAACTGCCAAATATATTTTAGCTGATGTTGCCATCTAGTGGTCAAAACAGAATCTGACTAATTACAATTTCTGCAGGTACTTTGAAGGTATTTGGAGGACACTGAATAATTTTTCCTTCTGTCCATCATCTTTCTCCTTTAAGAAGGGGGGCTGGAGCCAATTCAAGCTGACATTGGGCGAGTGGCGTGGAACAACCTGGACAGGTGCTAGCCCATCACAGGGCCAACATACAGAGACCAACAACCATCAACACTCACATCCACATCTATGGTTAATTTAGTCCAAGAAATTTGGATTGTGGGAGGAAGCTGGAGAACCCGAAGAAAACCCATGCAGACACAGGGAGTACATGCAAACTCCACACAGAAAGCCCGATAAATAAACCAGATGACATCCTGCTTCCAGGAGGAGGCAGCCTTAGCTCAGAGATAGCGGCACACACACACACACACACACACACACACACACACACACACACACACACACACACACACACACACACACACACACACACACACACTCACACTCACACACAAACACACACACACACACACACAAAATCCCTACCAGAGCCTCTGCTTGGTGTACAGAGGATTAATCGACCATAACAGGGTCCATGATAGAGGGGGAGCCGAGCAAAGAGAGAACATGGCTGGCACCCACTCTATCAATCAGGCGACTCCTCGTCTACCCAAACCAAATTGACCTGCCGATGCACTGGCCACGTCCACGCTCTGTGCGGAAATAAATCACGTTGAATCAGAGGTAGGTACCTGTCAGCTGCACCGAATACACCATCCCTCCCTCTGCTCTGCCTGGATGGAAAGATGTGTCTGTGTCTGAATGGCTCGCTACCTCACACCAGGCCAGTTGACTGAACTGCACGTGAAGACGATTATGTTTAGAGTTTGATTGGTTTTTGCCAGGGATCAGTAATCCCACGTACATTTATTTCAGATGCAAATGTGGGATGAAAGGTTATTTTTCTACAGAACAATACCTCTTTAATCCCTGGGATGTTAATCCTTTGGCTCAAACGCAGCACTAACAAACTTATGCAGCAGAACAGGAGAGGTTACGTGTGACGTGGAATTTTGAGATCAAAATTCCATAGATGGCACTGGCGAATGGTTGTCAATACATCCTTGCTTCAGCACTGACGTGATAAATTCCTTGACACTTGTTGTACTTGATGAATGAAGTGATTTGTAGTCTTATGCTCATTACAACCACTATATGCACCCGATGGTGTAGCAGGCCTACCCTCATCCTTCAGCTGTCCCTTTAGTCTCCCCTTGTAGTCTGTCCCAGTGGCTGTGAGCTCCAGGAAGTATCACAGCATGAGCCAAGATAATGTGAGGGGGGCTGGCTCTAAATCTCACTTCTGCTCATCTCCCTTCTTCCTCTGCTTTACCCATGCGGCCGGCTGACAGATGACACAGCCTGTGGTCCGGGCTGCATCTCTGTTCTTGGGTCAGCCACTGCTCCCGTAGTGATAAGTGGCTCTGTCATGGTGCGTCCTGCTGCACATACGCAGTCGATTCACAGGACTGAGTCACAGCACAACAGCAGCCTGTGGAGGACAGCAGGGCAATAACAAAATTTAAGGTGACATTTGCATCAGCTGAAGTGACAATAGAATGGACTTCCCCTTTTGCCACTATAACTGTGAATCACCTACAGCAAATTTCTAGTTTTATTCGATAGCTTCTTAAAGTGACATTTAAAGAGATTAAAGTTATGAAGATGCCAAGAGCTGAAGGATCCACACTGTTGAATTATGGAATCCCTCTACCGTTAAGCCAAATTATGAAACTAATTATGGTTTCTTTTTGTCTCCTGCTGCATAGCCATAGGGGAGCAAAATGTTACTGTACTGATATGACAGAAATACTACTCAACTATTCTTACCACTTGGCCTCAGAGCTGCTACTAGTCCTAGCTTTTGAGACAATGCTTGTATCATATAAACATTAAATAAGAGATGCAGCAGTGTGTAACACACTAATCAATACTAGTAGATTTATTTAAAGGGTTGATTCACACAAAAAAAGAAAAAAGGTAATGTTCTCCCAAGACCCTAATGGTTTGAAGCCGTTCAGGCAAGTTTTGCACCAGGTTTTGAGATTGCTGAGAATATTTTCACCAACCCCAATACAATGGAGGTAAATAAATAGTCACAGCAATAGTCCCACCCCCCCCCAAAAAAAACAAAAAAAACAAACAAACATGTAACTCCATCCAGAAAATGTCCCTGTCACTATACAGTTGATTGTGGACAGTTTCTTCTGTGGAAAGTGGCTTTTCTAAATTTAATTCTGAATGACATGCCGCAACCAGGGCAAACGAAATAAAACATATGATCTGCATGGCTAGATACCACTTGAGGTGGGCCTGAGTTGTCATTTGATTCAATTTATTTATTTGTGGGTGACAGCAATGGCTGAACTAGACACAACTCCAGGCATACAGATACCCACTGTGAAGCTAAAAGGATCGAGTGTGGCACTGCCAAGACTGTGGCGTGGATTCCCTCTGGGTTTACCCTTACCAGGGACGTCTGCACTCCTGCTTCTGTATACACGCAAATACATACACACACGCACACACACACACACACGCGCGCGCACACACACACACACACACACAGCCGTGAGGTGCAGGACTGACGCACTAGATGGCAGCACCGTTGTACTGCTGCGCCTCCTGATTGAATATTCAGATGTCCCACATTTCACCTGTTCATTTGTATGACATTACATGATTACGTACATTGTCCATTCACCAGGTGTTATAATTGACACGCATGCCTAAAACTCATGTGCACACAACACAACATCATCCCCAGAAAGAAAAAGGAAAAAATCTAATAACATGGCTGACTAACTGTGCTGCCTTCATGTCATGCTGTTGTGAGTTTGCACGTAAAAGAAAAATACATAAATTAAAGTTGAGCTCTGACATCCACTCATTGGCCTTTTCCTAAACCACCCTCTGGAGACGAAAAAAAGTCTGACTTCTGGAAAGGAAAATACCTGTTAATCCTTTGGACCTGATCACAGCTCACCCGGTAATTCCTGGAACTTGGCACCCTATCAGTGAAAGGGAAATTGGGCTTAAGATGTGGAGCCCCTCTGGTTGTGCAGTGTATTTAAGTTTGCTGAAGGGGAGAACTTGGAAGTTTAATGTGTACAGTCCATGCAACATACTGCTTTACTACTTAGGCTCCTGTAGCTTTTCATGTGCAAGAATGCAGTTTGAACTAAAACATAAATAACCAAGATAAAGTGCATTCTTGCATGCGTACACAATCAAGCTGGAAGAATTTCCTGCATCCAGGACTCCAATTAACCATTGGCCAGGTCCGAACAGAGATCATGGGCTGTCCATATTGCAGTCGTCAAAGCATCAGGATGTGTCGACGAACACATACATATCTGACTCTGAGATTCCTGCATGTTATGATTCATTCCATCATGGCTGACTGTGTTCCCCAGACCATGAGGCAGAAGCTTATCATATGTCTCCTCATTTCATGCCCTGTAGCAGACAGTCTTCACAGATGGAACAAACTCGGGATGTAGCCATCATTGACACACCCGCATTGCTACACAGGAGACATGCGATGGGCATATTTCATCATTATATTAAAAAGAAAATTCCAGGTGTGGATATTCTCACAAAATTGTTACCTTTCCACTTGCAGCTGAGATAACCTATCCAATATCAGCAACTAATGAGGCAGAAAGAGTAGCTGGAGCAGACAGACACTATCCTTTTAGCTCTATACATTTTCTCGTGTAAGATAAGCTTTGTCAGAGGTCAGATACCATGTGATGGTTTGACCAATTTCTAGCACTATTTCTGGAAATGGCTGTCGATTTGATGGTGGCTTAGATTGCCAGATGTGGTGAAAGAGCAGCCGTAGTGTGTTTGGCTCACTGGGGAAATCTGTTTGGGCTGCCCGATGAGAACCGGTGAGCACTTTTACTCCTGCTGAGAAGATTGCTCTCATGTTTTATTGAACGTTGCCCCTGGCACCTCTCATCCTTGACAATCTGATTCCACCAGGTCCACCTCATGACCTTAATGTTCAACCAATGGGGTGTCGCAATTCACTCACACTGACCCCTCCATCAACCTCATCAACCTCATAGGTACCTTGGGTAGCATTTATGTGCTACTCTCAAAGTGGATTAATATCTTTGCTGCCTGCCTGCATTGTACTTAACTGTCCTTGCACTTAAATAACCTGTCATCTTTGCCCTTTAGTTCACTTGTCTGATTACAGACAAGGCTAGACATCACTTTATCATCTATTCTTGGTTCTCTTTCACTGTTAAGGTTTGCAGCCAACAGCCTCCTCATACCGAGTATGTACATGTCCCTTTGACAAAAATATTAAATTTGGGTCAAGGCCTTTCAGCTTGCCAGCAACTGAAATAACAATCTGTCTAATCTCCTTGTCTGACCTCTGGGGCTGTCACCCAAACTGTATTGTGGTAGATATTTAATCCAGTATATTGGAGCCACTGATGCTGGCATGAATACAGTCATCTTTTATCCATTTTACCACTTAACTTCTACACAGTTTCTGCAGAAGAGAGAAAGGAGGAGGTTATTCTTGCCGATATTCTTTTACAACTTAAGACAGAGAAACTTTTTAAACTTCTGTTGATAGTAAAACTGGCCATGATAGCTGTACTTTAGGCACAGAGACAAATACATCCATGTTACCATGCTCATGTTTAGCAGTTACAGTGTTCGCCATGTTTGACACTTTAGTTTAGGGAAGGGGTGTCCAAACTTTTCAGCCCCTGAACCCCAAACAAGAGACTTGTCACCGCCACTATTCTTGGAGGTGGCTGATGCAAACAAAAAGAAAATTGATTTGAACTAGTTAACAAAAACAATTACACATGTCCTCATGTTGCAATGTGTCCCTTGATGCTGTAAATTGACCTACTGCAACATAACTTACTTTAACATACTTTTTATATTTTTTTAACAATGGTGGCTAAATATGCCACTTCTAACCATTTAAAAAAAATGTTATTTGATTTTTGGATATCATCTTGTTGGGATGCTAACATTTGCTAATTAGCGCTAAATACAAAGCGCAGCCAACAGCCCTTTAGGTCTCCCATTTAGCTTTTATAAGCATTAAATAAACTTTAATAGATGGTTTTGAACACACAATAATGTAATTTAAGGCTCATAGAAGTGTTAAGTGATGAATATGTTGACAGCTATCAATTAATGGAGGCTCAAATGATATTTTATGAAAGTATAGACATTTATATAATATAAAATTATAATTAATGACAAATACTGAACATTAATACACAATTAAAATGTCTTTATATCTGCATATACCTACATTATGTGTGTTATAAACCATTTATTGATCGTTTGTGCATTTCTTATGAATGCTACATGGGGGACTTATCTTTTTTCTGTACTTTAGAAGCTGATGACAATGTCATTACTTTTGCTGGCACTTTCTAATAAACCAAAGCATATGACAAATTATAAGTTAGCTTTTTGTTAATAATTTAAATTGACCTAATGAATCTCACACTAGATGATGATGATGTCAGTCAGACGATCATTTAAATGCTTACAATTCATCCTGAGGTGGACATGAATGTCTGCACCAAAATTCATGGCAATCCATCCAATCGTTGTTGATAGATTTCACACAGAACTACAGATTTAAATCTCATGGAGGAGCAAGAGGAAAAATCGGAACATTACACGTAATTGGGATTTATCCTCTGGGTCCATAGGTGTCAATAAAAAATGTCATGGCAATCCATGTAAGAGTTGTTGAGATATTTCATTCTGGATAAAGTGTGGATTGACTGACCGACCGACAGTTTCATCCATATATCCACACGCTGCCAGCTAGGCTGAGAATTGAGAAATTAATGGTGGATGATGGGATTATATGAGTCTTGATTTTGTCCTGAATACTGATTCACTGAGTTTGTTTCTTCTACAACCTCCCTCAGATAACTTATAATAAAATAAACTGATATGCTGATAATTAAAACATGAGGATTCTCTGTGAGAAATGATCTTTGAACTGAGACAATCTGTCTTTTTGATAATTCCCTGAAATATGTTCTTCTTTTGGCTTTAGAAGGAAACAAATCATTAGATGAAAGGATCTTTTGAATGTTTTATTTCATTACTGTTAACATATTTGTTAATAACTGTAAGCATGACAGCCTCCAGGAAAAAAAAAATTGAATACACAGAGATGTCTAAGCTTCCTAATTAACAAAAAAGAAAAAATGAGAAGGGAGAAGCATTTAGATCGTAGAGTGAAAAGCAGCTTTTACGCAGCAATCAAACATCTGTTTTTTACCCTTTCAGATTCCATCTGGATTCTACTTTCCAGACAACATAAATTTTGGCCTCGTTGAATGATTCTCGACCCTCAAAATCTTCCACTATCACATGACTGTAGGTACAAGGGGGACAACAAAATGACAATTTTAAAGGAATGTTTGAAAATTTATTTGAACAAGTGATTCAGTGGTTTAGAAGAGTGCCTGCGTTGAACAGAACTCCTTTCTGAACCAAATCAGTGGTATTTATGTGAGATCTTCTCTTGGATTTTAGTAGAGGAAAGAATATGGCAACGTGGGCATATGCCAGAAATCTCCATCACACATGTCCCAGAGTGGACATTTGTGTCAAGTGACTCAATTTCACTCAAAATGCAAATTATCCTCAGATGCTTCGTGCATTTTTATTTGGCATGTAATGTAAACATCAATTCAATCATCAGTCAAGCGTGAGAGGGAGCCAATTTTCATGTAAAGTGGTGTTCTTGCTGTGTTAACACAGTGTACATGTGCTTGTGTGTACACAACACAGTATGTGTTGGCTGTGCAGAGAGCTGCGAAGCCCTGTCCTGCCTGCCTTGGTGTGTCTGATTTCCCTGTTGTGGTGCCGGGATTACTCCAGGGATTAGCAGGATACTGGCAGAACCCATCGATGGGACAGAGATGACAGCTCCCATCATGCAGTCTCCCGCTTCAACCCCTCACTACTCCGGACTTAAAGCGACACAAACAGCAGATTACGCGAGAACTGCAGCAGGGGGAAAAAGTCACACCACAGATTAGGCTGAACAAACTCGTCCTTGGCTGCCTGGGGGTATTCATCCCAAACATGGAGCTCTGTCTCTCATGCCCCAGTTTGGGCTGGATTAGGAAACTGCAGACAGCGTTTCTCTGTACAAGAGTTTGGGGAAGAAACAACAACTGCCTTGCTATTCAAATGAGTCCACCAATATCATGAGTTTGCAGTTGTGAGCATCACTATTTACACTCGAGCCTTGGCAGGACTTTGATCTCTGTTTGAGTGTCTAATACTGCATGATATGATTCCAATTCACATCCTAAACTTCTATAAAGTATCTAACACAGACAGCGAATGATCAGAATCACTTGCATATGAAGATTAGGAGTATGCCTGCACTGAACTCATGCAGAGCTAACCTGTATGCCTGTAGGACCCTGGGGAATAAATTGAAATCAGGCTCCTCTGTGTATTTCAGCCATCTGAGCTTGTGTTTGCTTTGAATTGCCATTTAAGCTGCAAAGACATGTACCGTGAAAAGGCCTCCAGTTGCCTCCTGCCCATTAAGAACACAGGCGCCATTTTCTTTAACTTTACAGGAAGAGGCCTACAGTATATCAAAGATTTACCTATCACTGTTATAACCAGGGAGGAATACAATGGTGTTCTTCAGTACTATAAGTAGAGGGCTTGTTAATCACTGCAGTTGGAACAATGTACACTCTTTGAAGCTGCATTGGGTGAGAAGGTGTAGACAGAGCCTACGGCAGGTGGGAGCATCCCTTACTGTAATTGCTTGCAGTGACTGACATGGTTTTGAGAATACTCAGTTTGATCTGAAGCTTTAGCGGGTGTATTTTGACTTCTCAGATTAAAAAAAAAATAATAATGTAATTCACATTACATTTTTATTCTGGAGTGCAGTTTAATCCCTTTGTTTGATCACAGCCACCCCAACCTGCAAAATTCATAAGGCCTTCCCCGTTTGTGTGTTACCAATTGTGCCAAAATCCAGTTTATTCCGGTTAATTATCTGCAGAGTAACATGGCACCTCTTGTCTGCTTTTAAGAATTAATAAGTGTTAAAAGGGAACATGTTGCCAAGGTTCTTGTGCGTTTAATTACACACCTTCAGCAAATCTGTTGATTAATCTGGTGAGAAATAGGAACACATGTAAATTAAAATAAATCGAACCTTGTCAACACTAGAAAGTTGCTGCGAACACAACTTTCAGGCAAGTTACGACCAAGAAAGCATTGTGATTCATTTTTAAGATCAGACCCACTCCACACCACACAGCAAACACTGGCACTGCCAATATTTAATACATAGTTACAAGTTAGTCTTCCATGAGAGAATTTTCTTTTCTGGGTGCCAGAGTCTCTCAGTTACAGAGAAACATTAAGAGTGCAGCTTTCAACTGATACCCCCTTTAATCTGGTGCGTATTAATCTTGCTTTGTATTTTGCTTGCTGTTTTAATGTTTGAGAAATAAATTCATTGTTAACTTGATCATGTACAACATCACACAGCATATATTTTAGCACTGAAAAGAATTTTATATAGCACTGATAGACCAGTAAGAACTTATGTAGGAGATCATACTTCAATGATGAGTACAAACACACACACACACACACACACACACACACACACACACACACACACACACACACAGTTACAATGCTATTTAGTTAAATTAAATGGTATCAAATGTCTATATTAAAGGTCTATATTTAAACATATGTAAATTTGAGTGCACACTCTTTTTGAGTTAGTGATGAAAATGAGAATGGGAACATTAGAGCATCATGTGTGGCTAGATGCACCTCAGCAGAAGCTACGTGTATCTGTCAAACAGAAGGATGATGTACACTGAAAACACATTCCCTTGTTCATAGCGATCACATCCATCACCGCTTTATGGCCCCTCTCCTGACTCCAGCACATCTCTGCTGTGACATCCATCTATGTCAACTTCCTTACTTTCATAGCCACAAGACAGTGTCGTTTGTCTGTCCTTTAAGTGTTCATAACATGTTCTTGACACCATATGTTTCCTCTGCATTTGCGAATCATTCTGGATGCCCCCACACAGGGATTCACTGGAAGAGGGTCACAGAATACAGAATTTTTTTTTCCACGCAATTTAATGCCATGTTAAGTGATCACTTCTGTGACACTTCTGAACAAGTGATTCGCATTGTGTGCTACATCAGGTGACTGAAAAAGCTGTTTCCTTGCAAAAGTGTGCTTCCTGTATTTTAATGAAGATTAGGTCAGGAGATGACACCCTTTCAGCTGCCTATTCATCAAGTCTAAACTGTCAAATGTACATAGCTGGGGAAATTGTGGTTCTGTTTACGCTCAGCTCTTACAGCCTGCAGTATCTCATCAAATATTTGTGCTTACATGCATACATGACAAGCATTCAAGTCATATTTATACAGTGCCTGTGTTTGGGTGTGCATGCAGCACTGATGTGTATACTGCTAGAAGAACTTCCGCACCAGTTTTGGGAGGATAAATCTTCTCAGCCCTCCGTAATACAAAGTGTACTTGCTACTTCTGCGTATGTGTGTGTGTGTGTGTGAGGAGCAGGTAAAAAGAAAAAGGATTTAAATTGTCCTACGGCAGTGCTACGGCACACTGGAGCAACCCCAACACATAGATGCTGCTGCTGCTTATCACAGTGCTGCAGTGCCAGGGAGGAGCTCAAGTAAGCTCACAGCAGTAGCTCGTGGCAACTTCCTCCTGTCACCAGAGGCTGTGAGGTCTGGTCACACTGTGTGTTGATATGTTGCTTAATACTCTTTATTAGTCCCCCCCAAAAAAGCCCAGTTACATTGACAGCTGCAAGTCTGCAAAAAACTATAGGCTCTACAAATAGGTTGTAAATTAAACTTGTGTTCAGTCTTTGATGGATGTTTTCCTGCTGAAATCGGCTGCATGTTTCCTGAACGTGCATAAACAGCGAATGTGGCTCCAATGTTAGTACCTCACTTTCTCACACCTTTGCTTTACTGACATATAAACTCCCCTTAACCATAAGAGGGCACTAATAATCCACCTGATGCTCCCAACCAGTCAGAGACCTCTAAGCTAATGTTGAAGTATTTTTTTTTTTACAGGTAACATGTAAATAAAAATCAAGGTATTTATCATATATGGATAAAATTCTAATTTTGTCAAAGTCAAAATTGTGAATGAACGATAAAAATGGGATGAGTGTGATATAATAACGTCCTGATTATCAAACAGCAATTTGCCCTGGATGCATTTGAACTGTGATTATTACAGCACACTCTGCTAGTGAAGGTCTGATGAGGTTGTCATATCTTGACTTGAAAATCATCCAACAATTTGGGGTAAAGCTTATCAAGTCAATACAGATATTGCGCTGTGGAAAACGGTGGAAATTCAAGGGAAGTTTTAGTTACTTTTTAAAAAAGATTTGGCGAATCCTCTATTTCGCCACAGTTAAGACTTTCACCACTGCATGGCTTTATTCTTATGGTATCTATATCTATTTGGCTCTATCTTCAATGATCTATCATAAACCGCTACATGGTGGGTAAAGTAATCGTCGCCACATCCATGATTCCAATTTCCGCCGCAGTTCTGAACATCCATCTTCCATAACGGCTGCAGAAACTATTCATCGTGTGCTGACTCTGGGTTGACGAGACTTTGTGTCCTGTCAGAAAATGTGGGAGTCTTGAGATGAAACTGCGTGAAGTTCAGATTCGATGAATATTATGTTGACTCTTTGGTCAATTGAAAAAAAACAATGGGGCCCCTACATTAACAGCTTTCGATGACAGTTAACACCAAATACGTGGCGTTCGATCATTTCTTCTGATGTTCCACCCAAACCGACGCAGGGGGTTTATCCTTGCCGGCTGGGCACGGGACGCAGCTTTCGGAGTGGACGGACAGTGACGGATGATGAGTTTAGAGTCATGAGGATTGCGCACAAGACCGTCAGTGATCACTGTCTGTTCAAACAGCCGTTTGAGAGCGCAGAGTCCCTGCACGGGCGGCAGACGGGGAAACGGACTCAGTCTTGAGTTGTTGAGATTATCTGCTTAGAAGGCTGATACTCATCGCAACTGATGCTCGGTAGCGCAGTTTCAGCTCAAGATTCCCACATCATCCGACCGGACACATAGTCTCCAGGAGAGACATCTCCGGAATCGTTGCGCACAACTTTTACGCACAACCGGGGACCTTCCGATGAACATATCTCGACGCGACGCATGGTTATTTCAAGCCGGATTACACTGCAATTTGTATTCTCACAGGTGTGATTATGTCGAATGTGCGAAATGCAAAAATGGTTGAAACGATCCCCTTCATACTCTGCTGAAACAAGACCGAACGTCGCGGACACTGGGAACTTGCCTGGAATCAGCGAGCCTTGCCGGGTGCCAAAATGAGCCTTTACTGCCAGAGCTGGAGCATCTTACAGATAGTCTTTGCAACAATTACAGCAGTTCTCACACAAGGTAAGTGACCTGGGAGTAATTGGTTGCGTGTTTTTATTTTAATTGTATAAAGACCAGCTTATACCAAAGTGCAGCGAATTAACCCAAAGCCTCGTGGATATATCGCTATTTTAGCAGCATGCTTATCGAGTCTACATTATTTAATGATAACAGCTAAAAAAACAAGTTATCAATTGAAATGGACTTTTTATCATGCGCACATGTTAAGGAGGGAGTGGACCTTTTCTCAGCAATGCCACGCCAGCAGCAAAACAGCCCTTTCTAGAAGTCTAAATAATACATATGACCTCATTTGTGACACAAACTTAAATCTTAATCCACAGTGATACAGTATTCCTGTGAGGCACGCATGCACATCTTACTCGCTGCAAAGGGGTGCCACAGCAGAGTGGGATATTAAACATTAAGGATGAAATTGGAGAGAAGTAAAACACTTGATGGGGTTACATTACAACTTGAGCCCTGCTGCCCTATGCTCGCCACTTTGCTGGTCTCTGGGAACATATTACTTCCCCTCATGGATGTCTGCTAGAAAACCAGGGAACCCAATTTTCACACACAGCAAGACAAAACAGAGCCAATCTAAATTCTCAACTTTGATAATGGCAAAAGAAGAAGAAGAAAAAAGCTCATCACAGGAGCGTTACCAGAATAAAAAGCCTATATCTGCCTCATAGATGGCTATTTCCAGGGAATGCAGTCAGGCTGATTTATGTGGATAAAACACTAACTAAGACAAAGCAATCCCTAGCAATCACTGCACAAGCTTAAACCTCCTTCAACCCCCCCCCCCCCCCCCCCCCCCCACACACAAATAATGTTGTCAGCACATGATTCAGATTTGTGACCAAAAAAAACCAAAAAAAGATTTGCAGTGCAAAGTTTTGAACAGTTGACCATTTTCCATGAAATTTGTGAGCATAAGGTCAAAATAGGAATCTTTGTGACTTTTCATTTAATTGGGGGCCACATTAGTCCAACTAGCTGCCTGCAACAGGCGCCACATTGTAGCATCCTTACATTTCTAACAAACTTGTCACCAAGAACTTTTTTAATCAGAGTTTCTCCAAAATGTAGACACCCTTGGATAATTAATCCCACTGTTGAAAGGTATGATAACTTTAGAATAAACATTCATAAGGATGCTAACAGCTTTCCTCTGTTGCAAGCAGCTGTCACCCTCCCAAAACCCAAGATGAGTTCTAAGTTTCTTAGTGTCTCACAGATGACATCAATACAAATCTTTGTGTCTAAGGACCTATTCGTTGGCAAGCTGTCAGATCCTAATGAGACTACTTGGTGCTCTATTAAAAGTAGATGCACTGGAAAGGTCAGCCAGTCAAAAGATATGTAAACACAGTGCTAACGTCAGACTAAGAAAATGTTTTTTGCACAGGTGCATCATTTGAGTTATTGCCATAAATGGGACCAATATTTGATCAAATCTAAATCAAAACCTTGAAAAGGCAGCATTAAAGAGAAACATTGGGACACAAACATGTCTTTTAATCTCTCAGTCACAGTTTCAAATGCAGGCATTCCATTGTTGTCGCCTGTGATGCTGTTGGGAGTTGATTCACATCTGCATCTGTTTTGCACATATGGTAGAAGCCATTACTGCACATTAGAATTCACAAGGGCTGCTCAAGCTTTGTGCATTTTAATAGAATAATACAAAGTTTGATAACAAATGAAGAAATAAAGCTGAAAGAGTAGTACATGGAAAAGAAGTTGGCTGACATGCCAATAAAAACAATTGGAGCCTTAAGACGCTATGTTTTTATTAAAATGAATCTGTAAGTAAACTCTGGTGTTACATACACAGAATACATACATACATACAGAATATACTTTTTGAGCCCTGGTAACATGCTTTTCATTTCCATCCCTGATATTTGTTGAGGAATTTTGGATAGTAAAACACTCAATTACATTGTACTTTCTTCATGTGACTCAACTAAAATCACAACACAGCTGAGGGGTATTGTACACATTGAAAGTCTCAAAGAAAACCCCAACCTGATGTTAATTTTCTGTCAAAGAAAGTGATGGATTTAAATGATGTCCTCTTAGAGAGCATTCAACATACTGTAGAGAAAAAAAGACAATAAAGCAACAATGCAAGGCAGTAAACATGTCAGTATGCAGGAGAGGTGGCCTTTAAAGGCAGTTGAATTATGGCAATGGCAACACTGATGCTTTCTGACTCAGCCAAGGAGGAAGAGAATCTCAGGCTCTTCAAAATGAGTGATTTGAGAGGCTGGAACAGCTGGTGGTGCGGATTTGCTCTCATGTTTTATCAGTTGAGGGCAGGACTCTCATCGTGATGAGAGGACCATAGAAGTGGAGTTTTGTTTACACAGGCTACTTGTTAAATTTCCTATGGGCTATGAAGAATGATACGTCTCTTCAACCGCAATGAATAATTAACAGTTTCTTGCAAAGTCTGGCACCATATTCGTAAATAGATTGTGTGTTGTGTATGCTTCATTTAAATGGTCTCCTTTGGGTTTTTACGAAATGAAAAGCGTGTGAAATAACAACGAGAGCACTGATGACCCATCAGACACAGCTGTACATGCACGTGAAGCACTTTGTTTCCTCCTGGAGTCACTGAGCCAGTTTATATTCACTCAAGCCCGGGCTGCTGCCAGCTCTGGTATTAAACAGCACATCTGTCACTATGGCCACCGGTAGGCTAAGCCAGGACAGCCCTGTGCCTAGCTCCAGTCTCTGCCTCATGTTGTGAGTCGCCCACTCAGAGAACATGATTGACACTCTTGTCAGGAATGAATGGGGGTAGGGGGAGATCAATGCTGTTGTCTTTCTCAGAGGCCTGCTGGGTTATGATTTTGACACCTATAGTATAGTCATTGCAGTGTGAGCTGTCAGAGCATCTTGGGCTCTTGGACCAGGTGGATTAGTGAGAAGGAAAAAGCAGCAGAGAGTGACCAAGATAGACAATGGACCTGTGAAATACAAGCAACCATGAAGGACATAATGACTGGCATCTTTTATTACAATTTCACTCTTACATAGGTCTATAGATCTAGATATGATCTCTCACACTTCATATAACAGAGATGATAATTCGTTTCTGTCTTACATGCTTGATATATATGTTTTTCACCAGGCAATGCTTTGCTTGGTGCAGCCTCATCCATTTTGTCATAATCTCCAGAGTAAACACCAGTATTTTTTTGTCCTTAATTCACCAAGTAGGGCAATCAGGCACTCCATAAACAGTGCAGGTCAGCTGATGTAATCTTCATAATTCTATCAAAATGGATGTTTATTGAGGACACATGATGGCCTGGTGACCTCTGCCTCATTTCCATTGGGGCAAACACTCACCGCCATCAAGCTCTTAAACCAGATCAGGGAATATTTATGCTGTGGGTTGTTTTTACTCACTCATGTAAAAAGGTCACTCTATGCACTTGTGATCAGTATTTAACAGCCAGCCTTTAATCCTTGAAAACATGTGAGCAATGATAACTACGCATTAAATACACTCAGCGAATTAGATACTTTTTTTTAAGATGTATCTCTGTTTTGATTAGCCTCATAGTTTCACCAAAATGCATATGGCATCCAGGTCTTTTACTTCACACGATGGTGCAGCAGTCTCATTTTATTTCATGGTGGATCTGCTAGGTATACACATCCTGCTGACAATCTGAAAAGCCATTATAATCCCAGTCTCTGATGGCTGATCTCAACCTTGTGCCAGATGTATCAGATCCCACCTTCCCCGCCCATGTGGAGAAATCAGCTCATCCATGAGAGGGGAAACTGGGCCAGTGGAGGGGAAGTAGGGGACAAAAACATGACAGACAATATTTTCATGAAAACTTTCCATCTTGTCCCTCACTCCTAGTAAATGTAACCAGGTTTTCAAAATAAATTCTATTGGAAAAGAAGAAGTGTTTTTTTTGTATATTATCTAATCGTGGCATGTTTTTTTTTACTGGATATTATTTGGGGACTGTACAAAAATTATGAGAGGAGAGAGCAGTCAGATAATGTTAGGGACTCTTTAAACTGTAGGGTTATCTGACTTTTGGTAGAGAGCAGGGGAGGGTCTTTGTTTTTTCTGCACAATAGTCAGATAGACAGCTTTAACCTGCAGCATGTTCATGTAGGTGCACTTTGGACTTGCCACATGCAGTGGATTAATGAATGTTCATATCTGTGGCTCACAGTACACATTCCATTGAGAGATTACGATTTAAACTGGGGTGCAACCACACTGCAAATTTTCAAATCCACAGAGTTCAACTGCAGTTCCATGCAAGCAAAAGCTGCTGCCTCACAAACCAAAAGTCTCCTAAGCTTCTCTTGTTGTAATTTACATTATTTCACCTGTGTGCTCTGTTACAGGGATTTTAAGGTTAAGCTCAGAGGCCTTTTAGTGTAATACTTTGATTCCTCACTCAGCAGATCATTTGGCCTTCGATAACTTTTAATCCCAAAAGTGTTAGTTCCTGGAATAATGTTTTATTCTCAAATGTGGATGAAGGGTGATGCCCTCACCTTTGTTTTGCCTATTTGCTGAGAAATCTGGTACTAACATTTAGTCCTGTGACTTTTAATGAGCCTAGTATAATTTTCTATTTTTACATCACAGATTTGAGCAGTAAAGAGCTGACCGACAGGAAGAGCCCAGTGCCTTTCCCGGTCTTCTTGCCAGTAAACTACGACGTGCGAGATGCTGAATACCTCTGTCTGAAGGAGGCTGGCCAGGACTTCATGAGGAACTCCAGTATGCAGAGTCACACGCAGCCCTTTGTTATATTAAGAGCCAGCCGCCAGCCAGCTGTCAACGCCAGTTATGGCACTATGTCCACAGAGCAGATCGTGCCTCTAGATCTGGTCCAGTCTGTGCAGCTCTTCAACACCCTGGAGGTCTTCACCTTTAACTGGAAAATCCAAGCCTTCGTGCTAACACCACGGGTTTTCTCCTCCAAGCCCAAAGTGCGGGTGCTCTTCTATGTTGCAGGGAGGGACTGGGGCAGGGGAGAAGGAGCTGTGGATGAGCTACCGTGTGTGACAGTGTATGCTTTCTGGCAGACCCAGGAGGTGAGGGCTTCCTGTGCCATGGGAGGCGAGAGGGGTACCTGCGTTGCCGAGCTGGCTCCTGCGCCAGGCTGGTTTGCTCCAGGGTCAGAGGGCACCAGCAGGGAGAGGCAGGGCCCATCTGCAGGGAACCCTGTGGAGCTGTACTACCAGGCTCAGCCTAAAGTCAGAGGGAAATGTATCTCTGTGGATGGAAGTCGTTGGAGTGGCTCACAGCAGCAGGCCGAGTATGTTCCTGTCACTCCCATGCAGAGGATTGACAGCGTACGTCTTCTGCAGGTCCCTAAAGGAATGGCAACCCTTTCTCGACTCAAGCTTGGCAATGCCATTGTCATACGGACATCCTCCAAACCTCTGAAGAAGACTGACATTGCCACGTTCTACATTCTCATGGCCAGCTCTGCTCAGCTGTCTAACTTCACACTCAGGTAAGACCGTGTTTACTGTTGTCTCACGGCTTCCAGCTTCAGAAACTAACCTACATCAAGGTGAAATACTGCCATCACTCCAGCGTGCTCTAAATTGTATTGTCAATTGGTCAATAGGAATTCAGCACAGGGAAATGTTCAATAACAGTCTTCATCTCAAATCCTTGCACAAATCTGGTGCCATCTAAGAAAAATAAGGGAATATTGGAGGAAATGAGATTTAGGATGGATTATGGCATTTCTCTGAAAATATCATGGAGGGTAACTGTCTCTCTGGGAAGTGGGATAGATTATTTGAGTCAAAGTAGAAAACAACATGTTTGAGTGAGCACAGCCTGATGACATTAAGGGCTGTTTCGAGAGTGGTAGTCATCAAGGTTGACATGGATCAAATAAAATCACGTGTAGCTCGTGACTCATGGGTGTTCTCAGGATCTGTGTTCATACATGCAATCCACTGCTATTGAATGAAAGAAGATCATGTGTATTACCAGCCCAGGTCAATTTTGCAATGCAGAATATTGCAATTTGACTGGAGATGAGTGCATTTGTAGAACCATCTAAAAGCAATCAGAATTTCTCCTGAGGTCTCTGTGACATCTTTGGTAATAGAGACTCATCTTATATCCAAGAAATGTGCTTATGTTTTCCAAGAATGAACGCCTCAACCACCTCTCTTCTTATCATCTGTGGGAAAAGAAACACAGATGCACACATGAAAGAAAAACAACACTTATTCCCATTCTCATGGGTTCCTCTCAGGATGTCAGTTTGTTAAATGATGCAACATGAGAGATTGACACCTCAAAACTGTGTTTGAAATATAAGCCTCGAACTTGCTTGCTTTGTTTGGGTTTCATGGTCGCCTGCAGCATTATATCTTATATCGTCAACCAGACTGAAGTCAAAGAGAAGCATCGCTGGATTTGTGTCTTTTCACTGTCACAGCAGACGAGTTAAGATTTACACAGACCTGATCAGAGACAGACTTTTTGCATTACTATTATTCCAGATGTTGTGTATGTGTTTTCCTTAGACTTTGACCATGAGAAAAGCATGTCATAAATCTTTCTTTCAAATGTGGTTTGGTATCACATCATGTAATAAATGATGAGGGTGTTGCTGTTTGCAGTGTTTTTGGGTGATGCCCAGTAAGGTGAACGAAAGCAGAACACGCAAGTCCTTAAAGGCAGCTAAATCCAACTATACCTGAACAATAGTCACCGTGTACCCTTGTGGATTGAGAAACACTGCTGTACACAATCAATACTTTATGAAAAATAAATGATATCTACTTCGGCTTTGACTTGCTCATACAGTACATGCTTCAGTGGAGGTGAGCAGGTGAGGAGACAATTCCTTTTCTCACTTGATCCTCCATTCATTCACTTCGACAGTCCTTAATGCTGGAATAGCTAAATATTGATTGAGTGGACAGCGATGCATGGATGCACGTGTCCTTCTCGTCTGGTTTCAGAGCTGAGTCTGAATTGTCAGAATTAAGTCCTTTTCTGGAGCTGTAAAGGAAACAAAGGAACTCCCGAGCTGATGGTGTTTTTAATCCGACATTTCACCTAAGAAACATTACCTTGCATTCAGATGTTCTTAATGGTTCGATCATGTATTCAACTTCATTAGCTGGTTTCATTTAGTTTCTGTCTCTTGACTTACGCTGAGGCAATGAAGCCAAAAAAGAAATGCTGATTTCCCCTCTTCCTTCTGTCGCTTTTAATCATTGCCGTTTCCTTCATTTACTCAGTCCCTCATGTTTTGGATTCAGATAGCAGCAACATTGCCTCTTCTTTCCTCTGATTCTCTTTTCGTCCTTTCCCTTTCCTTTCTGTCTCTCTCCTCCTATTATTTTCTTAACTTTTCTTTCCTTTTCTCTCCTGTCCCCCCTCTCTCCTGCTTTTCCTTTCCTTTCTTTCCCCTCTTCTCTTCACCTGATAGCCACTAACTCTTGGGTGGCAGATTGGCAATCTTGTTAGGATGCTTTGTAGTAGTTAACGTTTTGCAATGGGCAGTTATATTTATCCAGTATATACTGATGAGTAAATTGAAATTCAAACACAATATAGTCACTGTTCTCTAACTCACATTGTCAGCCCCCCCCCCCCAGCTTATTAGCACATTAACAAGTCCCGTTCATCTACTCTTCAACAGCTGTCTGTATGCTTTATCACTGTCTGAATGTCCCATTAAGCTTTGCTTAATACTCTCATCAGCATGATAAACCTGTTATTGATGTCTATAGCTGGAGTCGAGGGACATACAAATTTGAGGTCGATTGAGAAAAAGACAAGCCACACCTGTCTGCTCCAGCAAAATGAAGCTGTCACTCCCAGTGACAGTTTGATAAAGGTCAAATTGTATTACCATCGTCACGCTGCCCACGTAAAAGGGCAATTAGATTAGTGTGCACCCAGTAATTATGATCTCACTTCTTTTTTTTGCCTTTAGTTTAACAGCAGTTAAAAGTCACCTATGGGCCGCAATAGATTGTCTTGTTCTCTGAGTTTTATTTACATGCAGCACTGTGGCGATAAATAAACTTGAACCTCTGTGTCAACAGGACACGGTGCCAGTGAGTGCTTCAACCGGGGAGCCCAATCATTCATCTGTGTGACAAATAGGACTTTTACATCCCCTGTTAGTGCTATGGTGCCTGCCATTTGGCAGGATTGTTGCATGAGCATTTCCCCAGCTCCCTAAACTGCTCCATAAGTACGATAAGCACGTTGCCGATGGCTGGCCATCAGACTGGCTAAACGGCGGACATTTGACTGCATAATTAACGATTGCATCTGTTTCAGATTGCACTGGGGTTCAGTGGTGGTACTGCGGACCCTTAGTGCTGCAAGCCTCCAAGCCAAAGATGAGAACACAAATTATATCGGGGACGTAATTACAAACCCCATGCATCCTGATAGCAGCCTTGGTTATGAAATGCATCTGGGCCACGCTGTCTAACTCACTCAGATGATACAATCTCTGCTGTAGGTCTTTGATCAGATTCCGTCTGTGTTTTATTGTATTTCGTATTCATGTTTCTGAATTGTCTCATTGTTTTTACTTCCCTTTGTTGGCCACAGCTTTTAGATCTTTCTCAGAAGTGTCAAAAGAGCTTTGAATGTATCTGACGGTGTGTGTGCCAGTTGCGTCTGTGGTGGCATTTTTACGTATACATGCATGTGTGTGTGTGTGCGAGTGAATGAAAGAGTATGTAAAAGGTGAAACAAAAGTGCCACTTATGGCTTGCGTGGTCAGAAGTGAGATGGATGGCAGGTGCAGCACCTGAGAGCTGCTTTTCTCACACACTGTCAGCTTCAGTCTCCACAGCCATCCATCTTCTCTGCCCTGGTGCCTCCCCCTGCCTGCTGCCTCCTCAGGGCGTGCTAACCAAGGCCTTGGACACAAGTTCTTGTTCCCAAGCACACAGAACAAAAACACCTCTTCCAGTCTCAGGGGACGTTTTTTTTTAAACAAGAAACGAGAAAGAAAGAAAAAAAGGCCAAAGATAAGGCTTCTTGTTAGTGTCACTTTTTATTAGGTGAACCCTTCTCCTATCAGCTCAATACACAGAGGAGTTTCATTAAAGGAAGGCATGTTATTCAGAAGCCTTTACTAGATTAACAGTCATCCTAGGTTTTCACATGACTACATTGAGCATGCCATCATGCTTTCCTCATTGATTACGCTTGATTACAGTTTTCCCAATTGAAAAAAAACAATCATCACACCTCTCTAACAATTCTCCACATTCAGCATCAGTGCTGAGTTTAAACACAATAGGAAATGTAATGTTGGTTGGACTGGAGGCCACACAAAAAAATATTAATCATATTTTTCATATTATGTGTGGTCAATTATTGACTAGTTTGACATTCTGGGAACTATGCTTATTCACTTCCTTGCTGAGTGGTTCACGAGAAGATTAAAGCCATGCAGATGATTGTAGAGTTCCTGGACACATTCAAAAACAGTGAGCCAGTGGCCAAATATAATCAATCCACCTCTGAAGCTAACTAAGTAACATTATATATGTTTTTGTTCAAACCAAAGTGTACAAAATATGATACTTGATTGTAAAGGCAGGAATAATTGTTATTTAGCTGTTTACCTCCGTTGTATTGCCATTAACAGGGGTAACATGGTGCAGCTACTCTACTCCTTGATCCTACTTGACCTTTCATCCCAATTAGAAAGCTGTTTCCTGTTCACAGCTAAACCGCACATGTTTCTCTTTGCTCAGTGTCCCCATGTGTTGTCGTTGGCTCTTCTGCCTCCTGGGAACCATCTGACTAATAACGCTGGACTGGCTAACACTTTCTGTTCTCTTATGTCATGCACAGTACACTGAGAAGCCTGTTCATTTTACATTATTAACACAGAGGCCATGCAACACCGGCCTAACAGAGCCAGAAGTGATTTAACAAGCCAGAGTTGGAATTTGTCAGTTCAGTGTGTCTCCTAATAAACGTCTCTGTGACCTCTGCGGTTAAATTGGCAGAGAATGAGAGGTTAGAGAGGCTTCAACACAACGGTACCTCACAGTAAACAATATGCTCTTTTCATTTCCAAGCCCAGCCACCGCACCATATGCTATCAACTTTTAAACCTCTGCTTCCTGGCTTAACCTGCGTTAATCAGATAAACCAGCTTCTGTGGTGTGCCACTGGAATGGAAACCAGCGGTCTCCCAGGTCATGGAGGCACAAGATTAAAGACACTGCTCAGTCATCTCTTTTTAAATCTGACCTTTGACATGTGGCCTAAGTTCATTGTCTGTCACAGTGTCACCCTTGAGTGAAAAAAGTAACCTTTAATCTTGCACTTCTACAGTTTAGTCACTGGGTCGAGTCAGACCATGGCTTTTACAGCAAAAACAACCATCTAAACATCTGTGGCCACTTGAGACCTCTCTTTCAGATGACATGTTGGATGAACATTTGTCACAAACAAGGTTTCACACAGACATCCAAAATGTGCATTATGATAAGGTTATCTTTAATATTTCAATTAACAATTGATGCTGGAAGATTGTTTCATTGTATGGTGCTGAACAGGGAGCAATGTTTCTCCTACTTTTGCCAGATTTTTTTTTTGAAGTTCAAGGCCCAACACAGAGTAGAATTTATTCAATGTCAGAGTGCTGTTTCTCCTATCATCACTCTGTTTTTATCTCAAAGATTCAAGCCTGACTTGATTGCAATTCTTGAGCAAGAACATCTCATTAACATTTGACCTACTGCAAGCTGCTCATGCTGGGAAAGCCCAGTGGGAAGGTTGACATGTTCAGATGCGCAATGTTTACCATTTATAAATTAGATACCAAGGAAGCTAATATGTAATGAGCACATATAAGGATGAACATAAGGAACATTGTTTTATTTGTTTTTTCAAATGCAAAGAGGTTGAGGCTGATTAGATAGGTGGTTGTAAAGTCAATGACATTTTCTTTTATAATTTAAACCACTTTTTGTTTTTGCTTGAATAATGACTTTTCTTCACAGTTTTAATAGTCTTATATTTATTTTATTATGGATGATGCAGGGGAATCTTTTTTATTTTTTAACTCTGTATTGTCACAAAAAAATTCAAGAGCATGAAAAATTGAAGATCAGGGAAATGGCAAAGGGTGTGAAGTTAATTATTCACATAATATACTAAAATATCCATCCATTGCCTTATGGGACATTTACACTTACCACATCCTTGACCTTTTTGTTTTTGACTTTTCACAGCGCGACAGTTAAGAAAGGTGTGACCTTTCGAACAGCGACACCCAGTAACTCTTTACTGTGGGACATCACTCTGGACATGGGTGCAGATGGAACCATCGCTGTTATTTGTCAGAGGAAGGCTCCCATACCTGGAAAACGGCAAGTGTGCCTAATCTGCCAGTGTGTTCTAACTGTGTGTCTATTGCTGACAAACTGATTCTATATTTATTGGTTTAAATTCATATTTTTTTGAATTCATAAATAATACTCCCAGGGTCCAAAGCATCTCTAGCTGTTACAAGTGACACTGTTGTAATCCTGCTAAACAAATAATATTCTATCTGTGTATGTGTGAAGTAAAAACAAAGCATCTGTACTGTTTACTGCAGAAGTACAGTGTGTTGTGTCCTAACAGGACATGCCCCATTTACTCTATAAGCACCTAAGCTGCCCCTTGTAAACAGCTTTACCCCCCCTTAATTTCCCACTTCTCCTCTGCACTGTGCTGTGTTGTGCATGTCCATGTGTTATTAGGATGCAGTATGCAGGGGCTAAGTTAGTGCTGTCGCTGGGATTTCACCCCGGTTCGAACCAACCAGGGCCTTTCTGTGTGGAGTTTCTAAATTGACCATAAGTGTGAATGTATGTGTAAATAGTTGTTTGTCTCTGTATGTTGGCCCTACGTTAAGTGTACCCCGCCTCTCACCCAATGTCAGCTGGGATTGGCGCCAGCCCACCGTGACCCTTAAAGGATAAAGTGGTATAGATAATGGATGGATGGACATTTGTAGGTTTGTCCATTCAAACTCAGCTTTTGTGGCTTCTTAACTTGCACCATATTAAACTGGCCAATATCCTTTCTCTAACAAGCTCTTCTTTTCAAATGTGATGATGGTTCTACACGTAAAGTTTGGATTACTAAAGTTATTACAATTCATGCTGAAGGTGATCTGAATATCTGTACTGAATCTCATGGCAAACTATCCAATAGCTGTGGAGACAGTTTACTATAAATCCACAAATAGCAACAAATTACACTATAGGAAAGGTCAAGGGATCAATAACATGACACCTTAAATTATAATCTAAAGAGCACAAATTGATGTGGATAAATATTATAGTTTGCATGTCAAGTCAGTAGACCTATGGACAGACATTGCCATGCGGCTACCGTAGTGAACAGGTCATCTAGGTGAGCTAATAGCTCTAGCTGACCAAAACGACATCCAAACATCTTGGATGAATGGTGCATTCAGCAGAATACCATTAATATCGTTACTGTTCAGTTGTCCAGTCTTCACTTGATTTGATCCACTGAGACAACTCAAACAGTAGGGTTATTTGTGACTCTAGAGCAGCCCCAAGAAATGCTTGTAAAACTAAAGCTCTAATCCGTGTGTGAATTGTTGGCATGGCGGGAAAAGAACAAGTATATGCAGCCAAAAAACAAAAAAAGTAGACAATAGCTTTGCTGATCGTTTCTTCAATATGCTCACTTCCCATTTAGGTACAAATTTAAAAATCTTGAGCAAAATGTGTATTTTTTCTAACACAGACTTCATACAACAATAGACACAACCTACTGAGAGAGACAGAACACTGACCTTATCTGCTCATGTCTGTATTGGTTTGACCTCATTGTGTTGTTTTCCCCATTTGCTGTGGATTAGGACATTGTTTATCACAACTTCTGTATGGTTTAACACATTTTTCACTCAGTCATTTTGGCTAATCCCCTCTAAAATGTTAGGAAACTAACGGAACCCCCGCAGAGAGCGTCTACTGTCACACCACTGTGGAGATTTCTCTGACTTTTTGTCTTCCTGGCTTTACTGAGCAGTAAAAGTATTTGCTGTAGCTGTACATTAAAGCCTTATTATCCTTTGTGGCAGCGGCTTGGTTTGGATCTGCTACTTGCAGACAAACCACCATTTGTAAACAAGTTGGTGTAGCATCATTCCCATGAAAGCTCCACAAAAATGACTAAGGGCGTACATAGCATGGCTGCATCCTCTATCTTATGGATATCTCTGTCAATATTATTCTTAAGCGGATATAGGCGCTTATGAGAGGCAGGCATATCTTGTTTTAATACTTGACCAGAATGTCATTATCTTTTAAACTCAGGTCTCTGAGCAATATGCTAAGATTATTCAATTACACCAAATCTCTTATATTACCTCTAATAAGGGCAGACATGAGAGGGAGATAAAGAGAAGGACTTGTATGTATACTTTGTTGTTGAGTTTGGACCTTTGGAGGATTAACAACATATGATTTGCAATTTATCCAGTTGTTGTTGCCTTAATGCACACAGGCAGCCAGTATACAACCCTGTAGATAGAAGTAATTTTAATGCAGAATACAGGACTGCACAGCTGACATAAATATTTATAACATGTACACACAGAAGCAGTGGTTCTGATAACGTCCATGTGGATACAGAATGTGCATTCTTGGTGTGTTTTCGTCCACCTATATATCTTTTCTATTGTTCAACACAGTGCCAAGAAATAAAACCAAGGATGCTAACTTGGGTGAGGCCATGGGAGAGTATTGAATCCATGACTAGGACACTCTGTTCTAGCTGGCATTGTTGAGAGGCCATTTACAATGGCTTATACATGTTTGTGCATGCAGTATGCCACTGTCCTCAGACCACCTTTAAGTCTTCTCACACTTAACAGTAGCAGCAACTCCAGCACAGTGCCAGCAGGGAGTAATTCAGATTTATTCTTTTTTTAGTTCGGTTTGTGAAAATGCCTAGAGATGCAAAGCCCCTTTACAAAATAAAAAAAGGGGGAATTGGGTCTTGTCGCAACTACTGGGATCACGCCGCTCTTCTAGAAATCTCTACACTTACTACCCAAGGGGCGAATTTTTAACAGCGCACTATAAATTTTGAGCTGGATATCTCTAAACCTCCAGTCTCAGCTGTAGAGCCTTGTGGTTTTTTTAATCAAATGAAACGTCTAACATCCTAATGCAAAGTATGTCTTCATCAGAATCAAAAACTTTGAGAGAACTGAGCCACAGGCTGATAATAAGGAATACACTACTGCATAATCACTGTCCTTCATTTTAGACATAATTATCTCTACATGACCTTAAAGAGAGGGAAGAGAATTTGAGACTCCAATGGTGAAGTAATCCTATTAAGTATCATTGGCTGTGATGGAAAGATATTTTTTCTGCAGCTAATTAAAGCTTTTGAAATAATCAGACAGAATCCAAATAGCCAAAACATTTTCAATAATGTATTAGCCTACCACTTTCACAAAATGATATTACATAGTACATAATTTGACATTGGTAATGTGCAGTAATATTAATTTGACCACGTCCTGTCATAAATTATTTTGCTTAATCTTTAATTTTACTATAATTGTACGCTGGTACTGTATATATGTATATTTGTATGTACTGTAGCTGTCTAACTAACTCTGCTCTGTTTCCCACTCAGGCTTGAAAGCAGCCTGCTGGAGGTGCTTCAGATGGATTTTGAGGTTGAAGAGCTGAGCAGCCCTCTGGATAGTCAGGTGATCATATGGAAACTGGAGCTACCGTCCGCATCCAAAAATGTAACCAAGACTGAAGGCGCCATGAGAATCTACACCACTCAGAGAGACTTTGTTGGCTTGGCTCCTCTCGTAATGGTGAGTTAGCTGACAGCTTCCATGTCACACCTAATCACTATTAAAAACCGGCAATGACTTTACTGACAGCAGCGCTTCCAATAAGGCTTGGTCCGCATCCTTTGAGCACTGGTGCATGAAAATATCATAAAATGCACTTTGCTGTGATCCATTCCTGTCTGGTTTGCATATGCAGACGGCTGGATATGCTTCGGATTGTTTAGCAAATGGGTTCTATTTTGAGCAGAGAGTGACCTTGTGTTGTTGACTGTCAGCTAGCTGATGTTTCTCTTCTGTGTAGTTCTGCTCTGTTCTGCCGTGCAATATGTGGTCATCTTCTCCTGCGAACAGCTGCTTCATGTGGTTCTATTTTGGTGCCGCAGGCCACTTTATCATGCTACCTCTATAATTAATCCACGATATAATCCCAGTACTAAATATGGAACATCGCACATGAGTTCACACCACGCTGAATTACACACTGTAAATACTAATATTAGGTTCAATAAGAAATAATAAGTGTACCTCACTCAGTT